>NC_090270.1:79706813-80024313 GCF_040414725.1 Anabrus simplex
ACATGTATGTCAAGTTGTGGAGCTGGTGAGGCATTCACAGCATGAAAAGGTGGAGGAAGGGCACCAACCACACACACACTGATATCACATAGTACTACTGTGTGACGGTACAAAATGCAGACTTAGGTTCTTGGCTCATCAATTTTTTTAATGTTCATTTGTTATATAATATTTCACAGGACACTTTATGTGTATTCGAGTCCACACTTCTTTGAGTATTATTTAAGTAAAGCTAAATCAGGTCCAATGTAATACTGAAAAGAACATTTCAGCTACGAAGAAATACTGCTGTGTAAAGGCAACAAAAATTGAGATGGAGGAATAGCAAGCTCAGCAGCTTCAAAACAACACAAATAATTGGGAGGAGCCATGGAGAACCAGTTGAATTGGAACAAATATTGTTTAATGCACAATTATGCTCGGATTTCATAGGTTCTAAACTACAGAATCAAGAACTGAATGCTTTGAGTGAATTAATCAATAGAGTATAATTGGGAGGAGCCATGGAGAACCAGTTGAATTGGAACTAATATTGTTTAATGCACAATTATGCTCAGATTTCATAGGTTCTAAACTACAGAATCAAGAACTGAATGCTTTGAGTGAATTAATCAATAGAGTAAGCATTTATGTTGATCTAGAGAGTGGAGTTACAGTGATTTTTTTTTTTTTTTTGCTAGTGGCTTTACGTCGCACTGCTTCAGATAGGTCTTATGGCGACGATGGGATAGGAAAGGCCCAGGAGTTGGAAGGAAGCGGTCATGGCCTTAATTAAGGTACAGCCCCAGCATTTGCCTGGTGTGCAAATGGAAAACCACGGAAAACCATCTTCAGAGCTGCCAACAGTGGGATTCGAACCCACTATCTCCTGGATGCAAGCTCACAGCCGCGCGCTTCTAAAAGCACGGCCAACTTGCCCGGTGGAGTTAGAGTGAAGTACACAGTAATAGGTAAGGCATGATCAGTGATGATCATGCTGCTTCAGGTAGTCAACCAAACCTCTATGAAAAATACTAGTTACAAAATTTAGAATATCCATACCTGGACTCAAACTTTCCCACTTACCTGAGCATGAGTAGGTCAATGAACATATTGCTGTAAGAACTGAATATAATGTGAGCTTCCCACTAAAAGATAATGAACAGACAAAAATATGTCATACCATACTACCGATAACATAGGCCTGTAATGGAAAAATTGTCTGAAAAGTTAATAATTATAGATTTGGTGAACTAAAATTCTATCACCTATCCTTTATTTGAAAACTGTTATCATCATCATCATCATCATCATGCAGTCCTCTTTTTTCCTCCTTTCCAAATAATTAAAGAATTGTGACTTCGTACTTGCATTGTTTTCCCCTTCTGAATTCTAACATAGCTGTGATCTGGATTTTTAGGTTTTATAAAAAAAATTTAGCCTTTTATTGTTACGTATTAGCCTTTTTAAGGTGTGAAAAGTATTTTAGCCTTTAATCAAAATTTTTGACAAGTTATTGTCATTTAGATTTACTTCTTTATGACAGGCTTGACGAAAAATTGCCTTTTCATCTTTAGTGAAATTAGCGTCTTTCCCCAATCCACTTGCCATATGAGACTGGAAGAATATTTTGGCATGTTCAATATGGTACTATAAACTCTATATGCACCAGCTGAAAACATGAACTGAATAAGGCACACAACCTCACAAAGCAACTTTGGTGTACACTCACTGGTGACAGAAAGGCAACGAGAAATTAAACTCTAGTCAACCGCAAAAGTGCAATTTGCTTTTCTAAGAGGCAAAGTTAATGGCCTACCCTACCCCATTCTCTTCTCATGAAAACTACATTCTATTCCTTTGTATTCTGCCTGCAGCCTTCAAGAAGGTTGTGAACAATTCAATCTGTGTGAAAATCAAAATAACTCGTAGCTCCATATAGATTCAAGAAAAAATAAAATAAAAACAGATTCTAAAAAAAGGCTGTTTTAGCCTGTTTTGGGTTGTAAAGACCCATTTAGCCCTTTTCAAGTCCAGTAACATTCTGATATTATAATCTTATGGGCATAAAACACAAAAATATATTTAAATGTTTTCAATAAGATGAAAGGTAAAAAAAAGAGGTTAAAACCTAAGAATATGGGCCCTAGTTTTAACTAGATCTTTGTGTGAGATGGTAGACATGGGCTACTTACAAGAGGACCTTTGAGGCAAAGCAAACAAAAAAAGGCCATTATTGGACTTCCTTGAAGTAAATACAGTTAAGGAATGGTTTACGACACGAAACAATTTTTAGTTTGTTTTTGCAAGTACATGTTCAGTCTGTATGAAAATCAAAATACCTGGTAGCTCCATTTTGATTTGAGAATAAAATCTCTACATGAAAGAGGAAAAGGGACATCACATTTAAAATCAGCACACCCAGTTATGCATAAATCACTTTAAATATTTCAAACAATTTTTAATGACCTCAATTTTGCTGACCAGACGCATTTTTCATTTCAAGAACAGTACATCATTTTCCTCTAATAATCACGATAAAATAATACTGATCAGTAAAGACATATATTTCAGTAAAAAACAATTTGAGTGAAAGACGTCTGTGTGGTTTGATCCTGGGCAATAGTGAGTTGTAGCGCTCCTCCTCAGTTTATCATCCCACCGAAGGCATTTCTATACTCAAAGAAAATACTGGAATGATACAAAATTTTAAGACCCAAGATATCATGCCTGAAGTAAGTACAAGTACTTTCATCAAAATAGGAAAAAAATCTAATGAATAGATGCATCCACAATAAAGAAGAGGCTCATATGAACAACGTTCCTAACACCTAAATGAAACAGCAGCATCAGTTGCTGTTACTACTACTATGACTACTACTTCGAATTCTGAGATCTTCAAAACATCATGACTGTCCAGTTTCATGAGGATTCACAGAGCAGTTACTATCAATTTCTATTACAATCCGTCCTGATTTCCATGCAAGTATTAATTACGCAAACAAATTATCAAATGAATGAAGACATTTGTCACCTTCATGCAAATGATAATAAAATACAGAAACATGTCAGTTTGAATATATCAAGGACATATTATAAATACACCTACATCTACCTTAATCTGCCATGGGGCACCGACTGATCAATTTTATTCAAAGTAAAGAAACACCACCTCACCTGTTATTTCTTTTCCTTGATCTTCGTACGATGATTTATTTTTGAGTAAAAAATGACCTAAAAAATCTATACTTGCACCAACATATTCAAAAGATCCAGCATAAAAAATTACTTTCAAGATTCATAGTAAATAAAACACCTACAATATCACCGACTGCATTAAATGCAGTTAATGATATCCTGTCTGAAAATGTGTATATATTCATTTAATCTTTTTCTAGTAATTTAGTCAATTAAGTTTCAAAATCAAATCTTAAAAGGTTTCTTTCTAGCAACAATTTATAGTCAACATTTTAAATTTAAGATTCATGAATAAATTAAAAGGATATTTTCGGCAATTACTTTAGCTTACCTGAGCACTTCAACAGCAACCAGATGAATGAGTAACGAATAATATACTGTAAGTCTAGTCAAAGTTACACTCAGGTTCTTTATGGAATATTAAGAAATTTCAAACAATTACGTGCCATGAACATCAAAGGCGCTGAAAACTTGAAGTTTTATGTGACTGCTGATAATGTGATCATAGCTGTTATGATCTGCAGGTTCATGCAAATTCTGATTCACAGTGATGTGGCTTTTCATTTGTAAAATGCTATATGCATTGACCAGGACTCAAACTGTAGCACACTGGTGAGAAGCTGGTAATTTGGTCATTCATCAAACATATTTACTGACAATTCACCTCTCCGTGGCAAAGCAATAACAAAACCATCATTCAATTAATGGTTTCATATTTTTAATTATACCATTGGTAAACTGGCTATTCCAAAATCATTACTTAGTTCCCAGTTATTTCAAGTTTTAAAAATTACAATTTCATGTTATAGATTTTCTAGATTTTCCAAATTTCTGAGTGGTCAACACAAATAAAAGTACACCAAATGCCACAAAGCTAATTACCTTATTACCTACTGGGTGCATACTGAGAACATAATTATATTGCTATGCTACTTTATTAGGAAAGTGAAGACAATTTTAACCAGAGATAGTCTGAACATATATAAAGGGAGGCGAGAAAATAATGATTATATGTGATGTAAACTGGTTGGAACAGCCAATTTATATCTCTATCCCTCTATAAATATTTTCTTTAATCATTCAAATATGTTAAGAATGAATTCATTGTCAACATTCTACATTAAGGAATACTGAATCATCATTTCTATAGCATGGTGATGGTTATATTTCTATATCCATAACCTATAAGAGGTTGAGTAGGATAATTGACTGCTCTTTACAATCCTTCCCAACACAAGAGAGAAATTAATACCATAGCGGCTGAGGTCAAGTTAAGAATTATTAATGAGCTACCTACAACGATACTGAATAATCTGAGCAGCAGGACGACACATTTTTTAAAATCAAGTACTCCTATTCCAAAAATGGTACAGAAATAGGTTCGACACTTGAGATTAGTGAGCATTAGTGGATGACCGAGTGTTGGACTGTGCTAATATTTTCAGTATTGGACAGTGTATCTACCGCATGGATGTAACTGTTGGCAAGTGTACTGTGGAGCATCCAACTGGGACTCAAGACTGCATCAGCAGTGGCGTTGCAGTGGATGCCCAATAACTGAAAACTATGCCAAATGTATGTAAAAGGTTCAAGGAACAATGCATGTCATCTCTGTGCTGGCATTATGAAATTCCTGCTCTAGAGAAAATTACAGAAGGCTGCTGCCATTCAGTTTCAGGAAACAATTTTGTAAATTTGGCACCATGCTAAGATGCAATACAATCAAGGGCAGATGTATGCTAATGGAAAAGTGTGGCTGCAAGCATGAAGACTACTCAGTTCCACTTCGCAAAATCACAGGCAATACTTTAAACAATCGCAGTACAATTCAATCATTGATGTATGCTACCGAGATGCTGGAAAGAAATTTGTTTAGGTACTTTAAAGAGGACAACACAATCACGAGATTATCAGCCACAATGAATGACAGATTTATGTGCCTTATTTATGAAGCAGATGTAGGCTACACTAATTTTATAAATAAAATGTCAGATGGAATCTTGTGACTTAGTTTAGAATATGTAGCTCGGATATCATATAATGGAGAAATATACAAGACATGTTTCTATACCACATTTTGGAACAGAGGGCCTAATTTAAAGTTAGGAAGAATACTGTAAAATGTAAAAGGCTTCAAACACTGATTTAAATGGAACATCAACTTTGTACTTAAAAAAAAAAAAAAAAAAAAAAAAAAAAAACTATAAATATATGACGAATTTGAGAACCGAGGTTGGTCCATTAAACGTAATTTTAAGAAAAGTTTACATACTACACACAAAATTTGAATGTGAACTTTCATTCAATTCAAACTGAATTTTAAGGAAAAAAATATTCAACATTCACCTGAACTCTTTAAAAAACTGAGAAAGAGACGGACTACAGATAACCTTCATGACACTGAAGAAGATATCTCACTGTCATAAAGCATATAGAATGACCACTTGTGCTGAGTTTTATACCAGAGTCACATCGTAAGAAACAGTTAGCAAATAATAGGATACTTACACACTATGAGATAAAAACAAATCCGATGCATCTCACAATCATACACAACTGATGAATAATGAGGTATAACAAATTAATTCTATAAAAGAAAATCAACTTTTCACTCAAAGTCTTTACTTTCATCACAACAATGTTTCTCATTCACTCACTAACTTCATCCTCCAGAAGAGGACAAAGTACTTTCTCACTCACTGCATCCCTTTCTCATTTGTGCTGTATCAATGCACTGGATATTTGTAACTGACATTTCTCTGCTTCTCTTCTATGCACACTCTGTCTTATAGGTACTTTGGTAATTGTGAAAAAGCCAAAATTATCTTCATTCACTTCAATAAGAGTAAATATTTCTCACTATCACAGCTATCTGATCTACAAGGGTTACTATGTATGTATCTGGAAATGAATTCAGTTCAAATATATTACTTCATAAACTATATCACAGTCAACTATTTAGAGTATTTTTATACATATAGATACAGAAGTGAATGTTTATGAAGTTTTTATAATCTCTCACAGTAGGAACGGATTTAACTCAAAATTTTCCTTAAATTCCAGGTGGATTATAAAAAGCTCAAAGGTAGCCAAAGAAAAAGTCAGTGCTGCTACCTATCTTTTGTGTTCGTGTCTTCTACGAGTAGATGTGTGACTTGAAGAGGGAGTTTTACATCGAGCGGATGTTAGCCAAGGCAACGAAAATTCACTGTAAACAAATACACATAATAGGAAATAAAAGAGAGCATCATCCATCATATCTGTGTAAAACAAATTACACACATAAGTTAAACAATTAATAAAATAGAAGAATCAAGAAACTTTAAAATTTTTTTTTTGCAAACATATATATAAAAATCATGTAACCAAAGAATAGGAACCATGACTTGTTAAACAATTGCACTGCAGCTAGAATTCAAACTTTAGTCATTATAATTTCTGAATTGATGAGCAACAGTAATAAGGAAGGGAATATAAAGAAATGCAATGTAAACATTCTAATACAGCATCTTAAACAACACTACATTTTACCCTTTTCTGTTTTAACTGAAGATTTTATAACGATTAACTTTTAAAAATTAAAATATATAAGTAACTGCATCATAAAAACACAAAGAATTCAATGTAGAGACTTGTAATTGTGTGTCATACTGGCAGATAACACACAACGTCAGTGCAACTGAGTGACAGAGTAATTTTCCCAATTTTTAATAAATAATGTACACATTAAAATAGCAGTACAGTACTTAAGTCTAATTGTCAACTATTAAGCCTAGTTTCTCTGAACATTCTATGTTTAACTTCCTCATCAAATACAGACATGTGGGTGATGCTACTTTCGTATTCTTCTGGAAACTGCAACCATAATTCACAATTATAACAACCATATCCCACTACTTAGTGGATATCCACATATAGAATTTTAGTAGTGGTCAGCTGGTGCAATCTATCAACTATGAACCATGATGGAGTATCTGTCATAAAATGGAACAAATGTGTCCTCAGATATTTTAGACTGTCCCTAAAATTTAAGATCAGCAGTGAAGTAACTAAAAAAATAAATTTCACTATTATCTTCAGGAGACTTATGGATAGCTGTGTTCTCCCCAGAAATTGTAGTCAGCCATGTGACAGGAATGAGTAGCTGGGCAGGGAATAGTGTGTCAAAATGCAAGAAAAACATAACCAAAGCAATAAAGGCAATCTGGGTTCACCTGGGAGAACAAGGGTTCAATACTCTTACCAGAAAGTCTGAATTTTTATATATATATATATATATATATATATATATATATACAAATAAAATAAAAAAAAACCTTCTTGAGAAGCACATGGTCCTGAGGTTCACTTAGCCTATACCAAAAATGAACACCAAGTTAATTCCTGGAGGAAAAGGTGTCCAGGCATTCAACTAACCGCTTTATTCCAGTTAATGTCGAGATTACGAATAGTAGAACCATTTATCTTCCACTGCCCCAAGGGCCTTCATAGTACAGAGATGGCTTAGCATTTACTGGCACATTTCCTTTTATTTCTTAGTCATCGCAAGATGGAGGCAGTGATTATTCTTATAAATGGCTAAATAACAGAATATCAGCTCCAATCAGCTGGAGATATCTTTTTTTAACATTAATACTCCAGGAGAGGTGGTGGTATACAAGTTCTAATCATTAGATTGCATGCTGAAAGTTTGGATTCAATTCCTAACTTCTCTCAGGGTTCATACGGAGTGAGAGCATATGACGCTGTTGATGGTGATTCATCCATTGGATGGGGATGTTAAGCCTTGAGTAGATACCTTTGTGCTATTCGACTGGAGTAGGGAATGTGCTGGCACCAGGTTTCACCCTCTCCCTTCATACTATCAACACATTTACAGCAGAGCTATTTCTTGTATTGTAGATGAATTAATCTTACAGTGAGTGAACCTTCAAGTTGTGATGGAAGCTGAAACTTGAATATTGTGCCGCTAGAAGAAAACATGATACTGATGAATCATGTATTTGCAATTGGAGGAAGGAAACGACATTAAAAAGTAACTGATCATACAGCTTTCCAAGGGCAGAGGCTACCGTTTCCTGAAATTGAAGAACGACTTTATAAATACGTGACTGAAGGACACGAACTAGTAGTAGGTTATGGTGTATTTACTGAAAAGTGTCAATTAAAATTATTAGAAGACACAAAGGAACTTAAAAAAGGAAGGTTTTACTGCAAGCTACAGGTGGATAAGGAACGTTAATCGAAGAAATGGATTGTGCATACAAAGGTGTACATTTATTTCATGTTTCCTTGGTGCCTACAAATAGAAGTTGACAGTGTTTTACCATGTTATTCCTATTTGCTTCCTCAAATTGGGAAAGCTGACCAGATGCCCCTGTACTGTAATTTGAAATAAAACTAATAAATACGGTTCACATTAAGGGCTCTAAAAAATGTTACTATCAGAATAGGTGGTAAGGAAAAGTAACGCTGCACAGTAATATTATGCGTTAGCTGATAGAGCCAAACTCCCTCCGTTTGCAATTCTGAAAAGAAAAATACTTTTAAAGGAAACTTGCTGCTGGTATTTCCATTTGAACAGAAGAATCCAGCCGAATGGATAGTGTGCTAATCGAAGACTGGGTGAAGTGTGGTTGGCAATGTTACCTGGGAGCTTCAATGCTGGACAGATGTTGATGGCATGCTACAGAAACCTTCCTTTCCTTTAGGAAATTGATCTTGCAATCATTTCAGGAGGGCTGACCTCCATGTTATAGCAGCAGCTGGATGTTTGTCTGAACCAGCATTTCAAAGCTATATTGAAACAGATCTACACTGAATGGATGGTGTCTGAGGGTGACCACGCACTGACACCAACCAGATGAGTAAAACCATAGAGTTAGTATATTATACACTAGAGGTAGCATTGGCGCTGCAGTCGCGTGCGAAGTTGAACGAGCACGCTGTTTGGCAAAAGCTGGATTGTTTGGCACTGTCACTAATGGAGCTTCCCAATAAATTGAAGTTTATACTTCTTTGAAGGAAAATGTCAGTCTCCTATGCAGCTTATGGCTACATAGAGAGGTTTATAAAGGGCCATAGCATATCATTTCACAGGTATTTTTCCTTGAAATTAATTTTCGTACGTATAAAATAATACTTTGCATGACACTCATTGTCATGTGAATTGGCCTACTTAGGCTGACTTCGCGACTGATTCCCCTGTGGGGCTGAATGAGATTCTTTGGATCTTACCTTGAAGACTGAAATTAATGTTTTACGAAATATAAGGGATGACATTTTCCTTTCACTGAATGGCCATGTGCATGATACCGAGCGAGTGGCTGCAGGCTTTAGGTCACGTAGCTGTCAGTTTACATTCAGGACGTAGTGGATTTGAACCCCACTGTCGGAAGCTCTGAAGATAGTTTCCAATTCTCACACCAGGTAAATGCTGGAGCTGTACCTTAATTAAGGCCAAAGTCGTTTTCTTCCCATTCCTAGCCTTTTCCTGTCCTATAGTCATCGTAAACATGTGTATGTCATTGCGACGTAAAGCAAATTGGTACAAAAAAGAAACTAAGGAAAGATGTGCATGATAGCCTGGAATTGTGGTCCGTTTTTCACTTTTTGTGTGTATTTATAGTAGGCAATTAAAAGCTATTGAATATATTTTCTATATAGGCCTATACAGTTTTTTGCTTTCCCTTCATACAATGCGTGTAGGAGTCACCATTCACAGCTTACTACATTTTACAATGTAGAGACTAGATGTGCCACACCGTGTGAACATCTGAGTCCTTTACTTTCGTCAATATTATTATTCGTTTAAATGCCATACAGGACTGTATACAAGCATAATGTATAATAGACTGAACGAGTTTGAGGTGCGGTTAGGGCCTCGCAGCTGTAAGGTTGCTTTCGGGAAATAGTGGGTTCAAACCCCACTATCGGCAGCCCCGAAGATGATTTTTTGTGTTTTCCCATTTTCACACCAGGCAAATGCTGGGGCTGTACCTTAATTAAGTCCACAGGCGCTTCTTTCCCTTTCCCAACCCAGCATCGCCGTAAAGCCTATATGTGTCAGTGCGATGTAAATCAAATTGTAAAAAACATTGTAACTACTTTTTCAATTCTCTTCAATCATATGTTTTACCACTCTCCCTTTCCATTAACGGAAATCATTTTACAAGTTAAAATCTTAAAGCAAATCATACATTTCAGGAAAAGCTAAATAAAAACTCCATAATAGGCTGAAACCACAACCGAATGTCATATTTCCACTTGTAATGATGTTTAGAAAACATCGACAATAATAATAATAATAATAATAATAATAATAATAATAATAATAAAAGTGGCTTTACGTCCCACTACGTACTTGCACGGTTTTTGGAGACGCTGAGGTGTCAGAATTTTTTCCCCACGGGAGTTCTTTCATGTGCTACAAGAGGCTGACTTATCTGAGCACCATCAAGTATCACCGGACTGAGCCAGGCTCGAACCTGCCAACTTGGGCTCAGAAAGCTAGGGTCTATCCGGCGATGATAATATTTTGTCTACTTTACCCCAAAATCTCGCCAACGTTTTAGGCCTAAAATCTCGCTCATCCGCTTCGTACGAGAGAGGACATTTTCGGTCGTTGGGCAGAATTATACCAAATTCATGGTAATTTACACAAAAATAGCGAAATATACGAGCCCTCCTTCTAAACGTATGTTGTTAGAAGACTTAATATGAACAGTAAATTGATTTTTGTTACCTAACTGCGCCTGAACACCGTCCCCTTTTATTACGCATTTAATCCTGTATTCATGCTTTTTTGGCTTTCTTTTTTACTGGAGAGAAGCATCACAACTATACTGTAGTATCTGAGAATATTTACATGTAAGAATTTTAAACCTTATGGATATCCACATAGTTTTAAAAGGCCCCGATTTAACATTGATGAGTACGGCGGAATGAGCTTTTTGCCAAACAGCTGCGATTTCAACATGCTCCGCTCGCTACATTGATTCTCTCGTAGACGGTGGCGCCAATGCTACCTCTAGTGAATCATTTACTAACTCTATGAGTAAAACTAACCCAAATGGAACTGGATAAAGACTGCACTGGCTCGCACTCCCGACGACTCAGTGAGGAAAAGTTTAATGAAATTTGGAATTTTGAATTCTATGAACGGTATTGAGGATGATTATGTATGGGTAGGTGACAGTGACAAAAATTCCAATCGTGATAGCTCTGATGACAATAGTGACATTACAAAATTGACAGCCTTTTATCATCATGTAATTCCTATTTGGTTCCTCGAATTGGGAATGTTGACCAGACGCCCCTGTACTGTAATTTGAAATTGAAGTGACCGATTTGAACATTGATATCATTTTATTTTTTCATTTATATGGTGTTTTTATTACCATATTTTCTGGTGTATAAGACACTCCGTTGTATAAGATATACCCCAAAATTTAATACAATTTTTCAGGAAAAAGAAAAATTGAAGGTAAAAGAATGACTATCATTTAAAAATGAAAATACATAACAAAATACTGTAATAGCTTTTGAACAGTGCACTGACCTTTTAGAAACCTGCAAAATCCATGCCACTGCCATCTGAATCCAATCACATCATCGGTACCATTGATGTTTGTTTCTTCATCATCGTCGTCCATATGGTACAAAAAAAGCTCCTTACTTCCATCAAACTCATTACTGATGCTACACTTAAGAAAGATTTATAATGACAAGTTATTCGTTCAGTTGCGACCATGAAGCCTTCACCTACTCGCACATCCATGTGATAGGCCATTTCAGCACCCCTTTTGGTGTTACCTGATGAACACTGGTATCCATCATCCATTTGTTTCATTCTTCACTCATGAACATTTTAGTGCACCTTTCCTCCCTCCCCACACTTCATCAATCCAAGCTTTCAAGCACCATTTTCATACATCCAACTCTGTTCATGTACTTTCACTAGCACATCTGCTGGTATAATTTCTGCAGGCCAAGTCTTTTGCTCAGAGGTTTTCATCGGTGACAGCTCAGCACCATCAGGACAACATGCAAGTACTACAGTGTAGTGTATTTGTTCACGTCTACTCATTTTTGTGGTAACGCTTTTTTCACCTTTCTCATCAAATGTAAGAGGTGTTTCATCCATAACTGCTGTTCCAATTCTGAAATTGTTTTTTGTTTGTTGTTGATGAAGAGTCACAAGCCTTGTAAAACAAAATCATTTAATTTTCATATTCTTTTAGCAGTTTCTGACAAATTTTAGTTTTGGAACACATAGCGAGTCCATTTTGTTTCATGAAACAATAACACTATGACACTCAAATCACCAACCTTATATTCACAGGCTGTCTTAAACACGTGTGTGTGAATCATTTTCTTCAAATCGCAATGCCATTTTGCCTATTTTCTTGAACCCATTTCAACACTTCACATTCTATTTCCTACCATTTGGCATGTTTTCCATGTTCTGCATGCTTCCATTTACACAGTTTGTTCAAAATGTCTTTCAGACTATGCGATGTTCTAATAATTTTTTCCGTTGGTGCTGGTTCAAAACGTCTTTCAGCATTACTATTTCCATATTCCATGCATATTTCATAACCTGCAATTTATGGCTTGCAGTATATGAACACTACTGGTTAATTTCGCTGGCACAGGGGCTGGGTGTATGTGTCGTCTTCATTATCACTTCATCCTCATCATGACATGAAGGTCGCCTACGGGCGTCAAATCTAAAGACCTGCACTTGGTGAGTCGAACATGTCCTCGGACACTCCCGGCACCAAAAGCCATATGCCATTTCATTTTCATTTACCTGACAGTATTTTCCATGATTACTGATAACTACCGTAATGATACACACACAGTATATATACACTTGTAAACTCAACCCAGTTCTTGGAATATCAAAAGAAGTGTACATGACAAAGATCTTGTTAATTAAAAGACTTAGGAAAGCTTAGAAAGGCTTAGGAAAATAAAAATCTGTACCTCATTATTTAAGACAAACCGTATTTTTAAGGCCAATTTTAACGGAAAAAAAGGTGTGTCGTATACATCTGAAAATATGGTTCTTGTAAAGCGTATGAAACTAGCAATTTTGCAACACATCTGCAAAAATTTAATAAAAAGTTAACATGTGATAGTTTCTTCTCTCTGAATTTTATCATTAGATCATATTTGGTATTATTATGTAGAATTATTATTAATATATTTACTTACATATTTGGCTAAAACAAGCCTCGGATGTAAAAGTGTTAACATTACTGGATGTGACAGCTCTGTATGCAGCTAAGGAAATTATGATGGCCAACAACCCAAAGCTCATCGGTGCAAAAAAGACAGGCATTGCCTACAAAACAGCTCAGAATTCAGAATTAGAGCCCTCAACATTCTCAGAGAAGAATTACCATGCAAGGATGACAACAAAATTACCCAAAAATGAGATTAGAAAGGTAGATGAAGAATGGACCTTGTTCACAGAAACTCTTGTAAAGGGAGCTGAGGAAATCTGTGGGGAAACCAGTGCGACAATAATAGAGAAGGAAATGCCTTGGTGGAACAACTGTGTGAAGACAGCAATAGAAGAAAGAAAGAAAGAAAGGCTGAAAAGAAAATTAGATCATGTAAAACAAAAAAACAAATGTGATGAACTCATAGACATTATGGACAGGTGCAAGCTTGGGATATTGGAGTTGAATGAGACAAAGTGGAAAGGCTGTGGAAAGAAATCACTGAGAAATGGGTATTCGTTATATCAGAGTGGTAACATGAGTGAATCCAAAAATGGAGTTGGCTTCTCCTTCACAAAGATATAGCTATACAGGCAAATGTCAGCTATGTGAATGACAGGATCATCGAGATGTGATTACAAGATGGAAATGTGCATTCCACTTTATTCCAAGTATATGCAACCCAAACAGGATATACCGCAGATATGAAAGAAACATGTGACCTTGCTGCGGTGAGGAGGCTTGCGTGTCCCAATGATGCAGATAGCCGAGCCGCAGGTGCAACCATATCGGATGGGTATCTGTTGAGAGACCAGACTAACGAATGGTTCATCGAAAGGGGGGTAGCAGCCTTTCGGTAGTTGCAAGGGCGGCAGTCTAGATGATTGACTGATACGGCCTTGTAATAATACTCAACATGGCTTAGCTGTGTTGATACTGCTACACGGCTGAAAGCAACGGGAAACTACAGCCGTAACTACCTCCCGAGGACATGCAGCTCTCTCTGTATGAATGATGTACTGATGATGGCTTCCTCCCGGGTAAAATATTCCGGAGGTAAACTAGTCTCCCATTCGGATCTCCGGGTGGGGACTACACGAGAGGGGGCGATCATCAGGAAGATGGATACTGACATTCTGCGAGTCGGAGCGTGGAATGTTAGAAGTTTGAATCATTGTGGTAGGTTAGAGAATCTGAAAAGGGAGATGGATAGGCTAAAGTTAGATGTAGTTGGTATAAGTGAAGTACGTTGGCAGGAAGAACAGGATTTTTGGTCAGGCGACTACCGAATTATCAACACGAAATCAAACAGGGGAAATGCAGGAGTTTGTTTAATAATGAATAAGAAAATAGGGCAGCGGATAAGCTACTACGAGCAGTATAGTGAAAGAATTATTGTCGTCAATATAGACACCAAACCAATGCCCACCACAATACTGCAGGTCTATATGCCTACTAGTTCAGCGGATGATGAAGAAATTGAAAGAATATATGAGGAGATAGAAGATTTAATACAATACGTAAAAGGTGACGAGAATCTAATTGTGATGGGAGACTGGAATGCAGTGGTAGGCCAAGGAAGAGAAGGTAGTACAGTAGGAGAATTTGGATTGGGACAAAGGAACGAAAGAGGAAGTCGACTGGTTGAATTCTGCACTGATCATAATTTAGTCCTTGCCAATACTTGGTTCAAACACCACAAATGACGGCTGTATACGTGGACGAGACCTGGAGAAACTGGAAGGTATCAAATAGACTTCATTATGATCAGGCAGAGATTCAGAAACCAGGTGTTGGATTGCAAAACTTTCCCAGGAGCAGACGTGGACTCTGACCACAACTTGTTGGTCATGAAATGCCATCTGAAGTTGAAGAAATTGAAGAAAGGAAAGAATGCAAAAAGATGGGATCTAGACAAGTTGAAAGAAAAGAGTGTGAGGGATTGTTTCAAGGAACACGTTGCACAAGGAATAAATGAAAAGGCTGAAGGAAACACAATAGAGGAAGAGTGGAGAGTCATGAAAAGTGAAGTCAGTAGGGCTGCTGAAGAAATGTTAGGAAGGAAGAAAAGATCAACTAAGAATCAGTGGATAAGTCAGGAGATACTAGACCTGATTGATGAACGATGAAAATACAAGAATTCTAGAAATGAAGAGGGCAGAAAAGAATACAGGCGATTAAAGAACCAAGTGGATAGAAAGTGCAAGGTAGCTAAAGAAGAATGGCTGAAGGAGAAGTGCAAGGATGTCGAAGGCTGTAAGGTCCTGGGAAAGGTAGATACTGCATACAGGAAAATCAAGGAAACCTTTGGAGAAAGGAAATCTAGGTGCATGAATATTAAGAGCTCAGATGGAAAGCCACTTCTAGGGAAAGAAGACAAAGCAGAAAGATGGCAGGAGCATATCCAACAGTTGTATCAAGGTAACGATGTAGATAATTTGGTTTTGGAACATGAAGAGGCTGTTGATGCTGAGGAAATGGGAGACCCAATTTTGAGGTCAGAGTTTGACAGAGCTGTGAGTGACCTAAATAGGAACAAGGCACCTGGAATTGATGATATTCCCTCTGAATTACTGACTGCCTTAGGAGAAACCAGCATGGTAAGGTTATTTCATTTAGTGTGCAGGATGTATGAGACAGGAGAAGTCCCATCCGATTTTCGGCAGAATGTTGTTATAACTATTCCCAAGAAAGCCGGTGCTGACAGGTGTGAAAACTACCGCACCATTAGTTTAGTATCTCATGCCTGCAAAATTTTAACACGTATTATTTACAGAAGAATGGAGAAACAAGTTGAAGCTGAGTTGGGAGAAGATCAATTTGGCTTCAGAAGAAGTGTAGGAACACGTGAAGCAATCCTGACTTTACGTTTGATCTTAGAGGATCGAATCAAGAAGGACAAGCCCACGTACATGGCATTCGTAGATCTAGAAAAGGCATTCGATAATGTTGATTGGAACAAGCTATTTATGATTCTGAAGATGATAGGGATCAGATACCGAGAACGAAGAATTATCTACAACCTGTATAAAAATCAGTGTGCAGTGATAAGAATCGAGGGCTTTGAAAAAGAAGCAGCAATCCAGAAAGGAGTGAGGCAAGGCTGCAGTTTGTCCCCTCTCCTTTTCAATGTTTACATAGAACAGGCAGTAAAGGAAATCAAAGAGAAATTTGGAAAGGGAATCACAGTCCAAGGAGAGGAAATCAAAACCTTGAGATTTGCCGATGATATTGTCATTCTATCTGAGACTGCAGAAGATCTCGAGAAGTTGCTGAATGGTATGGATGAAGTCTTGGGTAAGGAGTACAAGATGAAAATAAATAAGTCCAAAACAAAAGTAATGGAGTGCAGTCGAACGAAGGCAGGTGATGTAGGAAATATTAGATTAGGAAACAAAGTCTTACAGGAAGTAGATGAATATTGTTACTTGGGTAGTAAAATAACTAACGATGGCAGAAGTAAGGAGGACATAAAATGCAGACTAGCACAAGCAAGGAAGAGCTTTCTTAAGAAAAGAAATTTGCTCACTTCAAACATTGATATCGGAATTAGAAAGATGTTTTTGAAGACTTTCGTGTGGAGCGTGGCATTGTATGGAAGTGAAACATGGACGGTAACTAGCTCAGAAAGAAAGAGAATAGAAGCTTTTGAAATGTGGTGTTACAGAAGAATGCTGAAGGTGAGATGGATAGATCGAATCACGAATGAAGAGATACTGAATCGAATTGGTGAGAGGAGATCGATTTGGCTAAATTTGACGAGAAGAAGAGATAGAATGATAGGACACATCTTAAGACACCCAGGACTTGTTCAGTTGGTTTTTGAAGGAAGTGTAGGTGGTAAGAACGGTAGGGGTAGACCAAGGTATGAATATGACAAACAGATTAGAGCAGATGTAGGATGCAATAGTTACGTAGAAATGAAAAGGTTAGCACAGGATAGGGTGGTGTGAAGGGCTGCATCAAACCAGTCTATGGACTGATGACTCAACACACATGAAAGAAAAATTCCTGATTGAAGTTGAACAAATAATGGAGGGAAATACCATAATTATGGGTGATCTGAATGCCCAGGCTGGTAAAGAGAGACAAGGTTGTGACAACATTGGACCTCACAGCTTTGGGAATAGAAACTCTCAAGGAGACAACTTGATTGATTTGTGTGTACAAAACAACTTGAGAATATAAAATGCTTGGTACCAGAAGAAAGAGAGTCATAAAATAACGAGATACAGTTAGGATGGAAAGCTCAAGACCGAGATAGACTACATCATCACCGACAGCCAAGCTGGTCAGTATGTTAATGATGTTAAATCATACCCAGTGGGTGTATAAATAGCAACCAATCAGCTATTAATAGCTGATCTTAAAGTAGTCTGTGTCCCCAAACCTAAGTGCAAGAAAATGCCAAAGATCAAGAATGGGTTGCTGAAGGACTCAGAAGAATTACCAAGCAAAGATAACATCAAAATGACCCAAAAATGAGATTAGAGGGGGTAGAAAAAGAATGTACCTTGTTCACAGAAATTCTTGTGAAGGGAGTTGAGGAAATATGTAGGAAAACAAGTGCGACAATAATACAGAAGGAAATGCGTTGGTGGAATGACTTTTGTGAAGACAGCGGTGAAAGAAAGAAATATGCTAGAAAGAAAATTAGATCAAGTAAAAGTGATCACAGGAATACTGGAACAAGAATTTGGCTGTAAAATGACTAATCCAAGAAAAGAAAAAAGTGCTGGGATGACTTTCCTACCAAGACATCTGTGTTCAGATAGGCAATGGACGATGAAAATGGTTTGAGACAAAGGGAGCTGTCCAACGAGGAAGTGCCCTATCACCACTCTTTTCCACACTAGTTATGGACAAGATCATAAAGTCTATCAAGCAAATGGACCATAGACCGAATGCCCTAGTATCTGCTGATGATGTGCAGTACGGAGAAACAAAAGCGGAAGAACAGAAAAAACTGACTAAATGGAACAATACATTCAATAACTTTGAACTGAGGATGAGTAAAACAAGGACCATAGACATGACCATCAGGGAAGCAACAAGCTCAAACCTTTCTGGAAGGAACCAAATTAGAATAAGTTTCTCACTAAGTACCTCAGAAGCAGGTAATACTCAGTAAGACAGAAAGCATCAAGTCAGAAACCTAATCTGGGATGGCAAAATACCACAAAAAGCAAAAACAATCATGTACCACATACGGTTCAGAGGCAGAATTCAGGCAACAGAAATGAGATTCATTAGAATTATGAATCAAAATACTCTAAAGAACTGCACTGCCGGTGGCTCCAAGTAGGCTAAGCAGTGGCCTCCACGGTATGCACTAGCCATGCGTCTTGGTAGGTGTGCTATTTACCAACTGATGAGCCCAATTTAGCACACTGGGGCGAAAGGCTGGCAACAAGAAATGACTTAGCTGGAAAATTTATATGTCCAATAACGGACCGACTACACTGGTATTATAAATTTACTCATTTGGGACAAATATTTCAGGTTCCCTATGGAAATCAACATCTATATCATCTGATGGCCAGGCAGGCATCAATTTTTGAAAATGAGACAAAGTCTCTCATAGCGCATTGGCACTGCCGGTGGCTCCAAGTAGCCTATGCAGTGGCCTCCACGGTATGCACTACCCAATAATACCAATACAAATAGTCTGTTATTGGACGTTATAAATTTTTCAGTTAACTCATTACCGATTGCCAGTGTTTTGCCCCAGTGTGCTAAGTTGGGCTCATCAGTTGGTAAATAGCACACCCACCAAGACGCATGGCTAGTGCATACCGTGGAGGCCACTGCGTAGGCTACTTGGAGCCACCGGCAGTGCCAATGCACAATGAGAGACTTTGTCTCATTACCAAAAATTGATGTCTGCCTAGCCATCAGATGTTATAGATGTTGATTCCCATAGGGAACCTGAAATATTTGTCCCGAATGAGTAAATTTATAATACCAATATAAATCGTCCATTATTGGACATTATAAATTTTCTAGCTAACTCATTCCGGGTTGCCAGCGCTCCGCCCCAGTGTGCTAAGTTGGGCTCATCAGTATGCGGTATGCACTAGCCATGCGTCTTGGTGGGTGTGCTATTTATCACGTGATGACCCCAACTTAGCACACTGGGGCGAAACGCTGGCAACCAGGAATGAGTTAGCTGGAAAATTTATAATGTAAAATAATGGACCATTTATATTGGTATTATAAACTTACTCATTCGGGACAAATATTTCAGGTTCCCTGTGGGAATCAACATCTATATTATCTGATGGCAAGGCAGGCATCAATTTTTGGTAATGAGACAAAGTCTCTCACAGTGCACTGCTGGTGGCTCCAAGTAGCCTACACAGTGGCCTCCACAGTATGCACTAGCCTTGCGTCTTGGTGGGTGTGCTATTTACCAACTGATGAGCCCAGCTTAGCACACTGGGGCGAAACATTGGCAGTCAGAAATGAATTAGCTGGAAAAAACGGACCAACTACATTGGTATTTATTTATTAATACATCCATAACAGGGTATATCCCCAATTACAATGGATGACACAAAATACAAAATTATAAGAAAAAAATCAGGAATGAAGTAAATAGGTAGGTAGCTGGGGCCTATTACCAGGGTGATGAAGTGTAGACTTCAGATGCATGGGCACATTATGAGTATGAACAGCAAAAGACCTGCTGAAAAATACTTCGGCTTTACTTTTTCCTTTTGCTTCCGGTTTAACTTTGCACTAACACATTCGTCAACAACAAGAAGGCGACAGGCGAGGATTGGGAAGGTAGCGGCCATGGCCTTATTTAAGGTGCAGCTCCAGCATTTGCCTGGTGTGAAGATGGGAAATCACAGAAAATCGTCTTCAGGGCTGCCGATGGTAGGATTTAAACCCACTATCTCTTGAATGCAAGCTCACAACTGCACGATCCTAATCGCACAGCCAACTTGCTCAATTCTGGCCTTACTGTCCAAAAAAAAAAGACCAAGTAGAAGGCCAAGGAAACATTGGATACAGGCAGTAAAATCAGATGTGGAGAAAATGTATAAAGACAGGAGAAGACTGAGAGCACTTGGTTTTTCTTTTAAATATCATGCAAGTTGGTAGATTTTGTTATCACCAATTATACACAACATGACCATACACCTTTGTTTTTCATTGTTGCCAGTTCTTATCATTACACTGGATTCCCCCTTCTTGCTGTGAATGTTGTCAAGCAGCATTTCAAAACAGACTGGCATTTAATCTGAGTGACAAATTTGTGACAGTATATATGAATATTCTCAGCACAAATTGAATACATAGTGATGAAAATTCACTAACTTATCTTTGTAATCATAAGGAAGCTGTGTAACAAGGCTAGTTCTTCTCTGGAGGCCTAACACATTGTGATTCAAAAATCTTGTTAGCCAGCCCTGGCTAGCTTTGTAAGTCCATGATGCCTAGTTCCTTGGCTATAGCTAAAGCTTTCAGGTGGCACATTTCACTTGTTACAGCATATCTGTATTGTCTCTAATCATCTACAAAATTACACAGTCTTTCTTTGAGGTCAGTATGCTTCGCTTCTTGGCTACGAAATGTCTGGCGATTACTGTTTATTCCTTGAAGCTGCATTTTTTTTTTTCCGCTAGTCGTGAATACAACTTTCTTTGACATTGTACTTTCTTCCTCCTGAGCAGATTACAATGCTCCCTGCATCTTCAATAATACTTTTCCTTTAGCCGCGAATGAGCGATGAGAGCTTGTAGCCATACTTAACATGTGGTTCACACTTCACTTCAAACATGCTACTGCTGCCACACAGACTGAGGCCAGACAACATGATAATATAATAAGATAAATTGTTTGAGACAAAGTGGTACCAAACTTATTTCAAATAATGTGCACACACCTCTTTTTTGCTAAATTCCAGAAAAAAAATATGCATGGCATATTTGTATATATACGGTACTTTATTTCTTCTATGTGTATCTGCTGTTTGACTTTGCTGCATTTGAAATGTCAGCATTAGATTTTATTATGGTATGGAATTCTTGACACAACATTTTCATTTTTGTTGAAATCAGAAGTTTACTCTTCATTAAGGGCACTGAGCATTTATTTCTCATATCAGTCCAGTTGTTTGCCACGAAGGAGAATATACTTCCAACAACTGCATTTGAACCAGAACACTAATAAAAAATAATGAATTTCAAGTCCTTCAGTTTATGCATTTCTTTACACGTTTTAAACGCTTTTATACATTTCTAGGATTTATCTTCACCATTTTCCAGGTTGTATTAGTTACATTTTTTAAGTACCAACAATTTTTTCTTCAAAGAAACACAATATTATTATTTTTAAACATTTTCTTTCCTTTGGATTTCAAACACTTTAAACTACTTCCCCACATAGTCATCACTAGAGCCCAGATTTCCATGCAAATGCATGTTTTTAAATAAGCTGGTTACACTTCATAAACTTTGCAAATATTCATTTTATGGCTTAACAATTCCAAATAACAGTTTCCTTTCCCTGCATGTTTGCATGTTTTAGCCTTTAGGAGAAAAAAATTCATGCATAATGCATATTTTGAAGATCTGGGACTTAATAGCGAATATTTGGACGTTTAATATTGCATAATATGACTTTTCTTCGGACTTTGGCACATATATAATGTTAACTTGCATGATACTTAGAATGTTGATTTGCAAAATTTGGGACCATTTTCCACATTATACAGTATGTGTATTACTGAGAGATGGAGAGAATGTATTCCTGGCGTCCTATGCAACAACCAAAGTTAGTACATTCGGTAGAGGTCCTATAATCCAATAAACCAAGCACTTTCTTAACTGTTGCTTGAGTAAATATTGACGTAAGCCGGAAGGCCCCACGTCGATCTCAGGGTCTTAGGAATAAGGTGTCCCAGTTATAAACTGCTATAAACTGAACCGTAAATTGTGTATTAGGCCTACTCACTGTTGGCTCATTTTTCGTCTATGTTAGACGAACAAAATAAAACTTGCATCACACTTCTGTGATGCCACGGTACTGAGATAGCAGCTTAGAAAGCTTGGTTTTGAAACTGAACATTCTTCCGTTGCTATCCTGGGATTTCCTACCCGGAACTCTCACTCGTCACGTCTTCGTTATCAAAGCAGGCAATCGTTACCAGTTATTGAGGACATTCAAATGTATCTGCAATCATCGCAGGGAGAAGTAGCTGTGGCAGCTAGATATAGGCTGAACACAGTGATCTGTTCAAATCCTGATTTTGAATTCATCATGCTTATAAAATACGAATTATGCTGACACTGCAAAAGACGTACAATTTGACCTCACTTTGTCCCAAATGTCTTCATTTAATATGCACTGTCACTTCTTGTGATGCAGAAAGATCATTTTCTATGTTTAAATGTGCTGACAGATAAACGGATGAGCTTATATCAAGATAGTTTGGAGAAATTAGTTGTTGTACAATGTTTCAAAAGGAACTGAATATTGATAGTGCATATTTTCCAGTTTATTGTGCATGTTTTGCCATAACAATGTGGTTTACTACATCACCACCTTCCTCAGCATATCATGTGAGAAAGGCCAGTGCACTGCCCAATCATCTTGTGTTCTTCAGTGAAGTGTTCTGGCAACCTCTGTGCACACAATTTCTTAAATTCTGTATGATCTGTAACAGTATGATAAGAAGACAAACCTTGAATGTTGCAGGATAGTATGCATGCATATTTTGAGATTTGATAGTGCAAGGAAATCCGGGCTCTAGTCATCACCATTATTGTCTGTCATAACAGGGCACCAATTTTTGTATGCCTTCATCATAGAATGACGGTGCCTGTGATAAAAGCCATGTCTGTATTCTTCCTTTGAGATCATCATCATAATCATCGAAATGCTTGCTACCAAGGAACTTCATTAGGTGAAGGATTGTAGGGAGATGCTGCCATTCCTTCCAACCAAATGATGTGTTGAGGTCCTGGAATTGATTACCTACGTGCGTTCTGACATTATTATGAAGCAAGATGATTCCATGAGAAAGCATTCCATGCCTTTTGTTCTGAACTCCACAACACAGATTTTTTAGCATCACATAGTAGTCATCTTTGTTGACTGCTGCATTCCAAGGTAAGAAAGGCAGAAAACGGTGCACATGATCTGAGTGGAAATTGTCGAATTTCTTTTTCACTGGTGACATTGTATTCCTCCACTACAAGGATTGCTGCTTTGATCCATGCCTCATCTCCGGTAACAATGTGGTTTACTACATCACCACCTTCCTCAGCATATCATGTGAGAAAGGCCAGTGCACTGCCCAATCATCTTGTGTTCTTCAGTGAAGTGTTCTGGCAACCTCTGTGCACACAATTTCTTAAATTCTGTATGATCTGTAACAGTATGATAAGAAGACAAACCTTGAATGTTGCAGGATAGTAGAGAGAGTGAAAAAATTGTGTACTATCTGTCCTCAAACCTTTTCTTCAATTGCACACACCAAATCATCTGTGACAAGACGGTTGGTCGCTCTGCAGGACATCACGTAATGTTGATGATCTTCATTGAACATTTAAACCCATTTTCTCACCATCCCAACCATCCCATCCATCACTGCACTTTCACCACACACCTCGTACACTACAATGTTGCACATGACGCGTCAACAGATGAAGGTAGCTATCGCACATGCTTAACATCGCAACCACAGAACTGCTCTGGAATTAAATGGAAATGGTACTTGTTAAAAAAATGTGCCTAAGAATTCTTCATTGAGCTCTTCAATATCAATCTCCTTGGTTAACTGAAGACATTTACTGCAATTTCCAGACAAGAGAAACATATACTTTCTCTTCTAGATTTTCTGAAATATTGTCTTCATACAAATCACAGGACTAGGAGATATTTTAAAGCTTCATCATAAAACTGCATGAAACCCTTACTTTTCTCTTTTCAAAATCACTGTTCTTAAATTTTGTTACTGAAAAATAAAGGATGACAATAATACAAAACATCCCACGTTTGCTTGAAACACAGGACTTGTGGCAACACTAACAATACCTATAGCTCATTAGCTATCTCTGTGGATCAGTAGTAGGGTGCCTGCCTTCGGATCTCAAGATTGCAGGTTTAAATCTCGCAGAGGTAGTCATATTTTTGAAGGAGAGAAAAACGTATGTTAGACACTCCATATCATAGATGTTAGGATGTAAAAAAAGATCTCTGATGACACATTTAGCATCAACCCGAAAAAAATAATTAAAACTCAGCCATACCGCACCCTCTGGTTCACCCATGGGACATCAAAATTGTCTTGTAGGGAGCCAATATGGCATCAAATTGTAATGCCCGCACACGGTAGCTGAGGCCATATTATTATTATTATTATTATTATTATTATTATTATTATTATTATTATCACAGCTCGCTAGTCGATAAATTAACAAATGTCTGTTCTAGAACAAAACTGACCTCTTGCTTAGAATTAATCCATAGCCACCTTAGCACATCCAATATCCCTTTGCTACAGTCCAACTTATCCTCCTCAATTGTGATTCTGACTAGATCTTGCTGACTGAGTGGTCTGTCAGGCGGTTCAAAATGGTTATAATCAGTATTGACATATTGAATATGTCCGACTCCATGGCTAAATACCGTAGTTAGCGTGCTGGCCTTTGGTCACAGGGGTCCTGGGTTTAATTCCTGGCAGGGTCGGGAATTTTAACCATAACTGGTTAATTCCACCGGCATGGGGGATGGGTGTATGTGTTGTCTTCAAGTGATGCTTGTAGAACAGATGCACGGGCTGTTAACTGAGAAGATTAATTATTCTCTGAAATGCTGGTAATGTAGGATGCTGTCCTGGTATCAAGCAGCTTAGTTTCCCTAAAGGCCTACGGTGACCGCTAGCAATGCCACTCCAAAACACGGCAGAGCTTCAGAGATCTCGGAAGACCTTAAGGATTAGAAACCTGTCATCCTGGTAGTAGTAGACCTCCGGCAGCTTGATCCACATCTTCTCCAAGTTCACAGAATCATATAAGCATGCTGGACATTTCAAAATGATGTACCAGTCATATTAGCAGCATAACAATGCTTCATTCATCCTCGATAAATGAAAAAGCTCTCACATCATCATCTCGGTCAAGAGGAATCTTTAGTCAACAAATGTGAAAGAAAACTGAAGAAATTTTGTTACTTGTAACAAACATTATACCATACATTGATAATCCATCAATAGCTTCCTCTCCCGTTTCACAAAAGCTTTTAAAACTTAAAAAGTTTTATTGTCATTGGGTGCAATAAAATCAGCGCCTATAACTTAAGGTTGAAAAGCATCTCGTGGAAGGGTATTTATAATCTCTTATTTCTAAAATTGTTGAATATAGGTTTTTAAGCCCATAGCCAAACTTCCATATAGTGTTTACAACAGGATGACAATGCTTTCTTCTTGCAAGTATGCTTACAGCTCATATCTTCCCATCATCTGGTTTGCTTTCGAGAGCTAGAGCACATAAAATTTTTCCTTTACAACCAAACTAAGGAACTACTTTTGACATTTACCCCAGTTGCCTTTGCAGAACATGCAGGTAGATTATACTGTATTTCATTAAAGAAAGATATTGATTAAAGAAGTGTTCTATCAAAAATACATATTCTTTGTTAATATTACAAACCAGTAATAAAAAAAGACCAATGACAATAACACTGCTGCACCAACATCTTCACTTGGAAAGTGCTCACTGTAATTACATGATACACAAAATAACACGTTTGATTTACTCCAGTAGCTTGACAACAATGATCCAAAGATATAATATTAACTGATGCAATAGCTGTCGGGGCTAAAAAACAAAAAAAGACTAGTTAAACAAAGCACTCCCATTTCTCATTCAGACTATTTCAGTCTTACTTTATGCTTAATAAATAAATTTCACAATATTTCTGGATAAAACTGTAGTGAATTTCAATGTGGATAGTTGAATTGTTATCAACAATATTTCCCAAAAATGTATATTCCAATACGGCTTAATGTAGCTGCATGCATATAAACAAACTTTTTGTAAGTGCATGTAGAAACTGTATAGTCATATGACAAGGATGTTATGACGATGGCAGAACACAGATATATTTCTTGCAAAATGACACATTCTAGTACAAATGGCATAACTCACGTTTTGTAAAATCATAAGATAACTAACAATTTTCTCATTTGGTGACAGGTAATGTGTAAGACACTGACTGTAGTCCATGTTGTACAAGCAATTTGATGTTTTTCTTGAATGGCCTTGCAGCTCTGCTAATGGATTATGTTGTCTTGGGTGATTACTCCCATCTTCTGAACAAGATGTGAAGATACATAAATAGAACTTTTCAGATACTGGATAATGTTGTCTTCAATGAATAATTCCTGTCTTCTGAACAAGATGTGAAGATAAATACGTAGAAATTTTCAGAAAATATCAATGTTTTTCACAGCATTCCCCTAGGCTATGACAACGTGAGAAAATAATGTAAGAAATCTTTATTAACCTTAAATTCATATTGGTTAGAACACTTCACCATTCCTTTTCTTAATAAATAGAATACTAATTTCAGAAAGCTTCAAAATCTAAACATTACAATATAGAGCAAAAGCAACATGATAGTAGAAGAAATTTTCTGGGCTTGTAGGCTGTGGTGAAATTCAGTTTACAGATCCTAGCATTTAGTAGGATCACACCCATATACTGCATCGGTAGTGGACCGCCCTTAGGAAATAGCGGACCAGAAAATACTTGATAAAATGTTGAAGCTAAAAATCTCATTGGTCATTGGTTCATGGCCTACAAGCTAAAGTTGCCAGTGTTTTCATTAATGAAACAGAATTTTTTCCTAAATGAAACTGACTTTTTGAAAAGTAGGTAATAACCATGTATAATGTAAGACATTAACTTACTGAAATGATCATTTTATTATGTCCAGTTGCTTTCTAAAAATGTCAAATAACACATAATATATCATTTAAAAATAAAATAGAGCACTACATCCTATGTCACAGATTTCCAAAAGCAACAGCCATTGAGTGGGCAAAAAATTACATTAACATGCTTCAACTAGCTTGTGAGTGGAATAATGCTTATGATAAGAACATGGGGAAGTACTATAGCTCTTGTGAGCAGTTTTCATATCACCATTGATTATGTTGCCTCTACCATTCTTATAACGAACAATTAAAATAGACACTAAATTATGTGAAATATTGTTTATTTTGGGGTATTTGGGATATTTACCAATCCTGACTGCCTTTAGTCGGGTGTCAAAATCTTCAGCAGGAAAACTGAGAGAATCCTGCCTAAATTGGGATACCTGCCCAAGTTGTTACGAAAGCAATATATATTTTAGAAGAAGGTTGAAAACAAGCGAGATGATGTGTTACACAAAATAACTGTTTTTTTCTTTATCAATGCAAATTATGAATAGCTAAACTATAACCAGATGACCAACCACCTGCCAACAAGAGATCAGGGTATTCCATGCAATATTAATCAATCTCAATTATACTTTCAAACTGTCATCGTACATTTTTGAATTCAAATACTTCCCTATATTCATTTTTCCTATTCTAAAAAAAAGGTATACCAGATAATCCATAGTAAACCACTACCATGTAATTAGAGCACAAAAAATGATTTTATTAAAACTGTAACCATTCCATTTAGCCCAAAGAAAAATCAAATCAAATACTAAAGTATTAACTTTTGAACTAAGATGTTCTTATACAAATGAAGTTGGTATTGTTAAAATTAACTGCATCCATCAAAGTTTAGATTTGCAATCACACATGCAATAGTCACTATCCAAACAATATCCATATGCCTTCTTCAAATTTGTAGGTGCAATACAATACCAAAGTATGGACACCAGCCATTAGTATACCATGTTACTTCAGATCCCACCTTTCTCAACCTTGTGATGGGTTTCTGGACTTCCCTTCTTTCAGGTCAAGACAAGTAATGCGATGGAACCTTTGTCACAGGTTGTGACAGTTTCTTCCCAATTCCCTATCTACCATACATACAGTTGACCAGGCACTACAATAACACATTACAAAGATGGTTTCAGAAACCAGTTTCTAATGCATTCTCAAAACATCTTTAATGTTCACAAGTTGTAGAACATTGAAGTAATCGAAGAACAACTGTTGCCTACAAATTTCAACTGGTAACCTTGTTCCCTGCAGCTGTCTGGAGGTATGACATTTTTTCA
The DNA here is from genome assembly GCF_040414725.1 of Anabrus simplex. Classification (NCBI taxonomy): domain Eukaryota; kingdom Metazoa; phylum Arthropoda; class Insecta; order Orthoptera; family Tettigoniidae; genus Anabrus; species Anabrus simplex. Next base: position 79,735,460 of record NC_090270.1, read on the forward strand.
CCCTGAAGTATTTACACTATTGTATGGCCTAGTGAAAATCAAGCAACCATGTTCAAATGGAATTAGGTTTATAAGGTGTAAAGGGTATTTGAGGACACTGTAATTAACTTCTGTTTACTAATTTTATGCTTTTAATTTTTGACATACATCTTGACAGAGTACACATTAACTCCAAAGCAAGGAACAGGAGCCCAGTTATTGTTTTCCAGCAATATGTATGTTTAGAGTTCATAAACCTTTTCAATGTTGGAGATCATTTATTAAGTTTGAAAGGAATTGGACGCACCCAGGGGGGAATGTTTCAGCTGCATTTAAAAGAACAATGCATTCTCAATATTCCAAGAATCAGGACATTACAGTCCATCCAGGTCTGAAACATTATAGATTATAATCCTGGAAAATCAATGAGGAATATTACCAAGATCTCCAAGACTCAGAGGGCATGATCAGAATGGCTGTGCAAGGGGATATTTGATATACCATGTATGTATGTATGTATGTATGTATGTTGGGTATTCAGCCCGAAGGCTGGTCTGATCCTCCACAGCTCCACCAAAGGCTATCATAGACAGCCTAGGCGTCACTGAAGAGGCATACAAGGGAAATGAGAAGTGAGGTAGTTTCCCGTTGCTTTCCTCACCAAGCCAGAAGTTGCTATTACATATCAGTCTGCCAAGCCATCTGAAATGCATGCACCAACCAACCCCATGGGCGATATTTTCACACCAATCATAACAGGGACTGGCAGCATAAGGAATGGTATTACTAGCATCGCTCATACCTTGGTCACTTTCATATCGTCAAAGCCAAGGATGAGACTGAGACAGGTCAATGAAAGTACAGAAGAATCCCGTTTATCCGAAATAAAGGGGACGGAGACACTTCGGTTGATGCATTTTTTAGGACGACACATGGTAAATATTTTCGGAAGTTAAATGTCGAAATAAAAATGCATAAACTCTGTTAAGCAAAAGTGCATACTGTATATTAACATTAACTATAGCTTGGCATAAGACCTATCTGTGTCGGTGCGACCTAAAGCAACTTAAAATGATGATTTGTGTTCACGTTATGAACAACCATGATTTTTAGTTATATACATTAGTAAATATAGGCCTACTATAGTTTTTCCTTTCTTCTATCCAAAGCATTTTTTTTTCTTTTTTTGCTGATGAGAAAGATACAGTATGTCAAAAACATGTTTATTATAGTGGGAAAGAAAATTCGTAACGATTTCTTTTGTGCTGATCTGTGAATTTAATAATGATTGTCAGTTCATCAATTAAAATCTGCCAGTGTGTCTTCAGATCACTCTCAAGGTCTTTTGGAATCAGTAATAATAATAATAATGATAATAATAAATCCTGCTTCTTCAAGGAAAAATGTATCATGGAACGAGCTAGAGGGTAAGAAACTGTTTTTGTTTTATGCTACACATGCATTCTGGCTTAAGTCATAATACAAAAATCGGGTTTGTCTAGTAGCTCTCAGTACATATAGCACATAGAATATTGATGGCTAAGAACGAGAGGGTAAAAACAAAATATTAAAATACAATTTTGCCAGTGCATTTTGGTTAGGCCGCGTTTCGGTTAAGCGGGGTTCTACTGTAACAAATTGCTCTAGCCCATACCAGAAGACATAGCGCACTGTAAACACTACATCTTGCTAGCAAGGTCTCAATATACCGTAGTGTACAAATTAAGCCAAACACAGTAATTTCTAAGACTGTGGATAACTAATGCTGTCAGAATCTTGTGTTTCTGCTAAATACTGCTCCTGTTTTCAAGGTAACTGCATTGTAGGTGTATGGCAGCATTACTGTTAACATTGCTGGGCATTACTGGATGTACTTTATAATTAGTTGAATGTCACTGGGTAAGGTCATATAAGTTTTCAGTATTGTGCCAATGGAAATGTTAAAAAATTGTGACATTAGCTGAGCATCTTTCTTGTACCTTGTAAAAATATAATGTTGTTCTACTGCAAATCTGCTATTATCTAACATTTGGTTTAGCTTTTATTGCTGAAAAATGGAAAAGAATTTTGCGAAATTATTGACAAAATAAAATAAAAATAACTTTCTAAAAATGATGAAATTAGGTAAAATTGTTCACCATAAACAGGTGCCTCTACAAATTAGCAAAGTTTTGAGACTGTTACATGCTGCCAGACGATAGAAGTTTGAACGGACCAGGACGCAGTGTACAGGTCTCAGTTACAACAATATGAGAGAGGAAAGTTGATGATGGCATCACGACCTAGCATTCAGATACTACTATGTAAAACTATGAGTGCACACCAACGTGTGTCATTCTGTCTTGACAAGGGCCACCACAGAATAATTGAAACATCAACACTTTTAAAATGTCTGCATGGCCTAATATCTAGAAAAACAATCTAAGCTTATAGATTGACATTGGCCGTGAAAGCCTGCACCACTATATTCCATGATGATTACGAACCTTCCTGTGAGGAGCCGGCACCAGAGTTACATAGTCCAGGAGATAAAGGACTCCTAGAACTGGTCTTATAATCTCCTACAAATTCTGCAGGTGGATTAGGGATACTGTGTTGATAGCAGCTAATCCTTCTATATCTCGTCTCTAAACTTGATGGAAGCAGTCAGTAAACAGAACTTTTAAGCTGATTTCCAAAATTAACAATTTTAAAAACCAGGTGGATTTATTTTCTAGCAAATAAATAGTTAATCTTGTGAGCTATTTATAACACAGTAGTAAGAATTTATAAGCAAAGATTTAAATGTATAATAAATGTAACAAAGGTAGAGTGCAAACACACAGTTTTAAACTTATTTCTTCAGCAAAGTAAACAAACACATGTGGATAGAGCTATTTCAATATATTTTATGTTTATTCACCAAATTTAAAAGAGAAAAAGTAAACAGTATAAGAAGAGATAGGTGTACACCCTTGTTCACGAAAAATCCTATTCCATACAATTCATAGCCAGTTATGAAGAAAAAATAAAAAATAAAAAATAAATCCTAGATTGGTAGGAAGTTTACACAATGTCCATCACAGCAATGATCAATGTCAGCACACAGAAAACCAATGCTAAAACCTAGCTAACAGCACTGGCTAAAGTGCATTTAATTTCCATGTAGGTTCTAAACATAAGCATAGTTAAATTTATTTGCTTCAAAATATAACTACATCAACTAAGTTAGTGATTATTTCCTCTCTGAGTACAAAAAGGATATAAAAGAATATAACACATTGCAGTGTAATATATTTTCATTGTTTTAACATAAAGAAAGATATTTCAATAACCGTATTATACTCTGTACGTAACTTTATCCAGGCTATCATAAAATGACAAAGCCATTTTTTAAGTATGTTCTAACTTAAAAGATATATATGTTACTGATGAGAGAATTTAATTCTGAAATCTGGTTATAACAAAGAAACTTGATTTGTGCTGATACAGACTGTTTTCTATTCTTTTATTGTGTTCTATTTTAAAGAGGCTACGCACACTAAAGTCAACTCAACAATTCTATGTAAGATATCATATTTCTGCTCCCCTAGACAATTCGTGGCCTACTATACATCATAGCCTCCTCAGTGTGCTTCAGAAGACATGCAAATATCAAGGTGTGTTTACATGAATTTCTTGCCAGGATCATTTTGAAGTGGAATTAGCTAATGAAGGTTTGTTGATAAAAGATGTTGAGTAAATCTTAATTGTGATGCTTCCTGAATAGTTACGCGGGCATAAGGCTGTTGGATGAAAAGATGATAAATGATCTGGAAAAACAAATAGGTCATAAAAGGAATGGCCAAGTGCAGGTGAAAAAGTGGATTGCATTAAGGGATGATTAAGATGTATCTGGGAGACTTAACAGAATTTTAAAGAGAAATTATCAATGAATGGCAAAGGTTAATTTTTATTTGAATGTGCGACATCTATTATACACAAGCAGATGCTGTAATAAATACTCATCAATGACCATCACATCTGAGATCTCTTGACATGCATCTATTCGAGCATTTCTCTTCTTACAAAGACTACAAGAATATTGTTTGTATGCTTCCAGGGATTTTATAATTCATTGTATGTATATCTACCATCTTAGTCCTATTTCCTGATACAGGGTCGGGGATGAGGTGAGAAGAAATTACATAGCATGCTCTTACGGTTGGATACCCTTCCAGATGCCAACTCCAATTGAGGAGCTAATAAAAAGGAAAGGAAAGATGGTGAATGAATTTGAGTAAGGAGGTGGAAGGAATCGGCTGTGTCCAATAAATAAGAACTGTCAGGGTATTTGCCTGGAAATAAAAATGGGAAACTACGGAAAACTATTCTCAGGACAGTCGACAGTGGGGTTCGAACTCACTTGTCTCCCAAATGCAGAACTTGGTTCCATAGCCATACTGTATTAATATGCGCAGCCGCTCTGCTCGCCTACAATTCATTATGGTATTACCCCACTTTACGTTCCTGTATTCAACAATTTCCCATCATTTACAACTCTTTTTGTTTGTTCCCTTAGATTTCCTATGCTCGCAATGTATTAAAATCCTCAAATTTACATTTGCGACATTTTATGCTTTTGCCATTTACGCCACATCAGGCTGTTTGAGAGGGGAAAATACTGAAATAAAATCGTGCTGCAACTAACCTAAAATGCTTCGAGTAACCATGGCATGATAATCAAATCAAACCACGACAGTCTAAATACTAGCACAGAGGTGGCCTGCTTCCTGACATATTCAGAACATTGCACTACTGAAGATTTTATTCGGGTGGATGATGATGTGATAACTGCAGAGGAAAGAAGTGTGGAGGACTTGTGGAACAAACAGCAGCTGAGTCTCCTGCCAGTGGAAATTGTGTGTGTGTGTATGAGAGAGAGAGAGAGAGAGAGAGAGAGGGAGAGACTGTGAAAATTAATTTTCATAACCTTTATGAACTTGAAAACAAATAGAGGACATTAGAAATAAGAAGCGTAAACAGAGATCGATTCCGGACTATTTTGGTAGGAAGCAGTGATTATGTAATATTCCATCTAGAATAACTGCATGTTAATGTTGTAAATAGGTACAATAATAGTAAATAACAAGTTCCACCAGAGAAAGACATTCACTGCATCTTACAAATTCTATAGCCATTCCAAGATAGCCAGATTAAAAGAATATATTACACAATATTTAAACTACCTACTGGTTCCCTTCTGATCAGTGGATGAGCACCATTACAAAGGCAGTGCAGTATCGACAGTGAATTTACATTGGACCTTTATTTGACGTAATAGGATTAAGACTGAAATATTCTATGAATTAATAATATGCATTTGTGTAACATTTACCCCTTTTCCAGAGCATTTTGACATATATAAGTTTTTTCCTTACACTTTCTCTTTGTTTACAGAAGTATTCCCTGGGTCCCATGAAAGGTGTAAAAAGATGAGTGATGCTGAATTTTAAGTAATTTGATTTTGAGTCCAGGACATGATACTTCATATAAAAGTAACTACACAGCGTTAACCTACTGGTGAGCAATGTGAAAATCCCTGTTTAAACATGCCAAGGGCATCTCCTCTGGCACAATGAAAGTTGGAACACCACCTTTTCAAATCCACGCATACACTGTCTGAACTTGCACATCAATGAAGGTTCATATATGCAAATCCCTTTTACTTGTGCACCAAATGCTACCGGTACCAGTGAATCCATGGACGTGTAAATCCATCTTAATACATAATACCAAAGAGAACATGTTCTAATGTGTTGTATATAACCTTACTTCTTTTTAATATGTTTCTTTTGAGAGAATTTATATTTTTGTTGTGGTAAAAGAAAAAATTATGTATGCAGCTTCTGTGGCGTGAACTTGTTTCCACTCATGTAATTTAATTTCACTCGAGCAAAAAAAGTTCACTTTATACACAAGTTACATAGATAACTATTGCATACCAGTAAATATACTGATGCTGGCATATCTGAACATCTTCAAAGACTAACAAAGTGTAAAATTTCAGCCAATAATGTTTCATATACGTAAATATCCTAAATGTAACAATGACATACAGCTATTTTAGCCTCTTTAAGTTAGGACTCATGTCAATAATTTGTTCTCAAAGAGAATTAATGAAGGTACCATAACAAATCAAGTTTGCAGAGTGGGATAGCTGGGAGTCGATTCTTCAAGTGAAATGAGTATTACCAGTTGTTGATCCTTGTATCCTAAATAAGGCAGTAACGTAGTAAGTCATAGCACTATATGAATATATACATTTTTTTGCAAGTTGCTTTATGTCGCAACGACACAGATAGGTCTTATGACGACGATGGAACAGGGAGGGGCTAGGAGTAGGAAGGAAGCTGCCATGGCCTTAACTAAGGTACAGCCCCAGCATACGTCTGGTGTGAAAATGGGAAACCATCTTCAGGGATGCCGAGAGTGGGGTTCGAATCCACTACCTCCCGAATACTGGATACTGATATAGATTTTGACTCCCATGGGGAATCTGAAATATTTGCCCCGAATGAGTAAATTTATACTGGCATTACTGGATACTGGCCGCACTTAAGCGACTGCAGCTATCGAGCTCGGTACTTTATGAATATTGCCCCCACTGGCCCTAGTATGCCTTCATATACGTAAATATCCTAAATGTAACAATGATATACAGAGCTATTTTAGCCTCTTTAAGTTAGGACTCATGTCAATAATTTGTTCTCAAAGAGAAGTAATGAAGGTACCATAACAGCAAATCAAGTTTGCAGAGTGGGATAGCTGGGAGTTGATTCTTCAAGTGAAATGAGTATTACCAGTGAGATTGAGCATATATTATGGGATAATGATTAGTGATCATTAGGGCAAGGCATTTGACGAAATGTATGAAGGCCGAAAGATAGCTCGAATTATATATATACATGTGTTTCATGAACTGACTGATTAAATAAGGGCAATTTATCAGGGTATTTTTCTTTTTACATTTTTTGCCGTTTACAAGAGATAGGTCATTTTTGGCATTTTTAATTGTTTTCTAGTAAGTGTTATATTTTATTCTATTTGGATATTTAATTAATATTATTTATGTTTACAACGCTTGTCTATTATGTTTAACTTAGACAAATAACTTGCTCAAGAAAGAAAGTAGACTTGCAACATAACCTGCTGCCACTAGTTTTCAAGGAAGGAATATTTTCAACTCTATTACACTTCCAAGAAAACATACTATAAGCAGTACCTGCTTCCCCTATATGTAAGACGCATAATGGACTCGTCCTAGCTGGGCATTGCTCCTTATCTTCAGCTAGATAAGAAGGAAGTCAGTCGCCCGCGTGCTGAGTCGAGTGAGTTCTTTGTTGACAAGTACTGTAAGATGCCCAAAGTTAAAGGAAAGTGCAACTGTTAAATTAAAACAATTTGTTACACAATATGGAGAAAATATTTTTTCCACTGATAAGAAAATATTATTTTGCAGTGTGTGATGTGCAAGTTTCAGCAGAAAAGAAGTTTACAGTTGAACAACATGTTGTTGTTGTTGTTGCTGATGTTGTTGTTGGAGTCATGAGTCCATAGACTGGTTTGATGCATCATGGCAATATGCAGATAACTTTTAATTCTGTCCTTCCTCGTTTTCTGTACAGCTGATCTAAGGAACTTCATTTCAACAGCTTGCAGTTGACTCCTCTTTTATGTATGATCCAACTCTCCAGATTATACATCATAGTGGGCAGGAGATAAGTCTTAAATAGAGTCTGTTTAGCCCTCTGAGGAACTCCCTTGTCTCATACTATGTTCCGTACTTGATGGAAAAAGTTGGATCCTTTTTGCACCCTGTTCAACACTTTGTTCTTGGCATTTCTGTCCTTTGATATTGTACTCCCCAAATATTTAAAGGTATTCACACATTCAATCTTCTCTCCCTCGAGGGTGAGGTTACAAGGTGTATTTGTACTGTTAACTTTCATTACCACTGTTCTGCTCTTGCTGACTTCTGTAGTGGTGTTAAAGAAGCCTGTAATGCCAGATTCAATCCGTACACAGCAGCTTGAGTTGTGATCGAGACTTTTGAAGAGAGTGAATTGCTGAGGAATGCTATAGGTTTTAGCAATGTTCCATAGTGATTTTCAACATACGGATTCAAATGCCTTTTTGAAATCAATAGCAGAGAAAATGTGATAAAATGCTGGTCAGACAATTCCCCTAAAAGCAGCAGACATCAACCAACAAAAAAGGGAGCCAGACTGAAGACTGATTCTTGCTTATTCCTGCTAATATTGGATCATTGAGTGATTTTAATCTATGGATCAGAAAAGAGTCAAGATTTCAACAAGAACACGGATATGCCTTTCTTTTAGGAGTGGTTTAAAATGACAACTAAATCACCACAATAAACTGCTGTAATCATGATAGGAAGTCCCATATCAATCTGTTATCTATGTTTACACTGCACTATGTCTTCTGGTGTGCACTAATTTGTTTCTTTCATTCACCTGCCTCAATCTCATCCTTGGCTTTGACAACATGAAAGTGACGAAGTGATGCTAGTAAAGCCGTTCCTTATGCAGCCAGTCCGTTATGAATAGTGTGAAAATATTGCTCATAGGGTCAGTTGGTGTGGGCATTTCAGAGGGCTTGGCAGACTGATATGTAATAGCAACTTGTGGCCCAGTGAGGAGTGCAACAGGAAACTACAACACTCCTTATTTCCCTAGTACCCCTCTTCTGTGATGCCTGGGCAACCTATGACGGCTGATTGTGGAGCTGTTGAGATCCAAACCAGCATTCCGGCTGAGCACTCAACATACATACATACATACATATATATAAAAAAAACAAAATACCACTCGCTGATGATCATATTTTCAGATCCAAAAGACCTATAAAGCTGAACTTAGGAACACAGGTTCATCCTTTACCCTAAAGGTGCACCAAGAAAGGATTTTTCAAAATTCACCTTCTGTCCTAGACTTTAGTCCTGTGCCAAAACAGGCTAACATAGGTGAAAACTGAATGTGTCATACAAGGACATGGTACACACCTTCTTACCTTCTCTTCTTCTTTTCTTTTCTTCTTAATACTCTCCACTTTTTGAGACTCATTTTGATTACAACAAGGCTTTCCCATAGCTGACTCTATTTTCTTTTTCTTTTCCATAATAGGATTCATTAGGTATAGAGCTCATTACTATTGGTGACATAATGGTACATCACCATGTTGTATCTACGAAGGGAGTTGGATCCTATTTCTTACCTTACTTAATGTAGAGCATTGAACTGCTAGCACCTAAGGTGCGGGTTAGTATCGTACAGCAAATTTGTAACAACTGACAACAGTTTCAAGTGTTTACTCTGATGCTGTATTTACTATGATGCCATAAGGATACATGTAAAGAACCTTGGTTGAGTACCAGGCTTATGTGTCCCTTCCCATCTCATACACTACCCACTGCGAAGCTGTCACTGCTGGTGAAATATACCCTGGTGTATATTAAGTTTTACATTTCTGGTCTCAAGATGTCATTGCATTTTGAACCATTCATATTTTTTCCTTCCCATCAACAACTACCCACTATCGCTAGCCCTGTCCTTACATCACTTAATGTAATCAGCCCTGCAAGTATTTTGTCCAGTGAAATGCCAATGATAAAACCAGCAATGAATTCCCTTACACTGATTATCATCCTCTTTCTAAAAACCAAGTGTCTTTCTTTTGTCCCCTATGATGATCTTAATTCTCCCTCTGACTTGAAAACCAGTTCACATACTCCAACATCCCATGAAAAATAAAGAGGAAAAAAGCGCTGTGCAAAATTCACTGAAAGAAGATACTATTCAGAGATAGAATTTCATGGTGCTCACTGGCTGTAGGTAAGGGACCCTGCCATTATAATGAGACCTTCCAAAGTCGAGTGTGACCGGCAGTAGGCAAGGGGGACCTGCCATTATAATGAAAAGACCCCAACTCGACTGTGACTGGCAGCCGGTAAGGGGACCTGCTATCATAATGAAAACAACCCAAATTGACTGGCAGTAGGCAAGGGGGCCTGGCAATATAATTAAACCTCTCCAATTCGAATGTGACTGGAAGTCGGAAAGGGAAGCCTGACTTGGTAATGGATACTCCCCAAATTGATTGTGACTGACAGTAGGCAAGGGGGACTGCCATTATAATGAAAATTCCCCAGTCAATTGTCACTTCAACAAAAACCTTGGACAAAATAATTTGAACAGCAATAGATAAGAAAGTCTGCCTTTATAATTGCAACTATGCAATTCCATTGTGATTGGCTGTAGGAAATGGTCCCTGCTATTATCATGAGAACTTCTAAAGTTGAGTGTGACTGGCAGTAGGCAAGGGGCCTGCCATTATAATGAAAACTCCCCAACTCGATTGTGACTGGCAGTAGGAAACGGGGGCCTACCATTATAATGAAAACTCTCCAACTTAAATGTTACTGGAAGTAGGAAAGGAGTATGCTTTTGAAATGAACACTCCCCAAATCAATTGTGACTGGCAGTAGGCAAGGGGCCTGCCATTATAATGAAAACTCCCAAGTCAAACGTTACTTCAACAAAAATCTTGGACAACATAATTTGAACAGCAAAAAGGCAAGGGGGCCTGCCTTTATAATGTCAACTATGCAATTCAATTGTGGCTGCAGGCATGGGACCCTGCTATTGTAATGAGAACTTCCAAATTCGAGTCTGATTGGCAGTAGGCAAGGGGCCTGCCATTATAATGAAAACACCCCAACTCAATTGTGACTGGCAGTAGGAAATGGGGGCCTACCATTATAATGAAAACTCTCCAACTCAAATGTTACTGGAAGTAGGAAAGGAGTATGCTTTTGAAATGAACACTCCCAAAATCAATTGTGACTGGCAGTAGGCTAGGGGGGTCTCCCATTATAATGAAAACTTCCAACTCTATTGTAACTTCAACAATCACCTTGGAAAACAATCTGAACAGCAACAGGCAAAGATGTCTGTCTTTATAATGACATCAACACAATTATATTGTGACTGGTAATCAAATAAAATCTTACTCACAAAGTGTATAGTATTTTACCTAGAATTCCGTATAGAATGTAGAAATCCATAGCGAAGCATGGGTACATCAGCCAGCCTTGAATAAAAACCTCTGCCTTGATAACTATAAAAAGTGAAATATTCTTATTCTTATGAGCATAACAAATTTGGCTTTCTATACTGTAGTGAATCAAAATAAACCCATAATGCCTGTGTGTATGGTACATGAGGAGGCAAGGTAACAGCAAAATGCCACTTCAAACTTACTAGTATTCTGATTGTATGGAGTCAGATAGGAAAGATATGTTAGGAACAGTAACACAACAGTGAAAGTGGATAGACATTCTCAAAAAAGGGTGGGGATGGCCGCAGAGGTAAAAGTGGAACTAATTAAAGCACCACTGAAAACAAATGGAATCCTTAATGGAAGCAGTTAATGACATGCCTTGATGACTGGTGATGAAGATAACAAGAATGTAAGAGGGAGTGGTGCCAGTGCCGCTATAGAATAGATCAGTTGTTATTTACTTCAGTGAAGAAATGGTACATGTTTTAGAAATAGAGAGCCTGTAAAAGCCAAACATACCCTATTTAACCCTTTCCCGCCCTTAGTGCCCGCCAGTTAACTTTGCCTTCCGGTCCTTAGCGCCCGAAAGCGCCCGGCTGCATTATCTGCACACGTCTAAGATCTGAGCAATAGTTTTGTATTTTTTTCGGCAGTGAAGTGTTTATAAGGAATTCATGAACACGCAGTACATTCTACAAGGCTTAGGAAATAAAAGAAAAGCAATAAACTAACTTGAAGTTGCCCAGACAACGGTCTTGAACTTCCGCGGGCGCGGGCCAGCTGTTCCGTTCGTAAACATGGCGGGATTAAATACTGCGAATATTGAAACTGGGCTGAATACAGGCGAAGAAAGTGACACAGAATGGTTGGGTAGGGGTGGAGGTGAATTTTTTGTGAGGGAATAACATATCAACGAAGATAATTCTAGTGATAACAGTGATATATATCGAGAAATCGGACCTGATGGTGATACCGTGGCAATTCAGGTAACACAAACATATCGTTTCTTTTTTTTTTTTTTTTTTTTTTTTTGCTAGGGGCTTTACGTCGCACCGACACAGATAGGTCTTATGGCGACGATGGAATAGGAAAGGCCTAGGAGTTGGAAGGAAGCGGCCATGGCCTTAATTAAGGTACAGCCCCAACATTTGCCTGGTGTGAAAATGGGAAACCACGGAAAACCATTTTCAGGGCTGCCGATAGTGGAATTCGAACCTACTATCTCCCGGATGCAAGCTCACAGCCGCGCGCCTCTACACGCACGGCCAACTCGCCCGGTACATATCGTTTCATTACTGCAAATGATTATATGGATGATTTTGAACCTGTCCTTAATTTGGAAAGAGAATTAAGAGAAATTGATTGTTTTTACATATTTTAGCAGGAAACAAACTATTCAGTGTCATAGCCAATTTTATATGTATCATTGCAGCATTCAAACAGGTATATTCTGGTAACACAGATACAGAATGGGAAGACACTTGCCCAGAGGAAATCAAATCTATCCATGGGCATCATTGCACCTCCAAGATCACGTGATTATTGGTTTAGAGTGATTCGGACAACGTGAGAATGTGACAAATGCAGCTTACCTTTGTGTCAAGTATCACCAGTGGAGGGGGGTTGAACCAATAATATTGTGACTCTATGAATAGAGAATTTGATGTGATGGTATATTGTCTAATATTATTGAAAATTTCAGTACATTGTGATCAATAGTTTTTATTATATTTAACTTTATCTGAAACAATGCGCTCTGCTTCAATTTTTCCTAAATAATAGGTTGAAACCTGGGGATAAGCAGAATGAAAACGTGGGCAGGAAAGGGTTAAAACATATCTCCGTCCTATCATGACACAGACTGTAGTGCTGCATCATTAAGAACTGAGCAAATTACCTATAAGAACGTGAAATGAAGTTTCTGACATCAGCCATGGAAAAGACTAAAAGAGAAAAATGAGAGAATGAGGATGTCAGAGAGGAGATTCAAGTGGGCCTGTCAATGGCAGAGAGACTGAATGCAGCTTGACTCAAGTGATGTGGATATGTGAAGAGGATGAAAGACACCTACTTGGATAGGAATGTACAGGGGAAAAGATTAATTGGACATCCCAGGAAGAGGTGGCTGGATCATATCATAGATGATCTAAAAACTAGACGAGAAAATTGTGGAACTATAATAAGACAAGTAGTATTGCACCGTTTTCCCACGGTGCAAATTAAAAATACCAAAATAGTGAGAATGGAGGCGCGAAGAGTCGAGCGCAACAAAGTTCCACCAAACATGGTGCCAGACTTGAAAGGGCTCCTTGTTTAGTACAGTTATACGTGACGGCAGTAATGTAAATAATACGGACAGGAAATTTTAACTGTGAGGTTTGGACTATTAGACTATTATAGCAGTTTAATCGCATGTACAATAATAAATTAGTATTAATTTGAATAGTCAGTACGTTGTAATAATTAGCATATAATATTAGACGAAACCAATGAAAATAAGTGATGAAGGCCATGGAAGGGAAGAGGAAAATATCTAAGCCGCGACAGTATGCTGGTGATGTCACGTATGTCGAAATTATTGAGACTATACTCTCTGAAAATATTAGAGAAGGCACATTAAGTACAGATTCTTTTATTCTATTATTTGGCTGTGTTGAAAAAAAAAAGTAGAGGATCAATCTGTTGTTCAAAGATAAAGCTTTTGAGATTAAAACTTCAAGTTAGAACTGAATGGAAAGATTAGTGATATCTAATACCAATATATTGTAGTTATATGAAAGTGTAACCTACAAAAGAATGTTTCAGATTCATTCCGGATTAGATTGTACATGTTGGTCCGCAACCTGGTCTAAATTGTGATAATGTGCTAGTAAATCTAACAGTGAACCCCAAGTGCCATATATCCTGGAACAATGAAGAGGAAACATAAGCCAAGTGCGACCTAGATCCTGGCAACCAAGTCAATAACCTATTTTGTAACCATAATATGAAATAATGCTCTTCTTGTTTTCTTTTAGCTTTATTAGATATAAGAGATAAGATGTGGGGCCCCACGTTGGGCCATCTTATATCTAATAAAGCTAAAAGAAAACAAGAACGTTATTTCATATTATAATTATAAAATAGGTTACTGACTTGGATGCCAAGGTCCAGGTCGCACATGGCTTATGTTTCCTCTTCATTGTCATGGGGATATATGGCGTCTGGGGTTCACCATTATATTTACAAGCACATTATCGCAATTTAGACCAGGTGACGGACGAACGTATACAATCTTCTCTGGAATGGACCTGAAACATTCTTTTGTAGGTTACACCTTGATATAACTATGATATATTGCTATTAGCTATCGCCAATCTTTCCAATCAGTTCTAACTTGAAAGTTTTAATCCCGAAAGCTTTATCTTTTAACAACAACATCATTTTCTTTCTTCAACGCAGCCAAATACAGTAATAGAATAAAAGAATCTGTACTTAATGTGCCTTCTCTAATATTTTCAGAGAGTATAATAGTCTCAACAGAGCCTCCGTTGCTCAGGTGGCAGTGCACTGGCCTCTCACCTCTGGGTTCCGTGGTTCAAACCCCGGTCACTCTATGTGAGATTTGTGCTGGACAAAGGGGAGGTGGGACAAATTTTTCTCGGGGTACTCCGGTTTTCCCTGTCATCTTTCATTCCAGCAACACTATCCAATATCATTTCATTTGTCAGTCATTAATCATTGCCCCAGAGGAGTGTGACAGGCTTCGGCAGCCGGCACAATTCCTATCCTCGCCGCTAGTTTGGGGTTTCATTCATTCCACTCTTGACCCGGTCGAATGACTGGAAACAGGCTGTACATTTTCATTTCATAGTCTCGATAATTTTGACGTACGTGACGCCACCAGCATTCTGTCGCGGTTTAGATATTTTCCTCTTCCATGGCCTTCATCACTTATTTTTGTTGGTTCCATCTAATATAATATGCTAATTACAACGTAGCGACTATTCAAATTAATAATAAATGATTATTATACACATGTTTAAATTACTATAATAGTCTAATAGTGCAGATCTCATTGTTAAAATTTCCTGTCTGTATTATTTACATTACTGCCGTCACGTATAACTGTATCAAACAAGGAGCTCTTTCAAGTCCGACGTCATGTTTGGGGGAACTTTTGTCGCGCCCGACACTTCGCGCCTCCATTCTCACTATTTCAGTTGGTACTTTTAATTTGCAGCATGGGAAAATGGCACAGTATATTAATCCTCAAGCTGGTAGTTGATATACCTCTAACCAGTGGGTGTACATCACACATTTGCAGTACCTGATGTATGTTAATCTGACATGTATTATTCACAAAACACATATAATACACCAAATTGTTCATAATGAAGTATATTTGCTATTTTTGCTAGTCGCTTTAAGTCGCACCGACATAGATAGGTCTTATTGCGACGATGGGACAGGAAAGGCCTAGGAATGGGAAGGAAGCGGCCATGGCCTTAATTATGGTACAGCCCAAACATTTGCCCGGTGTGAAAATGGGAAACCATGGAAAACCATCCTCAGGGCTGCCGACAGTGGGGTTCGAACCCACTATCTCCCGGATGCGAGCTCACAGCTGCGCGCTCCTAATCGCACGACCAACTCACCCGGTGAAGTATATTTGAAAAGTGGTTTGTATTTACCATAAATTTAATCTTTTTTTAAAAATTCCACACCTTTATATGCTTATAACATTATAAAAAAGAGGTTCAGAAATGTGATGAAAAATGCAAAGTCTTGTCTGGGAGCAGACATAAACTCAGATCACAACCTCGTGGTAGCTGAGGTGGAAGTGAAACTAAAGAAAACCACTAAAGCTGCAGTTAGAGAGAGGCTAAATCTAGGAAAACTTAAGGAAAAAGAAAACCGTGATGAGATGGAGAGGACTTTTACCAAAACGATGGAGACCACTGTAGATACAGGAAACATAAATAAAGACTGGATAGCAATTACAGATGGAATGAAAGAGGCTGCAAAACAAGCACTTGGCATAAAAGAAGGACGAAGAAACAGAAAAGAGTGGGTAACAAAGGAGATGTTGGAGAAAATGGAAGAAAGAAGAAAGTGGAAACAATTAAAACACAAGAAGGCAAAAAGCAGTACAGAAAGCTAAATAATGAGTTAAGAAGAGAAACTGACAGATCTAGAGAAAAGCAGTTAAATGAGAAATGTGTCGAGAACGAGAGTTTGGAAAGAGAAGGGAAATATGAACAGATATATCAAAAAGCAAAGAGGATGGCATTTAAAAGGAAAAGTTGTAGGACAGGGGGAACAATTGAAGGAAGTGATGGAATAATCTCTGATCCAAATGAGACTTTAAAACAATGGAAAGGATATGTAGAGTCTTTGTATGTGACTGAAGATAGGCCAGTGACATCCAATAGAAGAAGAAAGTAAAGTGCCTGAAGATGAAAAGGGATGCTCTATATTTGAGGATGAAGTTGCACTTGCTATTAAAGAAATGAGATGAAGAAAAGCATGTGGAACTGATGACCTACCAATAGAAATTGTAAAAGGGTTAGAAAATAAGGGTACACAAATTTGAACATCACTTTGTAACAGAATATATGAGACAGGCCAGTGGTCTGACGATTTTCTAACCACAGTGAGGGTCCCTATAGCAAAGAAGAGGGATGCATGTAAGTTTGAAGATCACAGGATCATAAGTCTGATTTCCCATGCAGAAAACGTAACACTGAGAGTCCTAAATTGAAGGTTATATCAAAAATTAGATGAATCGATTAAGGAAGAGCAGTATGGATTTAGAAAGGCAAAAGGTACAAGAGATGCTATTGGGTTACTAAGAACTATTGGAGAAAGATACAATGAAAAAGGAAGACTAGTATTTGTGACTTTTATTGACCTGGAAAAGGCTTTTGACAGAGTTTAATGGGAGAAATTGATGGGCATACTGAAGAAGAAGAAGAAGAATAATGAAGTAGACTGGAAAGAAGGCTAATTAAGAACCTTTACATAAACCAAACTGTCCAAATCAGAATAGAAAATGATCTGTCAGAAGGGAGCAGAATTGGCAGAGGGGTGAGGCAAGGCTGTTGTCTTTCACCAACGCTGTTTAATATATACCTGGAGGAATTAATTGCAAATTGCTTTCAAGTAAAACAAGGTGTGGCAGTTGGAGGAAAAAGAATTGAATGCATTTGGCAGATGGCATGGCGGTTCTAGCAGAAACTGAGAAAATCATGTTATGTTAGAAAAATTGAACAGATCCTGTAAGAAGTTAGGCATGAAAATTAATAGGAAAAAGATCAAGGCAACGATCATGGGGTAAAAGAAGGGCTCAACAGATAAAGTAATACTTTCAGGGGAGGACATCGAACAAATGTCTAAATTAAAATATTTGGGAAGCATAATCAGAAGTGATCTTTATTGCGTGGACGAAGTGAAGATTAGAATTGCAACGGCCAAGGAAGCATTTATGAAACAAAAGGACACTGTTGAGTGGGCCTATAAATAAGGACCTTAAGAAGTGGTTAGTGAAGTGCTTTGCGTGGAGTGTGGCACTTTATGGGGCTGAGACTTGGACGTTGAGTAAAGAGGAAGAAAGAAGACTAGAAGCATTTGAAATGTGGATCTGGAATAAGCTGGAGAAAAAAAGTAAGAAATGGGGAAGTATTAAAAAGAGTCGGTGAAGGAAGGAGAACGATAGTGGAATGCATTCAAAGACAGAAGAAAAATTGGTTAGGCCACTGCTTGTGACGATAACCGAAGCATTGGAAGGGAAGATACAAGGGAAACTGAAGAGAGGAAGGAAGAGGTATCAGTTAGTGGACAGTGTAAAGGTGAATAGAAGCGACTGGAAGACAAAGAGAATGGCTGAAGACAGAACAGCGTGGAGAATTCACGCGAAGACCTGCCGATAGGCAGACCCCCAGTGATGATGATGATGATGATATGCACAGTACTTTTCAAAATAATATTGTATTTACATATCAAAGAAAAATGAATAATCAGTTTTTCTGAAACTTTTGAAAATACAAATTTTATAGAGAAATTAATTTTTGATGATATGCCTGCAAATTTTAAGCGGATAGTAATAATACTTTACTAATTATCCACTAAAATGTAGAATGACAGCATGGCTAGAATGCTGTTCTACTCTGGACCAAGTTCACTACATCCTTCATTCAAATCAAAATAACCATAGGATAGATCAGACTCATGCATTTAATTCCACCACAATTTTAATTGTTTTAACTCCAAAAATTTAGCCATTGCATACCTGCCAACTTTACAAAACCAAAAATCAGGAGATTTTGATATGAACATACATACATACATACATTATCATTATAGACTGTTATGCCTTTCAGCGTTCAGTCTGCAAGCCTCTGAGAATTTACTAAACGTCACCACAATCCTCGATTTGCAACTAGTGTTGTGGCCTCATTTAGTTCTATACCTCTTATCTTTAAATCATTAGAAACAGAGTCTAACCATCTTCGTCTTGGTCTCCCTCTACTTCTCTTACCCTCCATAACAGATTCCAATATTCTCCTAGGTAACCTATCCTCCTCCATCAGGAAAAATCTGGAGATACAATTGGTTAAAACTGCTTATTCTACATGTCTTGCACAATACAGTACTGATGATGATGATGCTTGTTGTTTAAAGGGGCCTAACATTAGGTCATCGGCCCCTAATGGTACGAAAGGAAATTACAACAAAAAGTTCAAAATCATCCACTGACCAAAATAAAGAAAATGTCATGAAGAGTGAATGGATGGACATAAAACAAAAAAATACCCAAAAAAACAGTGGATCCAACTCAAAAAAAGATCATATATAGTAGTATTACTGACTAAGGGAACACTTATAAAGCGAAATCTTGAATCGAGTATGCTGGATGTCTAAAGGGGTTCAAAATCCAGGTCTAAGGCCCCTCAAAACGGTACTTATCGCTAGTAAAGTAGAACCATGGTATTTGTCATGTTGGGGTACTAATCAAAAGTAGCGAAGACTCAGTGTTCCACACAAGATGGTACTACTCACAAGTATTGTACTTCGTACAGGTAACGCAGACCTATGGTGTTTCTCACACAATGGCGCCACTCATAGCCAATGCAAACCGCCTCACCTAGGTGTACTAGTCACGGGTGCCGGTCCCACGGGCCCCGTGGTGTTCCTCACATAGTGGGTACTAATCACAGGCAACGCAGACCCACGGTGTCGCTCATATAGTGGTACAACTTACAGGCAACGCCCAGACCCGTGGTGTTTCTCACAATGGTACTAATCACGGGCTGGAACCCACAGGGGAACCACACTCTGCTGCTACTAATCACAAACCTATTGTGTACCAAATATAGTGGTACTACTCGTAAGTAAAGGCGACCCATGGTGTTCCCCGCGTGATGATACTAATCAATAGTAGTTTCATGGTTCTAATACCAGCATCCCTTGGTCGCCCCTTTTAGTCGCCTCTTACGACAGGCAGAGGATACCGCAGGTGTATTCTACATGTGCGTTCCCCACCCGCAAGCGGTAGTGTGTTTGGTCCGCGAGAGGTATATTTCCCTCAAGTCCGCCGGCAAGCCGGTTAGGACCCTCCTATCCGCCATCTGGGACGCGCCACGTGGGAGTATCACCTCTCCCCCTGCTACACCAGCGTAGTAGGTTCGTGGCAATACAGTACTATGATATATTTATAACACTTATTTTCTCAAAGCCCGACTGTTGCTATACGATGCTACAAGGCTAAAAATTACACATCTCTATTCCCTCACAGGAAATATGCGAGTGAGATGATCGGTCTCTGATAAGCCTACCAAAAATAGTATGAACTCGCTCCACATGTGTGAATCAGTCATGCACTTAGATGCCATTACTTAGCAAATGCACAGATTAATATATTGCTCAAGCGCCCGCGTGATTATGTGAAGCACAATGCTATTTGGATCAAATAACTAGCTGATGTACCCGTGCTTCACTACGGAATTCTCAGAAAGACTGTACTTATAGTTTTCCCAACTGAAGTCAACATAGGTCATTACAATGACGTCAGTACGAATGTCGCGATTAAAAGCAAGGCTGTCGTATGAAATATTCGATAAAATGAAAAACAGCACATTTTCTTACTTTTAACAAACAATGGTCAATATAATACTATTGTTGATCCATTTTATGAGCTTTCTATATTGGAGGCCTTCACATTTAGTTTTCTTCCAACTCTGTGATATTACAGCATCTAATGTAAAGTGAGTCGTCCTATCTTTCATGACTCCCTCTTGTGTTATTATTCAAGCGATCGTTCCTTCATGACTTTTTTCTCATTCTTATCTTCACAATTTAGTCATCATCACCACCAATATTATTATAGTCAGTACGGTAAAACTGAATAAGACATAAATAATTGGGAATTGTATTCTCTATAACTTTTGTTATGTAGTACTTTTAAATATGACCAATAAGATAAGTACTGTAATTAAAAATTAAATTTTTGGCACCCTCCCCTAAACTATCATTTTGAATAGGGTGAATATAATTAATTATAGCGTAGACTGTAGTTCCTTATTCCCCGACATAACATAAAATTCTGTTCACTCATTTTCTCGTATCTCGGCGCTGTTATGGACTTGGCACAAAAATCAAAATTCATGAATATCTGTTATCATAGCCGGTACGGTAAAAATGTCTACGGCATAAATGATAGGAAATTTAATAATATATAACTTTAGTCATGTAGTATTTATCGATAGGGCCAATAATAACATAAATATTTCAGAATTAAATTTTAGGCCTTCCCTTTAACTACAATATCACTCAGTGTGAATAAAAATATTAATGGCCTAGTTTGTAGCGACTTATTCCGCGACATTATATACCGAGTTTCATTAAATTCTCTTCATCCGTTTTCTCGTAATGAGCGTACATACATACATGCATACATACATGCATACAGACAGAAATTACGGAAAATTATGCATTTTCGCCTTGTTACTATGGTCACGACTGGTATGGAAATATCATTATTTCTCAATTCTGTGCAATGTACAGACAAAACTCTTATTTTATTTATATTGAGATAAATTAAAATTAGTCAGAATTGTCTCCAAATGTCTCCTAAAATCTCTAGAAAAGTCACTAGTAGTTATCATTGAAATTCTGTCACTAAATTTCTAAGAAAGACTCCATATCTAGCGACTAGACTCTAGACTCTCTAGAATCGACTAGCTTGATGTGAACAAACACGAACATAGCACACAAGAACGAGAGATTGACAATCGATATAAGCATCACGATTTACAGGTTTCAATAAACATCGCACATTCGCGCACATTTCGCACATTCGCGCATTAATAAACATTGATATTTTGTTTGAAAGCGGCCAGTGAGCGAAGGACTTCCAGCTAATGGCGTAAAAAAGCTGAAATGGCAGGATTTGAAAACAAACATTTGAAGTTCACCAAAAAATAAGCTAAAATCGAGAGAAATAATAGAATAATCGGGAGGCGGGAAGAAGTGTCGAAAATCAGGAGTCTCCCACCTAAATCGGGAAAGTTGGCAGGTATGCGATTGTATGTGAATAACCCAAAACACCTGTTGATCTATCACCACCTACCAGTTTGAGGGTTAAGACAGAGCAAAATGGAGGCAAATTGTTCATAAACATCCTACCTACCCCACTGGAAGCATAGAAAGATGATGATGATGATGATGATGATGACAACGATTTTGGCTAATAGGCCCTCTAAATGTAGTTTCTTTATTTAAACATACTGATGTTAAAGAAATTAATGAAAATTTTGTGAGTGTGCTTATTCTTTCAAGGTTGTAGGCCAGCCCCTTGTTACTGTTGAATTTTAGTGCACTGTACTTGGTAAGTGTGTTTTTATGAGGAAAGGAGTAATATCAACAATTCAATATAAATTTACGAAGTCAGTCTGTTAGATCATCAGCCCAAAGGCTGTTTGGATCCTCAAACAGCACCACCAGAGATTATGTGGTTATAAGAAAACCGCAAAAACTGATGGCAGAACCAAAATGAGATATGCTAGGCAAGAAGAAAAGTGACATACAGTAGTTTGCCACTGCTGTCCTGACTGGGCCAAACAGGGCTATTGCAGCATGACTGACCATATGAGTAACACATTTCATAACACTCAGATGCATGCATCATGCTCTGAATGTCATCACTCAGCACCCCCCACACCACAGCAGCTTCGATACTGTCAAAGCCATGGATGAGATTGGGACTTTCAGTAGGTGGAAACTAAATTTTGCTCCAGTCTTTGCCAAGAGACAAATGCAAAAATACTGCATCCATCAACGAAAGGCAACAAGTGGCTGTTTTCATAAAGTATGGTGTCATAGTAGCTATCAGTAGCACAGTACAGCCAATTACACGAAGCTGTCAGAAATAGGAGATTTTGTGAACATGGGTGTATACATTCTTCACAACAACATTCCAATAAAATTTTCCAGAATTCCAAGAACATACATATTTAAAAAATTATAATTAAAAAGTATTGTTATTAATAAAATAACCATACATAAAAACAAAACACTGGACTGCTTCAATTAAAACAATACCACAATCATAATACATTCGTGCATGGGGAGTTACCTGCAATTCT
Organism: Anabrus simplex; assembly: GCF_040414725.1. Classification (NCBI taxonomy): domain Eukaryota; kingdom Metazoa; phylum Arthropoda; class Insecta; order Orthoptera; family Tettigoniidae; genus Anabrus; species Anabrus simplex. Next base: position 79,758,163 of record NC_090270.1, read on the forward strand.
GTTTAAATGCATCTGTTATATGCAAGTCCTGGATTTTGGTGACACGTCATCTTTTAAATTTTATATAGGCCTATCACAAAAATTTCTAACCTTCATTTTTTCTTTTTCTTTTCTGCATTGTAATGATGCAGACATGTCATATGTAACGATGGGGTAGGACAGGGCTAGGACTGGGAAGGAAGTAACCGTGGCCTTAACTAAGGTACAGCCCCAGCATTTCCCTGGTTTCACATATTTCTTTTCTTCATATTATGTCTATCATTAGCCTATTATTTGCAGTGATTAAAAATAATTGTTATAAGTAACAGCTTATCAGATTAAGACTAGTTAAGTGTAAGAAAGGGAGTATATCCCTAACTTTGAAAGTATAAACAAAACATCTTTATCTTTTAACTTGTAGAGAAACCTCTGCCAAGATACCTAGATTGTAGAAAGGCTGAATTATAAAATCATTTTTAGCTATTTTTAGGTAATTTTTCAGGATCGATTCACTTCAATATAATTATAGCTTTGAATTAAACAACACTGAAAGAAAGCTTTTTTAAAAATGATTATTCTTGTGTCAGAAACATCTAGATTTCGTAGTCAAAATTACATTCAGAAACACTACGTACATTTAGACAAAAACTTTTGGTACATTAAGCACATTCCGTTTGCCTTGAAAGAGTTCATCTTCTGCACAAGAGGATGGGAACAACAGATACTGAAGCATGTGCTTTAAGTAGTCTTTCCCACATTCACACTTGAATTAGTTAGTATCGACGCAACTCAATCCTTATCTCCCTTTGGATCTGCACACACCTAATCTCAACCTATTCAAAGATTTCCATGTTGTCAAGTACTCTTTGCAGTCAGGTGGTAAGCATCTGTCCGGGATGTTAGGAGACATAGTTTTCCATAGTTGTAATCTCGCCTTTGAGGCTGATGCGATTAGTTTTCGATGTTCATAAAGAACTGTTTCTGGACTTCTGTCTCTGAGCTTGGGTTACATGGCCATGTAGTGGTTGAGCACTTTCTTGTTCAACTCTTGTCCTCCCCTGTTCACAGCCACTTCTCTTTGAATATGTGGTGGTGCAATCCCTGCAAGCTGAAAGACTTATCGACTGGAGTAGACTTTAAACAGCCCGTCACTAACTAACATGTCTCAATGAGGGTCACATCCACCCATTTGCCATGAGATTGGTACCAAACTAGGCTACTCTGTGACGGAATAACAAAGGGTCATTGCTAATATGTTGATAGTTTGTGGTTGACTACACCACTTTGATACAGCCAGTTTGGGCAACAGCTTATTCCAGGTGGAGACTTTCTGTTTACAGTTCACACAGTGCTTCTTGAAAGTGAGAGCGCTGTCAAGCGTTACTCCCAGATATTTTGGAGTGTCATAGAATTGCAGCTTGATACCTGACCACACGTCTATCAGCTTCTGGTGTGCTTGTTTTTCAGATGGAAGGCACAAACTTGTGTCTTTGTAGGATTATATCTGAGCTGGTTTGTAGTAAGATGAATTACTACCGTTTTTAAATTACTCTTTTGTGTGGCCAGGGCAAGATTATCAGCATACAAGAAACTTCTAGTATTTGTACTTATTGGCTGGTCATTCGTATATACAATATGATGAAAAGTACAAGAGGCAGCACACTTCCTTGGGATGGATCATTCTTTTGTATTTGCCATCAGTTGCACTACCCTTGGAAGTAAAAAAAAAAACAAAAAAAACAAACCCTGAAATTCTGGAAGAGTGGCGATGAGCCTCATGCACCCACTGTCTTTATCAAATTGTAGACCTTGGCCAGAATTTACTAGCGACTGACAGCATCATATGCTGCCAATAAATCCACAAAGGCCACACCTGTGATCTTGCGGGATTTACATCCATCCCATATAAACTTAAACTAATATTTTTAAAAAACATAACATGAAAATTTCTTTTAGAACTAACAATAGAAATCTTGATATTTTACACAACTCTAAATCTCTAAATAAGTCTAATGCTTTTTCTAAATCTGGTGTATACAGATTCAAATGCAACAATTGCAATTCCTCCTACATCGGAAAACCGGCCGCAACTTCAATATCAGACACTCCGAACATATCAACGCCATTAAATACAACAGATTCTCCACTATAGGACAATACATACATACAAGACTCCAAGCATAGTTTCACCAATATTGATAATGACGTGAAAATACTTAAAATCATTAACAAAGGCCCCCTCTTAAACATTACTGAAAATTGCTTTATCCACCTTGAACAGTACTTCAACCCTAATTTCAATCTAAACGACATTTCTGAAAAACCCAACATCCTTTTCGACTTCCTAATTCTTCTTCTCAAAAATTCCAAATTCCAAAACCCCAATTCACCCCAATTCTATTTTCCATGCCTTACAAAGTTCCTACCCACATTTTCTACCTCCAATAACCCACCCTAAACTACCCCTCCTTCATTTCCCTATCTTATTCTTCCTCAACACCATTTAACTTCAATTTCTTTTATTCTTCTCTTATTTCACTATCCCTCTTCCTCTATTAATTTATTCTACCTTTTCAAAAAAAAAAAAAAAAAAAAAAAAAAAAAAAAAAAAAAAAAAAAAAAAACCGCACAACCACCTTCATTTCGGTTCTCCTCATTCAAATTTTAACTCTTGTCTTGCGCCGACTTCGACTGCTTCAATGACCTGAATTTTTTCATTTAAAAAATAGCGCACTGTGCATATATGTTTTCATTTGTTTTTCCGATATTGCGCTCTTTACTATATTTTTTTCTCTTTACAATTGTTTTTTCAAGTCAACTGTTTTCCAAGAATTCAGCAGTAACACAATTACTCATTCAATTATACTGAATTGCATTGTATGTATCTATATATACGTACTTAATTTCCTGCAACCGAGGCAAATACTGGATCTTCAGGATATTCTCCATTCTACTTTGGCGTTTGAGACTACAGCGCATGACTTTGAGTGTGCCGCGCTGATCACCGGGAACTGGCAGTTTGCTTCTATAAATCTATTCGTCTTCGACTTCAACATATTGATAGATCTTCATATGTTGTTCGATAGTGTTGTGACTTTGTGCCTGACGGTTTGTAAAAACTGACCCATTTGACCGTTCTCCGCTGATTGTGAGCATTGTGAGATTTTACCTATCATTGCGTGTGCCGTACCACTATTCATAAAATTACGCACTGTTTTCTTTTAAGTGACTCACAGTTTCTACCCCCATCATCATTTTATATTGCCTCTTATACCGATCCAGAGTTCACTTAATCTTTTTCTTTTTCATATGCATTGTTTTTCATGTTTTTTATGTTTTAATCGGCTGACGATGACCTGGACTATGGTCGAAACCGGTCCCAATTCTAATTACTATTAAATAAGAATGTAATCACTACATTTCTTTCTCTTATGTATTGAATAGGTTGAACCTCTTTTTCAATTATTCAATTTTAACCATATAAACTTTGCGAGATTCAGAAGTTGCCCAGCGCAGCTTTTACCAGGACGGAACCTAGCTTGTTGAGGTATGAGTACTGAGTATGGACTGGAAAAATTAGCATCTATTCTTTTTTTTTTTTTGCTAGGGGCTTTACGTCGCACCAACACAGATAGGTCTTATGGCGACGATGGGATAGGAAAGGCCTAGGAGTTGGAAGGAATCGGCCGTGGCCTTAATTAAGGTACAGCCCCAGCATTTGCCTGATGTGAAAATGGGAAACCACGGAAAACCATCTTCAGGGCGGCCGATAGTGGGATTCGAACCTACTATCTCCCGGATGCAAGCATCTATTCTTATCAAAATTAGCATCTATTTTCAAAAATTAGCATTTACCGTATTTACTCGTGTATTAGACCCCCCTTGCTACTGGGAGAGTTGGCCGTGCGGTTAGGAGCGCACGGCTGTGAGCTTGCGTCCGGGAGATAGTGGGTTCAAATCCCACTGCCGGCAGCCCTGAAGATGGTTTTCAGTGGTTTCCCATTTTCACACCAGGCAAATGCTGGGGCTGTACCTTAATAAGGCCACGTTTTCAAGATGAAGAAAATGAAAAAATTAATCTCGCTTATAAGACGCCCTAACGTAATTTGTCAGAAAAGAATGATGATTCCGCTTCGAAGTGGGTACAAGCCTTACTGCAGCTCTGATGACATCGCACAAATTTGTGAATAGTTTCGTCCGTACGACCCACACAATGAAAATGAAGTCACAATGAAGTCATCTGGTACATCTGTGTTTCGTATTTAAGAAATGTCCACCTCGTAGCATAGGCTTGCTGCAGCTCGGATGACGTCCCACAAACAGGTGAATAGTTTCGTGTCCAACTCGCGCATTGCAAGCACGCATCAGTCATGTACTGTATATATGCTGTGTTTTGTAGTTAAAAATGTCTGCCAGCATAAGGGTTAGCACAATTAGCTTCCGTTCTCGGGAACCTAAGTTCGATTCTCGGTACTGTATTGCCAGAGATTTACGAATGGCAGGAAGGTTGATATACGGTAAAAATGGTACATGTAAATCCCTTCCACTGGGGGCCTGTCTAAAAAGAGCTGCACCACCTCAGCATAAGGACAAGAGTTTAATTTAGTTAAAAAATATTCACGGTTGTTGTTATTAATATAGCAGGCAACATCATTAACAAAGTGATCGTTGAATATCTCATAACTTGGTCAATATAGGTTTTTTTTTAGAGAAGTAGGTTTAAAACATGATAAAAACAATCCAATCATAATGAGTGTTTTACTCACCAATGCACCTCACGAATAATAATAATAATAATAATAATAATAATAATAATAATAATAATAATAATAAAAATAATAATAATTTATTATTATTATTTTATGCCCCCACTTAATGATTTTCGAAGACACCAAACAAAACATTATTATAAGCTATAAATTTCATGTTTGTTCCGTATTGAAGTGCAATTATAAGAAATAAATTGACAACAGTTTCAATACAATATATCAAGTAAATTACATCAGTCTTGAGGCTAGTTACAGCCACTTAGTGGCCATCATCAGGCAAAAAAAAAAATTAAACAAATCATGTGATAACTAAAACAAATGTATACCAGACAAAGACAATGTTGCAGGAATAATTATAACATTAGAATACAGTGTTGCCAAAAAGTTTAGGAACACCCATGTACCGTATAATCTCGAACACCACCCACACGGTTTTTATCGAAAATATTGCTTCCAAAATTGGGTGTGGGTCTTATTTAAAATTTTGGTAAATTTATCTTTCCAACTGCGCGTAAATCGGGCATCACCGCCGGCGCGGCTTGGTAACAATGTTCTCTCCACTTTCAGTATACGCTGCTTCCGCGCCTGGCGTCAGTCTCATGCACGTTCTCGGAGTATCAACGAATTTCACAAAACATTTGCGATCTTTTACTGCGAGTGAGAAACTGAAAGTAGTTCGGGAAGGCAAAATTATTGGAAATCTTGACACCAGTAGGAAATACAATACTGACGAGTCGTGTATTCGCGATTGGAGAAAGAAGAAATGTGCTATTAACATGTGGTGGGGATCATAGAGTTTTTCGTGGACTGAGTGTACAGTTTTCAGAAATTGGAAAAAGAACTTTATAAATATGTGACAGAAAGGTGGGAATTGGGATATGGTGTGTCAACCGAAATGTGTCTGCTAAAGGCATTAGAGATCACAAAGGAACTTTCATCGGAAGGGTTTAAAGCAAGCCGAGGATGGGTTTGTAATTTTTATAAAAGAAATGGGTTGAGCGTACAAAGGCGTACCTCAATTTCACAGAGTCTTCCTAGCGCCTACGACGAGAAGTTGTAGTCGTTTCAGCGTCACATAATTCGGTTGCGGAAGGAAAATGCATATTTGCTTTCCCAAATTGGCAATGCAGATCAGATGCCAGTCTACTCGGAAATACCAGTGGACAGGACTGTGAATGTTAAGGGTGCGAAAAGTGTTACCATTAGAACAGGTGGTAATGAAAAACAACGGTGTACGGTAATGTTGTGTATTCTCGCCGACGGAACCAAATTGCCACCGTACATTGTTCTCAAGCGAAAGATGCTTCCTAAAAATCTACCTGCTGGTGTTATCGTCAGAACTCAGAACTCCGGCTGGATGGACAGTTCATTTGTGGAAGAATGGGTAAAGTGTGTCTGGCAATGTCGCCCTGGTGCATTATTGGGACAAAAGAGCTTGCTTGTTCTCGACAGTTACCACAGCCACACATAGACGCTGTAAAGAAACATATCAAGGATGGGAAAACCGACCTACAGTCATTCCGGGCGGGATGACGTCTATGCTACAGCCGCTGGATGTCTGCGTGAACCGTTCATTTAAAGCAGCCTTGAAACAGCTCTATACAGAATGGATGGCGGCTGATAATCACACACTGACGCCAACTGGTCGCATTCAGCGCCCAGAAGTTCAGCTGCTGTGTTTGTGAATTTTGACGGCATGGAATCGTTTCCCTGGAGACCTCATACAGAAGAGCTTCAGGAAATGTAGCATTACTAATGCTATGGATGGCAGCAATGACAACATTTTGTGGGAAGGTGATGGTGATGAAAGTTCCGAAGTTGGTACCGATGATGATGAATGAACTCGTATATCATTCTGGAAATGTTTGTTTAGGTACTTTTATTTGTATTTTCTAATCTTTTGATGTGTGTTAGTAAAGATTGTAAATAATTTTGACTTCACACTTCACGGTATTTCAGACTTGAACAGAGTGTCCCTATACTTTATGATTTATTTTAAGTACAACTGATGTAAAGTACTCTAATATCATGCTTAGTTGAAAATTTGAAGACTAACTCAAATAGTTCATGAATTATGATTTTTTTTTGTTTTTTATGGCCACCCAAAATTGACATTGATTTTGAAGAAACCAAATAATACAACTATAAAGCCACCCGACAATGCATACTGATTGTTACATGATTGCTAGGCGATAACAACACTTTTAAAATGACCCCTGTTAGAAGGTGTTAAAGGAGTTCTTACTTATTTAGCCATCATTTTAGTAAAATTTCAATTCCTGTAAATTTTAGGCCTAATAGCACTATCTTTTGAATTGCTGCAACTTTTGAACGGAAGTAGTTAGCGCAATGTTGTTTTCACGGATGGATTTCTTGTGTTGCAGTGGTTGGGGAAGCTAACTGCATGCACAATCACTATCTCAAAGGTGTTCATACCTTTGTGAAGTTTGGAACCTAACTGTTTGCTCAGCTATTTCAAATTTGAAATTTTTTAGTAAAATGATGGCAAAATGAGGAAGAACTCTTTGAACACCTTCTAACAGGGGTAATTTTAAAGGTGTTGTTATCGCCTAGTAACTGTGTAACAATCAGTATGCATTGTTGGATAGCTTTTTAGTTGTATTGTTTGTTTCTTCAGTATCAAGGTCAATTTTGGGTGGCCATAAGAGACAAAAAAATAATAACTCGTGAACTATTTGAGTTACAGTCTTCGAATTTTCAACCAAACATTATATTAGAGCACGTTATATCAGTTGTACTTAAAATAAATCAAAAGTTTAAAAGTATAGGGACCGCCTGTTCAAGTCTGAAATATGCGGGTGTCCCTAAACTTTTTGGCAACACTGTACATATAACAAAATTATGGTTATGATCTTGTCATAATATGATGATGTCTAAGTTGACTTAACCTCAGGCAAAGAAGTAAATCTGGAAATGATAGCCAGAATTAGGAATGAATAAACATACAGAAAAAAAAATTTAAAAGTATATACAATATACTGTACCTTTCACTATAGATGCGTGTGTCATAAATCATTTTTCTCCTTTTTTCATTTCTTTCTGTATGTTTATTCATTCCTAATTCTGGCTATCATTTCCAGATTTACTTCTTTGCCTCAGGTCCTAAGTCAACTTAAAGACATCATATTATGACAAGAAGATCACAATCATAATTTTGTTATTATATGCATTTTAATCTTATAATTATTCCTGCAACATTGTCTTTGTCTGGTATACATATGTTCTAGTTACCACATGATCTGTTTGATTTTTATTTGGCTGAAGATGGCCACTACGTGGCTGAAACTAGTCCCAAAACTGATGTAATATTATTTACTTGAATTATTGTACAGTGAAACCTCGATTATCCGTTCCCGGAACCTACGTTTTCCCGGATCACGCGTTCAAATTACGTGGTCCCATGAGCATCGCAATTAAATCACGTTGTAAAAATCCCACATTATCCGTTCCTCAAAGAAACGATTTCCCGTATCAACCGTCCAGAAATTTCAGTCCCATCAATGCTAAATCCTCGATCAAGTGTTTTTCAATAAACTGTATCTCATGAAAGGACAACTATGGCATATTTATGGATTTTGGCGTTAACGCCCCGTCATTGCGATAATTAGAGCAAATACTGTACCCTGGAAAAGCGATCGACAGTGAACTTGCATCAGGGACCATCATAGCATCGAATTCTGGTAGTATTGTTTAGAGAATCTTGGAAATCACAAAGCGGAGAGTGGCCACAATAACTGCAAGGAGATACAGAGCATTTCGACAGCTCTACTTGAAGAATGAACAAGTTTTGTCAAATGTTCGCACTTATAAGTTAAAACGTCCACATTATGTCCAGGGTTACATGTTTATATTTTTACTTTTTTTCTAATGTATTGCCGAGCAGGTTTTCGGCACTTTCCTTAGGGCACTGTATACAGTAGTAACTGGGATTTCAGGTAGGAATCAAAACTGCTCCTTCTTAACACAAATCTTGCACAAACCTAGTATTTTAATATTATCGTATATGATTATGTTATCGAGACCAGAACAGATGTTGCACCTTACACACAAAAAGCCACAGGAAGTCTTGGGATTGCCTGTTACTGCTTTGGTCCTAATATAAGACTGAGAATTTTACGTTTTCGTGTTAAAATGTAAAAACCAAAGTCTTTTTTTTTTTTTTTTTTGCACATGTATCATGTACAAAATAAATGGTTTGTATCATTTCCAACTCGTACCGTACTGACAAGTGCAGCAAGCACGCTTTCCAGCTAAGCCCAAGGTCACGATTAACCGTAATTTCTGAAGTTTTGATGATATTTTTTTTCCCTTTCAAATTTGATTGGATTAGTGAGGGACAGAATTGAATATAATGCATTCGAGAACTTCTGAGAGTTGATACTTAACTTCGAAACTGTTCTCTAGTTCAACATAACCTTTAAAAGTCGATGTAGGCCTAATTTACACGGTACAAGATTTCCAGAAACTGACTACGAACCAGAGACCAAATTACAATGGAAGATTAAGAAAAGAAGGGATTTCACCATCATGCTGAGCGCTTTTGTATGTAATGTGCTTTATTTTATTAGATGAGAGAATTAAAAACTACCTACTTGTGGTCGATTGTCGTTTGGCTTGACGTTATTAGATTTTTCGATGAGTTTGGCTAATCAAATTTGCTGAGCTGCAAGAAGTTTTCACGGGAAACTGACGAAGTTTCCCCTGTAAAACGGAATATAAAATATCGAGATTTTTAACTCACATACCGGTAATTAATGTTTGATGCTGGTTTCGCGGTCTAACTTGCCTGCCTCTCATCTGGAGGGCCTGGGTTCGATTCCCGGCCAGGTCAGGCATTTTTACCTGTATATAAGGGCTGGTTCCAGGTCCACTCAGCCTGCATGATTACCTTTAATTGAGGAGCTATCTAATGGTGACTTGGTGACCACGGTCTAGAGAGCCACCAGGAATAATGGCTGAGAGGATTTGTCACACTGACCATGCGACACCTTGTAATCTGCAGGCCTTTGAGCTAAGCAGCGGTCACTTGGCAGGCAAAGGCCCATTGGGGCTGTAGTTTGGTTTGGTTTAGGAGTGTTGTAAGATTATAATTATACATGTTTCATTTTTGTGATGTTTAGCTAAATTGCTGATGGCTTTCATTCATTCCCGGATTTTCCGCTTGCCCATGTTGTACGATTTTTTTAACGGTTCCTCCAAAAACGGAAAATTGAGGTTCCATTGTACTGAAAAGGTGCGTACTAAAGCATACTAACAAAGAATACTATGCGTTAATAAAAAATGGAGAAATGATCATATGAAATTAAACATTATGATAATAAAACACATTACCGCCAAACCTGTAGATATCCATAAATCCGGCAAACTTTCCTGTTATTTTTTTATATCTTCCCGTAGTGGAACTTCTGGAAATATGCGGGCACTTAATAGCGTACCTAACCTAAACAGTGCGGTCTCTCTTATCTCATTTACAGCTGTTTAGGTAAATCCTGATGAGATAAATGTGGAGAACAAGCACGAAATATACTTAAAAATAAGGGTCTGAATTTCAACAGCAGCAGTTATCCAAAGAACGCTTCCAGTCACTATGTATCACATTTGGAAGTTCTCAGCTGGTTGTTTGGCACGCTTTCGACTGAAGCACAGCTTTATTCAGAAGGAGTGGCTTCTGCTACACATACACTGACTGGGAATATCAGAGACCATCTCCGGAAACCATTTCAGAATTGATTCCCACTGTTTGGACCCTAGTCGGGAAGGAAACAATTTTTGAATTTTTCAAAAAAGATGGGACCTCAAATGCTCTCGATGCATGGCTGACGAGATGGGAGTGAAGATGACATCATTTGGAATGACGACATGCTGGTAGCAGGGAAGTTGGCAGCACAAGATGATAATTCAAATGAAAGCAGTGGTTAGGTTTACTCAAGTTTACTGTGTGGTAGACCTACTGCTCAACTGACAGACAGAGACAGATGACTGGCCATTAAGTTCTTTTGCATCAATATTGCATAATATGATAATACTTTATCCCTTTTCTCTAAGGGGTCGAGTATGAAGCGAGATGAATCTTTGTTGTGAATTTTTACGACTGTATGCACTCCCTGACATGAATCTAATCAAAGGAATTAATGAGATGAAACGAATGACGTGATATGAGTAACTAAACTGACTATTTACTTTAGGGGTATATGTAGGCCTAAAAGTTGTGTTCACCATCTACTGTCCATTTACATTTAGAAATACTGTCTTCCAACAAAAATAGCCCGTATAACTCAAATACATTCAAAAGTTTGTTAAAGAATGGTGTAGAATGTCTGCATGTATAATTTGAGTTTATCACATATTGCCCCCCCCCCACAACCTTACATTTTTGGGCTGTAAAAGTGGGTCTAATAATCAAGTAAATACAGTATTTTAAAAAATCAAAATAAGCACTCAAAGCATTAATTCCTTTTTTTTAAAATTTGATTCTAAAATTTAATGATTTAAGGGCATGACACAATAGTGCTCAAATCTACAAGGAGACATTAACTGTTCAAATGAAAGAATTTTAAGAAGTTTTGCGCATTTCTAATACCCAAGCTAAACCAACACCTTGTTATGGATGTGAGGCATGGATGTTAAGACCTCAAGACTTGTCCCGAATTACTGCACGAGAAATGACATTGATGCATCGTACAGCAGGGTATACAAAATGGGACCATAAAAGAAATGAAGGGGTGCTAAAAGAACTGTAAGTACAACTAATAACTAACTACATCTTCAGTTATCAGGAAAGCTGGAATCAAAGGATGGAACCTGGTAGATTGCCAAAAGAGATTCTTCGATACCAACCCAGAGGAAAAAAAAATCTGTAGGACGTCCCATGAAGAGATGGAGGGAAAATGCAAGACCATAACGGGACACATGGCCCAATACTTGGAAGGAAGATGGATGAAGTTTTGCACTGCCTTCCTTCATGCTGAACCTTCTGTCTGTAACCGCTGTGCTATAACTGGATAAAACACACTCACTGTCAATGTTGTTTATTGGGTCCACAATAAATCAAAACAATATTTAGCAAATGCAGAGAACTATGACTACACCCTGGTTAATGTAAGCATGACATCACATTTCCCACCTTCCTTCAGTTAATATTGAACTGTATCTCTGACAGAACTGTAAACAGACCAGATTTCCTTTCGTGAAAGAATTCAACAAATAGTTTCTCAAGCTCAGCTGCTTTCCAGTTATTCAAGATAACATTTCTAATCCATCAGCATACTAATTTTAATATGCTGAGCTTGTCTGTATATACCATTTTTGCATGCCTAAGATATAGTTTTACACTACTTAGTTTGATACATCAAACTGAAGAACTTAGGTCCTACAATATATCTTAGGAGCTCATATATCTCGCTATCCATCTTTGGACATGCCAATAAAGCAAAAGCATGTTATTCCTTGCCTAGCAACAACTGTACACAAGCTGCATCCTTCAAGATCCTTTTTACCACAATACAGTAAAACCTTGTTAATTCAAAGTCGTTGGGACGCAAAAATCGGACTTCGAATTACGTGATTTTGAATTAACTGCTAACACGTACTTCGGAAACGCCAACCCTTGCGGCGTCACAATGTATTCTAAGACCCATTACTGTATGCAATGCCATGGAAAAAAACTATTTCGAAAATGTATCCAACAAGGTGAATACACTATTCAAATAATGCACTTGGATAACTCACCGGCAAACATAACCTCATGCAATGAAATCAAAAGAGAGAAAACATGATTCAAAGACAAGGAGAAATCTATACTGGCTTCCCTGTGCAAGTGCTTTATTCTTAGGATTACTGTACTGTATGCACTTTAGATGCCTTGTGGTTGCACAGAAAGTACCCGATGCCCTTAAAACTTCGCAGCTTATCGAACTTTCCTATGACAAGGGAAGAAAGTCTCTCGCTTTCATCCACATTACAATAGTACAGAGACTATACTTGTACAATTTCCTGCCATGGCACTTCTAAGACCCATTAATGCATGCAATCACCTTGATTCTCAGTTTAAACTTTTCAAATGCCTTGGAAAACACTATTTCAGAAATGTATCCAACAAGGTGCATTTACATTATTCAAATAATGCACATGTATAAAACAATGATAAATATAACCTCATGCAACGAAAGGAAGAAAAACACAAGGAAAAATTATGCTGGCTACCCTGTGCAAATGCTTTATCTTTTGGATTACTGTACTGCCTGCATTTTAATAATAATAATAATAATAATAATAATATTTGCTTTACAAAAAAGGGAACAAGAAGGATGTCAATAATTATAGAGGAATTTCGCTGCTTTCGGTCCCATATAAAATGCTGTCTAAAGCCCTTCAAACCAGGGTTGAAGAAAGACTCGATGAAGAACTGGGCGAGTACCAAGCTGGATTCCGGAAAGGCAGATCATGCGCTGAGCAGATTTTTAATCTCAAGAACATCATAAAGTACAAGATGCTGGGACAAAGCAAATATGTTGTAGTCTTCGTGGATTTTAAGAAGGCCTACGATTCGGTAGATAGAGAGACGTTATTCGGAATATTGGAAGAATTTGGTGTGGACAGTAAAACAAGGAATATCATCAAACAGACACTTACCAACACCAAGTCAAAGGTCAAGTTCATGGGTGAAATATCGGAGTCCTTTGAAGTCAAGACTGGTGTGAGACAAGGGGATGGACTCTCACCAATTCTCTTTAACTGTGTCTTGGAAAAGGTGATAAGGAAGTGGAAAGAAGGAATCCCAGACAAAGAAGCATTCCGTATTGGAAGAGGGGCAGGTGCTATACGGATAGACTGCCTGGCATATGCTGATGATATCGCAGTCTTTGCCAGTGACATAGAAATAGCAAAGAAAAGAGTGGAACAACTCCATAGCATAGCAGAAATGACTGGACTGCAAATATCATACAGTAAGACTGAATTTATGACCAACATCAAAGAGGCTCCCCAAATGTTAAAGTTGAAAGAGGGGAAAGTCAAAAGAGTAAAGAGCTTCAAGTATCTTGGAGAAATAGTTCAAGAGAATGGATCAGAGAAGCTAGCTCTGATAGAACGAGCGAGAAAAATGGAAACAGCATATCAGCTCACTAGAGACACCTACAACAAGAAAGCTTTGTCATATGGAGCCAAATTAAGACATCTGGACACAGTCATCAGACCTGAATGCTTATACGCAGCAGAAACATTGGACATGATTGGAAAGGGAGATCTAGAGAACATCAGAAAGAAAGAGAGGAAAATGCTCCGGAAGATCTTGGGCCCGAAAATGAAAGGTGGGGACAGGAGACTTAGACCCAACAAAGAACTATACCAGAAGACAGAGGAAGTCGTCGTATTGATGAAAAAGGGAAGGCTTCAATTTTATGGACATCTACAGAGAATGGACACCAATCGACTGACAAAAAGGATTTTCAGCTTCTTCAGCCTAAGGAAGACGGAACCAAAATGGTTTCGGGAAGTAAGGACCGACCTGGCCAGAATAGGAGTAGAAAAAGAGGACGTACTGGACAGAAACAAATTTAGACAAAAAGTGAAGGAGTTCAAGGGTTTCCAGGAGACTGGGGAAGAACTTGTGAAGAGGAAGAAGAAGAGAACCTACACAGAAGAACAGAAGAAAGAAGTCAGTGCAAGGATGAAGAAGTACTGGCAGAATGTGAAGTCAGGACTGGTGAAAAATAACGTAAAGACTGTAAAACGTGGTCCATAGATGGCCGGAATGATAATAAATAATAATTTGCTTTACGTCCCACTAACTACTATTTTAAGGTCTTCGGAGACGCAGAGGTGCCGGAATTTAGTCCCACGGGAGTTCTTTTACGTGCCAGTAAATCTACCGACACGAGGCTGATGTATCTGAGCATCTTCAAATACCACCAGACTGAGCCAGGATCGAACCTGACCTGCATTTTTAGATGCCTTGCACTGGCATGGAAAGTGCCCAATGCCCTTAAAACATTTTCAAACTTTCCTATGACAGGGGAAAGTCTTTGGCTTCCGTGTGCACTGCATAACAACACAGTACATTGCCTGGCTGGCAATTCTCTCCTTTAAAACCATAAGTCCGTTTGGCCTCAGCATTTAGAAAAAAATAAAACAAACAAACAATGCAGTTTCATCGGCACTGACAATATTGTTTGGTGAGTACGAATTGATTATAGGCTATAAGCCATGCTTTTTCGCCAACTGTCAGCATGGCCAGTATTTGCGGATTCTACCTCGTCGCACAGTGTCTGCTACATGATATTGTGGCGCACCTTAAAAGCGCCGAATACAAAATAATTACGATTCCGCTCGAACATACCAGATGTGAAGCACACTGTAGACACACCGAAGTAGCTGAAAGTGCGCAAAGTTAATACTTCACGTTCCGGAAGATGCGTTCTTTCACAACGCGGAGAAATTTTGAATTTAAATTACTCTGTAAAATACTATTTTTTGCAAAATGTAAAGGCAGTTTCAAATTAAAAGACTGAATTTCGGTGACAGGACCGACATTGTTCTTCAAATTACGAATTATCCATACTTCGAATTAAACAATTTAAATAATATGCAAAACCGTACCTCATGTTTCCTGGAACGAGAGCTGCTTCAAATAAGGCGAGATTTTGAATTAACCGATTTCGAATTATCGACGTTCTACTGTATAACAAGGCAACCCTCAAGATTTAATGTGTAGAATCAAGTCCCTTAACTCATTCTTATTCATTAATTCAACATCTATATATGTGATTTCAATGCTCACACCAGAAATGTACAAGACCGTCATGTTGCTTATGAACTTCAATTAAAAATTTTATCATTGTGAAAAGTGATACATTTTTTACATGTACCCTCTTAGTTCTTATCCATTAATTCAACATCGTTATATGTGATTTTAACACTCACAGCAGCAGTGTACAAGACTGTCACGTTGCTTACGAACTTCAATTTAATATTTCATCTTCATGAAAGTGTTACATTTTTACATATATCCTTTAGAGTGTTACATTGTCATATATTTTGTGTTATGTGTGTTGATAATTGTATACCTTTTGGTCTGCTCTTTCAATCGGATGATGATGGCACCAAATATGTGTTGAAACCGGTCCCGAATTAAACATGTAACATAAGTTTGTGCAACTGTATATCACAGGAAATCAGCATTGTACTGAAATTTTAATCATACCTGTGTTTGACGTGATGATGAACTGCAACCTGAAGAATACTTTAAAAGTTTTTAAAGGTGTGATACATCCTAAAACACTCCGGGAAATGCAAAGCCACAAAACACTTTTCACTCTCGTATCTTATACCACTCTTTTTCTTGCCAACTTTGCATACAACACAGTCACGGCATGGGGTATTCGTTTTAAGGGTTTGAGGGTATAAACTTTACGAAGTTTGTCCACTGAGCTGCCTGGAGCCTACCAGGTGAAATGTTCTTTTGTGGTCTGCCCTGCTTCGTTGGTAATCTTTGAGTACAGTAGTTCTTGCAAATTTCATTTCTGTTGTGCTTAGTAGTGACATACGGTACGGTACCGGTATCGTAATTAGGATACGTATGAAAGTAGTTTAAAAATTACTGTAGTGTACTGTACAGTAGTATACGAGTAATATCCTATTAGAATTGAGTGTGCTTATTTTATTATTGTAAAATATTTGTGTGGTACTGGTGTAGTAGAGGTATCCGTAGAAATTCTTAATAAAATATTGTTGAAATTAGGATAGGCTTAATTGCAGTTTGGAATTGTGTAGTTCTTGTGTATTACTTTCGATATTCGTAATTAACAGCAGCTTTTATCCTGTTAGGAGTTGTAGGATAAAAAAATAGAGCACGACTAAGTAGTATTGTAGTGTAGTCGTATATTAATTACCTTATTGTTGTGTACTATCCCAGACAATATATCCCTCCGTTCATTTATTTATTTATTTATTTTTGCAAATAAGTTATTTTATTTTTTAATTTAAAATTTTCCCCTCCGTAAAGAATGGCTAAGGAGCGCGAGTGTACTTATTGTGGGTGTGGTGAGGCATTGAGGGATATGAGGGAGGAGTTGGAAAGTTTGAGGGAGATAATTAGGATTCTCACAGAAGACAGGAAGGAAGATAGGACTCCCTCAAACAATGTACAGGTTACAGTAGGTGTACAAGAGGGAGGGGAAGGAAAGGGAGGAGTTGTAGAAGACAGGTGGTCTAATGTTCTAAGGGGAAGGAGATTGCAGGCCAAGGGCTCTATTCAGGATCAGAATGCAGGACAGGTGTCTGTGCGAAATCGGTACGAGTCACTCCAGGTAGAACAACAGAGGGAAGATGAGGGACAGGGAACTGTTGCTGAGATGCGTGGAAGTAGGAGGAAGGGAAAAGGTAGGAAAGGGAAATGTAGAGTAGAGGATAGGAAAAGACAGGTGGAACAGGGTCATGGTAAGGAGAAAAGGGAGGAGGAAGTAGCTTCTGCAGCTATCAAGAAAGATAGGGCTGACCAGGTGGGGAGGGGATCAAATGAGGTGGGTAGGGTTGAGGCTCTGGTCATGGGGGATTCCATCATTAGACACGTGGGGAAAGTGTGTGGAGGAAAGGGAACCAGGGTAGAATGTTATCCAGGAATTAGATTGAGGCAGATGTTGAGGAAAGTAGAAGAGAGGGAGGAGGGGAAGGAGAAGGTGGTAGTGTTTCACGTTTGTACCAACAACGTAAGGCAAGCTGATATAAGTACCAACATAGTTGGAGATGTGTGGGATCTGGTAAATGCAGCACGGGTGAAGTTTAAGAAAGCGGAGATTGTTATTAGTGGAATACTGTGTAGGAGGGATACTGACTGGAGGGTGATTGGGGATTTAAATGAGGCTATGGAGTGGGTATGTGGGAAACTGGGAGTGAAATTTCTAGATCCTAATGGGTGGGTAGGAGATAGGGATCTGCGCTCGGATGGCCTTCATTTAAACCGCAGTGGTACGTATAAGTTAGGAAATTTGTTTGGAAGGGTAATAGGGAGGTACATTCAGGGAAACGGGATGGCCTAGGGAGCGGTGATAAGGGAACAGGGAACTGGAAATCAAGTAGGGATGACATAAAATTGTTAGTGTTGAACTGTAGAAGTATTGTAAAGAAAGGAATAGAATTAAATAATTTAATAGATATATATTTACCAGATATTGTAATAGGAGTTGAATCATGGCTGAGAAATGATATAATGGATGCAGAAATTTTCTCACGGCAATGGAGTGTGTATCGTAGAGATAGGATAGGAAAGGTGGGAGGGGGAGTTTTCATTCTGGTGAAAGAAGAATTTGTAAGCTACGAAAAAGTTAAAGATGAGACACATGAAATTCTAGGTGTAAGGCTCATTTCTAAACATAACAGGCAACTTGATATATTTGGAGTGTACAGATCGGGAAAGGGTAGCACTGATGCGGATTTGGAATTATTTGATAGGATAGTCAGCTATGTGGGAAATGACATGGAAAGAAATGTGATTGTAGCGGGAGATCTGAATTTGCCAGATGTCAATTGGGAAGGAAATGCGAACGACAGGAAGCATGACCAACAAATGGCAAATAAGTTAATATGGGAAGGACAGCTGATTCAGAAAGTGATGGAACCAACCAGAGGGAAAAATATTTTGGATGTGGTGCTGATAAAACCAGATGAGCTCTATAGGGAAACTGAAGTAATAGATGGTATTAGTGATCATGAAGCTGTTTTTGTGGTAGTTAAAAATAAATGTGATAGAAAGGAAGGTCTTAAAAGTAGGACTGTTAGGCAGTACCATATGGCTGATAAAGCAGGTATGAGGCAGTTTCTAAAAAGTAACTATGATCGGTGGAAAACGGTAAATAAGAATGTAAACAGACTCTGGGATGGGTTTAAAGAAATTGTTGAGGAATGCAAAAACAGGTTTGTACCTTTAAGGGTGGTAAGGAATGGTAAAGACCCACCTTATTATAATAGAGAAATAAAGAGACTAAGAAGGAGGTGCAGACTGGAAAGAAATAGAGTTAGAAATGGCTGTGGAAGTAAGGAGAAATTGAAGGAACTTACTAGAAAATTGAATCTAGCAAAGAAGGCAGCTAAGGATAACATGATGGCAAGCATAATTGGCAGTCATACAAATTTTAGTGAAAAATGGAAGGGTATGTATAGGTATTTTAAGGCAGAAACAGGTTCCAAGAAGGACATTCCAGGAATAATTAATGAACAAGGGGAGTGTGTATGTGAGGATCTTCAAAAGGCAGAAGTATTCAGTCAGCAGTATGTAAAGATTGTTGGTTACAAGGATAATGTCGAGATAGAGGAAGAGACTAAGGCCAAAGAAGTAATAAAATTTACATATGATAACAATGACATTTACAATAAGATACAAAAGTTGAAAACTAGCAAAGCGGCCGGAATTGATCAGATTTCTGGGGATATACTAAAGACAATGGGTTGGGATATAGTACCATATCTGAAGTACTTATTTGATTATTGTTTGACCGAAGGAGCTATACCAGATGAATGGAGAGTTGCTATAGTAGCTCCTGTGTATAAAGGAAAGGGTGATAGACATAAAGCTGAAAATTACAGGCCAGTAAGTTTGACATGCATTGTATGTAAGCTTTGGGAAGGCATTCTTTCTGATTATATTAGACATGTTTGTGAAATTAATAACTGGTTCGATAGAAGGCAATTCGGTTTTAGGAAAGGTTATTCCACTGAAGCTCAACTTGTAGGATTCCAGCAAGATATAGCAGATATCTTGGATTCTGGAGGTCAAATGGACTGTATCGCGATTGACATGTCTAAAGCATTTGATAGGGTGGATCATGGGAGACTACTGGCAAAAATGAGTGCAATTGGACTAGACAAAAGAGTGACTGAATGGGTTGCTATATTTCTAGAAAATAGATCTCAGAGAGTTAGAGTAGGTGAAGCTTTATCTGACCCTGTAATAGTTGAGAGGGGAGTTCCTCAGGGCAGTGTTATCGGACCTTTATGTTTTCTTATATATATAAATGATATGAGTAAAGGAGTGGAATCGGAGGTAAGGCTTTTTGCGGATAATGTTATTCTCTATAGAGTGATAAATAAGTTACAAGATTGTGAGCAACTGCAACGTGACCTCGAAAATGTTGTGAGATGGACAGCAGGCAATGGTATGTTGATAAACGGGGCTAAAAGTCAGGTTGTGAGTTTCACAAATAGGAAAAGTCCTCTCAGTTTTAATTACTGCGTTGATGGGGTGAAAGTTCCTTTTGGGGATCATTGTAAGTATCTAGGTGTTAATATAAGGAAAGATCTTCACTGGGGTAATCACATAAATGGGATTGTAAATAAAGGGTACCGATCTCTGCACATGGTTATGAGGGTGTTTAGGGGTTGTAGTAAGGATGTAAAGGAGAGTGCATATAAGTCTCTGGTAAGACTCCAACTAGAGTATGGTTCCAGTGTATGGGACCCTCACCAGGATTACCTGATTCAAGAACTGGAAAAAATCCAAAGAAAAGCAGCTCGATTTGTTCTGGGTGATTTCCGACAAAAGAGTAGTGTTACAAAAATGTTGCAATGTTTGGGTTGGGAAGAACTGAAAGAAGAAGAGCTGCTCGACTAAGTGGTATGTTCCGAGCTGTCAGCGGAGAGATGGCGTGGAATGACATTAGTAGACGAATAGGTTTGAATGGCGTCTATAAAAGTAGGAAAGAACACAATATGAAGATAAAGTTGGAATTCAAGAGGACAAACTGGGGCAAATATTCATTTATAGGAAGGGGAGTTAGGGATTGGAATAACTTACCAAGGGAGATGTTCAATAAATTTCCAATTTCTTTGAAATCATTTCGGATAAGGCTAGGAAAGCAACAGATAGGGAATCTGCCACCTGGGCGACTGCCCTAAATGCAGATCAGTATTGATTGATATTGAGTGTCTCATATAGTCAGGAAGCACAACGCTCTCAAGGATTCGTTCTGATGGGACTCTAAATTCTGTGAAGTGCTGTTTCATTCTCGTGACTCCACAGATATTAAATATTGCAACATCCAATAGATAAAATAATTTTTTCTTACATGACTTATCATACCTACACATTACAGGGAAAGATGACAAGTGCCGATTCTGTTTATCTATACCATTCATGCAGGCACAACGGATAACTTGGCCTACATACAAAAAGAAATGTCTTTCGATTAATGCTAAATTTAGGCATTATAACTCTGTTATTAAACCAGAAGCAACTTATGCTTGTGAAACATTATTTAAACTCAATACTAGATCAACAACAGAACGCTTACAAAGAGTTGATCGAAGGATACTCAGGACGATCATAAACAAGAAACATCAGGTGGATGGACAGTGGAGATTGTTGCCGAATGAGGTTATCTATCGGGAAAGTGAGTCCATCACAGACACGATGAGAAAAAGAAGAATTGCCTTTTTTTGTCATATATTTCGACTAAGTGATAACAGAGTTTTAAAACAATTATTTAATTACTTTTGGAATAGTAAATCAAAAAACAATTGGTTTAAAGAAGTCCAAAGTGATTTGTAGGAGTTGAATATTACCATGCAAACCATAGAAAACAGAGGCGAGAAAAGTATTTTGAAGAATAAATGCATCAGGCTTCCTCTGACCACTGTACAGAGGAAACAATATGTTATAATGGATGCGAAGAGGGCAGCCAGGTCAACCAGACTCAAGACATTTTGGGAGAAGAAAAGGAAGACAAATTTGTTTTAGTCTGATTTAAGTGCTCCAATGTGGGCGTAAACTCTGTAAATAAATAAATAAATAAATAAATTTGATTTTGAGATTGCAATATTGGTTTTCTACCTCATTTGCCTGTGCCGATTAATTTTGTATTTTTCATGTCAAGTGGTTGGAACAGTGACAACTTTCCTGTCCATCCATTTTAGTCTCATCATATTGTGTGAATACAAAAACATGGTCTTCCTCTTCTCCATTTTCCCCAACCTGAACTCTTCTGGCATATTTTTTCTATTGACATGCACTGTTCATTCTGCATTTGTTTTCTTGGAAGACAAATTTAGGAACAAGGATGGTGAAGTTATCAACAAACTCTGTGCCCCTTGCCAAGACATGGTTCCGTAAGTTGCATGACTATAGTTTCACTCAACAACATTCCAGTCACTTCCGCTTGGGCTGGGTTTTTTCCTGTATAAATAGAAAACTGCAGACAGTATCCACTGTCAGACTCACAAATTTTTCAATTTTTATGCCAACTGAGGCCCTTTTCTGTGGATTAAATTTGATGTAGCACAATCTTCCTTTAAGGTTTACTAGATTTTCATTACTGCTATATCCTGCTCTGTATGGTAAACATATCTGAAATTCTGTAGCAAATGGTTTACAATGGGTGTAATTTTTTTGAACCTGTCATTTTCCATGAGGGTTTCATTGTTTATGAAATGTAGAAATTTAGAAAGGGTTACAATTCTTTTGAACGGCATTATTTCAAATAAAAAGGAGTGAGTACCGACTTTCGGATGGACCAATATGATTGTAGGGTGGGTTTCCCTATTTGAGCCACGAGAATACATAAAGCAATTGGTGTTGTGGGAAACCACTCGCTCAAATGGGATGTGGTGGGATTTACTGCAAAAAAATGATCAGCAAAATTGTTTGTTTCGGTTACTATTTCATCCTATAAAGAGTCGTGAACCATGTGCTGAAAATGCTTAGAGGGGAGGGGTCGGAAGGGGGGCTCCTGTTTCTAATGGGGATTTAGTCCAGAAAATTCTGTAAAACTTTATTTGGATTGTTTATCACCTGTTCTCCAATTCCAATCTTCTTCCTTTGCCTTTTTTTTTCCCCCAGGCAGGCTGGGCTTCATCATCACTGTCACATTCAAACTCTTCCTCACTTCCTCAATTATACATTCCTGGAAACTAGGTTTTCCCATATTATTCATTCAAATTACGTGGTCCCGTGAGCATCCTAATTAAATCACTTTGTAAAAATCCTGCATTACCTGTTCATCGAAGGAACGATTTTCCAGATCAACCGTCCAAAAATTTCAGTCCCATCAACACAATTCTCAATCACACGTTTATCAAGAAACTGTCTCATGCTGACGTAATTTCTCAGTAATAATAGAAAAAAGAAAAAAGTAATCTGAAAACAGAAATGACGGGAAGAAACAATAACACACATCTAACACCTTGCAGATATCCTTTCTCAGTAAAAATTGATAAAAAAGGTCATCGGATGGTTGTATAAATCGACAAGTAATCAGTTAATTCAGTTGAATGAGATGGATGAGAATTAAGTTTTCAGAATTTTTGTCAAAAACATGGTTTTTGCAAAAAACAAAAGCACATTTATAATGAATCAGCTTCAAATTTGCACGTATTTGTTAAATTCTCAGCTGAAATTAGCATATTGTTGCATTTTAAATTTTGGAAACAGTGTTTCATACCTTAAAAAAAAAGGATTTTTAACTCGTAAAACAAAAATTTGCAGTCATCACAAATGCTAAGTTTTCCAGCCCCTGGTAATGGGTTAATATCACAAGTGAAATGGGCTTTAGAATCATTCTTTCCAGTAATTTGTGGAGGTGACACAGAAGCACTTTAGTTGGGAACTTTGGAAGTATCTCTGTACGACCCTTAGAGAGAAAGAGAGAGTCCGAACTTAATCTTTTGTTGCGTTGAGAATGCCGAAAGTAAAACCACCTAAAGCTGTACAAGAAAATGATGGCAGAAAACTGATGATCTTTACCTTAGAAAACCTGCACAGGGTGACTGTCATCTATTGCAACACAGAATAAGGTAAGTACTGAACACTAAGTTGCACAGTGAGGAATGTTGTTGATCGATATTGCGTTACGTTACCCAGCAATGATTTCTTTCTTTCCCCCAGATATTTTTCTTGTGGAATGCTATTGTAACGATAGCATGTAGCTATTCAGCGATTTTACAGGAAGAAATACATGCGAAACTTGGAAGGACTGGGAATATACCAGGTGATCCTTTTGAGATGTCAGAAAAGTAAACCGTAATATATACGGGATTAATGTACATAATTCAGAGCAGTTTGTTGCAATATGAGCAGGAAGGTCGGAAATTTTGGAAGAGTGGAGGTTTCTATACTGGAGCCGCATGACGGCGCAAGCATTCATGACAAACAAACATGGTAGTCTATTGGAACAGTAATACCAATATAATGGTCCGTTATTGGACATTATAAATTTTCCAGCTAACTCATTCTTGGTTGCCTGCGTTTCACCCTCGTGTGCTAAGCTAGGCTCGTCAGTTTGGACTTAGCACACCACCCAAGACGCAAGGCTAGTGCATACTGTGGAGGCCACTGCATAGGCTATTTGAAGCCACCAGCAGTGCCAATGCACTATGAGAGCTATGTCTCATTTCCAAAAATAGATGCCTGCCTGGCCATCAAATGATGTAGACGTTGATTCCCATAGGGAACCTAAAATATTTGTCCTGAATGAGTAAATTTATAATACCAATATAATGGTCCGTTATTGGACATTATAAATTTTCCAGCTAACTCATTCTTGGTTGCCTGAGTTTCGCCCTCGTGTGCTAAGCTAGGCTCGTCAGTGGCTTCAAATAGCCTATGCAGTGGCCTCCACAGTATGCACTAGCCTTGCGTCTTGGGTGGTGTGCTAAGTCCCAACTGACGAGCCTAGCTTAGCACACAAGGGCGAAACGCAGGCAACCAAGAATGAGTTAGCTGGAAAATTTATAATGTCCAATAACGGACCATTATATTGGTATTATAAATTTACTCATTCAGGACAAATATTTTAGGTTCCCTATGGGAATCAACGTCTACATCTATTGGAACAGTGCATGAGCGTCGTATGGAACGTGAAATCTTTTAGCGTTACATGGACCCAGTAAGCTTTCAAGATGCTGGTACAACTGATACTGCACCCCTTCACATTGGGACGTTGTGAAAATGGCACAACATGTTCCTGGCCAATGGTCTGCCTATGCCTCACGCACATAGAAGAGTGCGTAACAGGAACAGCGAGGAAGATATTCGGAAAGCCATGACTCACGGTCCATAGAACTTGCAAAACTCCTTGTCTACCAGAGAATCACGTTCCATACAGTACGTATCATAAGACTTTCGGATGGTACCTCAAAATGTATTGTTACGTGCCAGTCCCATGGTAGCTCCTTTCGGCATTTCCAGGAAGGCACTGGTAACTCAGACGACCTGGAATCTCCCAGCCAGCCTGTGGGGTGGGGCTGGCCCTTCCGTGTATTGTTCTCGGAAGCCAGCTTACCTGTGAATTTCTTTGAGATTCAAGGGGAGTGTTCTGCCTTCAGTGAGTTTCGTGAAATTTCTGGATCAAATTACGCGAGCTATAAAAAGGGAGACTAGCCCCGAGAAAAGTCAGTCAGAGTTGGACCCTGAGGGGGAGTCAGTGTGACACTCAGCGAGTTGGGGTTCGGTGGCTGGGCTGAGGGCGACAAAGGTGTTGGCTGTCACCAGTGTCCCACCGAGGTCTGAACGAGGAGCTGTTGTTGTGGTGTCGGAGAGACCAGTGAGTGCGCGGACTGGATCGACGGAACAAAAGACTATACTGTGTGTTTGTGTATTTCTGCGTGAGTCAGGGAGGGGTCGCGAGCGTGAAGGTAAAGGGACCTGTGTTAATGTTCACTGTTGTGAGTATTGTAATGCTGTTGAATCCTGTTGAGTTGTTTGGTTGCTCACTGCATGAGACTGTGTGAAGTATAAGTGGAGTCGAACCAACGAACATCGTCGTGTGTTGTATAGCCAGTGACACTGTGTTCAAATCCAGCTGTCTACGCACAGTGGCTGTAGGAGGTGACTGGACTTTGGGAAAGTGAAAGTAAAGATTAGCATCCCAGGTAAAGGAACGAGCTGGACCCCTGCTATGCCACAAGGTAGAGGGACTTGCGAATAGACTTATAATTAGTGTGGTCATTCATAACTGGTTAGAATTGTGTGTGTGTAAATATGTGTGTGTGCACTTATTAGGTCATCCTGAAATAAATTAGAGTAACCAAACAGATGGAGTTTTATTCGTAACAGTATCGATAACGCAAGCAAAGTGCCAGCAGGCATTGGTGCAACGTAGTTACTCAACCAGTCTCAAACTTTATAAACATGATGTGCAAGAAGGAGATAGCATATGATCAATAGTTACCATGATGTTTATGGACGAAGCCAAATTTCCTGTTATTGGCTGAGTCAAAACTTATACCGCTATCAGTTTGGGAGCTGAGAATCCATGTGTTTCCTACAAACTGGGACCAGCCAGTCCTAAAGTCAGCATATCTACACCCCGTTCTTGTTTGTGGAGGAAACTGATCATGCTGTTAATTAACAAGTTATGCTCCAAGAGTCTACACTCTGTCAATTAGAGCAAGATGGGGGTAATGAAGACCATTATCTTTCAACATATCGGCGATTTGCCACACTGGGCTTTAATGAGACATTCAACCATCGTTGGTGGACCCATACCATGGCCCACAAAAGAGCATGGACTTAACGCCTCCAGACTTTTGCGTGTGAGAGTACATCAAGTCAGTGGTGTATGGACAAAGACCACAGAACGAAGCCGTTCTTTGATTCAAGATTACAGTGGTCTTTGCACACATCACTCCAGAGATGCTGTATGCCACATGACGCAATTCGTCTGCCTGGTATGATCTATGCCACGACTGCAATGGTGGCCGTGTTGAGTGCTAATGTGTTGGGCATGAAACTCGTGACACTCCTACACACGTAGATACCACTAACAGGTAAAAAATTAGAATGTTTTCTTGTATATAATGACTTACTCATTTCACATCTCAAATGGATCATACTGTATTATTATTTAGATTCTTTTAGACATGTGCCAAAAGTACATTTCTCAGTAAACGAATACCTTCTTTCAATTTTTTTTAGCTTTTTCTTACAGTTTTTGAGTAATTTTGGTTAATATTTGTAGGCCAATCTATGGATCACTTTTTGAGCATGTTAGGTCAACAAAATCCAGGTCTAGGTTATGTGTGTTATATTTGTAAGTCCAGTATTATTTCAGAATTGTTAATTCATCACTGCATCAAGTTAGGCTGTAATGCAGTTTGAGAATTTCCAGATTTTACTGATCCAACTTCTACTTACCTATTTTTAAAAACTTGACATTTTTCTATACAAGTGGGATACAGGTATATATCTTGAACTGTACTATAAATCTAACATTCACACGAAATCAATAACATAATACAATGTAACAAAGTTGCTTAATATAAATAGGGCAGCTATTTTGTATTACCTGAAGTCAGAAATTAATCTCTGCTGAAGTGCAATGCATCCTGTCTGTGTTCCTTCATCTTTTTTTATATGATTCTTATTCTGTTCATGCATAAGGAAATTGGAATTGAAACAAAGTATGAATAAAATGCAGCACCAAATATACCTGGCGGTAAACTTCGTAATGGGCAATCCAAAAGCAGCTACAGGGATTGTATCACCCACTTCCAGGTACTGTGCATCATCCACCTGAGGCCAAAGCGATGCTAAAGGCTCGTCATCATGGTGCCGGGAGTCTTTCCGCATAGCTGCTTGCTCACGGGATTTTAATCTCTCTATTTGCCGTTGTTCTCTTATCCTTTGAACATCCCACCTAAAAATAACATACACAATGACAATAAAATATTATGAAAGAAAATGACAATAAAAGACTAGAAAGAAAGAAAAGTAATAGGAGACATTTGTCAAACAAAACAACAGTTTATAATTTCTAGTTAGGTCATTGGATGATAAGGGAACAGCCTCAAAGCATAATTAGAAATATATCAACTGCAGGTAAAAATGATCAAATCTTAAATTTTCTATACAGATATAACAAAAAAAAAAAAAAAAATCTTTACGTAACATGTACCTAAAGCCCCCTGCACATGGGGATAGCAGTGGTGGCCAGTACTGGCAGCTAGAAGTGGCAGCGAGTGAAATGGCCGGACAGTAGTCTTACACACGAGGGCAGTGACGGCTTCTAGTGGCAGCCAACAGCTAGCTTTTGTGTGAAAGTTGGGGGTGCAACATTGTCAGAGGATGTGTGAGAACATGGAGGAGGTTGATGAAGAATAAGAGGAAGCTGTTGATGAGGCTATAAGTGATATTGTACGTAGTTTAAGCGAGGAGCTTAAAGAAATATTTACCAAAAATAGGGTACACAGATGTCATCAGTGCCTGCTCCACTTCCTTTTCATTCACTCACTTTCAGGAGTTCACCTCCGTACGTGGCATTCATAGTCTCTATATGTGCTCTCAGAAAACTAAAGTTGGGAAATGTGACCCCTAGTCCTATTAATTCACACTTTGACTGTATCTTTGAACTCTTCCTCTTCGCCTTGTTGGCATAATCAGAATGACAAACGTTCCATAACAGTTCATAGTTAATGTAAGTTTCTATAAATGTACCCATTTTACATTAGCAGTTGGTTTAGTCTTCGCTTCTTCAGATTGTGAACACATTTTGCAACGAAAGTAAATACGTAAAGTGAATCACAAAAGTAGTTCTACCTTCAACAGTCTAGCAATCTACTGGCGGCCAGTACCTTTTAAGACATGTTCAATACTGGCTGCCACTAGGTCACATGACCCTGTTACTGGCCCTCTGGCGGCCACCAACTCAAGCATGTTTGAGTTTAGTGGATGCCAGTAGCCAACTGGACGTTGAAGTGGAAGTACACTTGCACACGGGGACAGTAGAGGGGTAATTACTAGGGAACAGTATATAAATTTTCTTCTTCCTAGCCTTTTCCCCATTTTATCGGAGACTGCACTTGATGCAGATTTGACTCAGTTTTATGACTGGATGTCCTGATGCCAACCCTATGTGAAGGGATGTATTCACTAACTGTATGTTTCTGTAGCATTTGGCAGTGTGGTGTGCTGTACGTACTAGTGATGGGACATTCGATTCATTTTATTGAATCGATTAATTTGATTCCGTTCACGTTACTGAATCGATACAGTGATCCGATTCACGGCACATTAGTCACTGCTCCTACTGCATCTGTGTAATATGTGCTGGTAAGACAGCAGCAACAGTATTCAGTGCTCACAGCTGCCATCTGGTCTTCATACTATGAACTCCTTTCTTAGAAAAAAATGATAGTCGCTCTAATACATCGAAGGTTTCCGGCGACGCAGGGTGGGAAAGGTTAGGATTAGAAAGGCAGCAGCCATGGCCTGAATTAAGGTACAGTCCCAGCATTTCCTGGTGTGAAAATGGAGAAACTACGGAAAACCATCTTAACGGCTGCCGACGGTGGGATTCGAACCCGCCACCCCCGAATGCACGTGCATAGCTACGCGATACTAACCGCACGACAACTCACTCAGTCATTTTAGAAAATATGTATTTTTTTCCATCAGCTGAGGATTTTTTAAATCGTCATATTTTGTATAGGCTACCCGAGATGTACAGTAGCCCGCTAGTTTTCTGATTCAACACGTCTGTCCACATATGATTGAAGTCTTGTGCAACGATGTGACATATGAACTGAGAGAATACTGAGCCGTTCTTCCCAATATAAAACAGGTACTTTTGAGTGGTCATGAGCATGACTCATAGTCATAGGGCAGGCTAGAGTCGAGTTTAATTGTCAAATGTCAACCA
Organism: Anabrus simplex; assembly: GCF_040414725.1. NCBI lineage: Eukaryota > Metazoa > Arthropoda > Insecta > Orthoptera > Tettigoniidae > Anabrus > Anabrus simplex. Next base: position 79,787,552 of record NC_090270.1, read on the forward strand.
AGTTATAATACTAAGATTCATTAAACTAATAAATAGTATAACCTAATAGCCTACCTAATTACTAGCTACTTCAGAATTATGTTTTGACTACCTTTTTAACACTGCAAATAAATCCATCTATTATTTAAACCTCCCTGTAAAAAGAGGACAGTGAATGCAAATGGGTATTATTTTCAAATGAGCTGAGTTCGAGAGTCCATTATAGCATACGATACTTTCTGTGTACCATGGCTCACTGTATGTCTCACTGCAGCGGAAGCTCGGCTCTTCGCCAGTGTCCAGTGAGCCTATAAGCAGCCGTGTGTATCTTGTGTGTCACTGAGCCGCGCTTGTTCGCGATTCTTTCGGTGTGCATTGGCTCACTGTATGTCTCGCCGCAGCGGAAGCTCAGCTCTCCGCGTGTCCAGTGAGCTGATAAGGAGCCGTGTGTATCTTGTGTCTCACTGAGCCGGGCTCGTTCATGATTATTTCGATGTGCCATGATTCACTGTCTCACTGCAGCGGAACCTCGGCTCCCCGTCAACGTCCAGCGAGTACGCCACTCAGCACTGTCCGCTGGGAGTAGGCCGAATCGTGTGCCGTCAGCTCTTCGTTCCTGTGAATCGATTCACTGGGACACTTGAATGAATCGATGCACTGCTTCGAATCATGCATTCAGTAGCCAACACTGGTACGTACTGTAGATGAAAAGTGTAAGACAAACACAAACACCCAGTACACGAGCGGCAGAATTAACATGGGGAAAAAACGGAAGAACTTGATAATAGTGTTTTTGGATTTGGAAAAAGCATATGACAGGGTGGAGAGAGGAAAAATATGGGTATGTTAAGAAAAACATAACACCTCACAAGCACCAATCAGAAAAGTTCAGATGATGTACGAGGATAATCCCAAAAATAAGGTCTTTTTTTTAAAAAAAATAAATACAGAACTCTGTTCGTGTGACTGTTGGTCACAATATTGTGAAGAGTGTTTCCCGCGCTCGCATATAATCACGTGCACGCCACGCTGAGGCACACAGTCTCAGCTTGGCAGCCGCTGAGAATGGAGCATCCGTTGCATGTTGCCGCCAAGTGTGATGTGCGCCCAGTTGTTCGGTTTTTGAACGCAAAAAGTATTGAACCGATTGAAATCCATTGCCAATTGACGGAAGTGTATTGTGAGTCATACATGTATGTCAAAAATGTTCGTAAGTGGTGTAGAGAGTTTGCAGTCGGTCGGACTGAAATTCACGACAAACAAAGGAGCGGGAGACCGCCAATTTGCGTCAAGACAGTCATGAAGGTTGAGCAAATCATGCATGAAGATCAGCGGATTACCCTGGATGATCTCTGCACTTTGGTTCCTGAGGTTTCCCGAAACGCCCCTCACAGAATTTTAAAGGCAAAGTTGAAATACCGGAAGGTGTGCGCAAGATGGATGCCACGCATGCTGACTGAAGACCACATGCGGCAAGGAGTTGATTCTTCCCGCGCATTTCTTCTACGCTTTGCAGCCGAACAGGATAACTTTTTGGACTCAATTGTCACGGGTGATGAAACCTGGGCATTCCACTTTACACCTGAGACCAAACAACAATCACGCCAGTGGCGGCATCCCTCTTTACCAAAGCCGCGGAAATTCAAGCAAACACAGTCTGCCGGTAAAGTCATGACAACTGTGTTTAGGGATCGAAAAGGGGTATTGTTGGTCGACTTTATGCCCGCTGGGAGCACAATTAACGCCGACAGGTACTGTGAGACCCTGAAAAATCTCAGACAGGCAATTCAGAACCGGAGAAGAGGAATGTGTAGCAAGGGCGTAAACATTCTCATGACAAGGCTTTCCTGGACTCGCCCGGCAAACCATTGCTCTCCTGCAACAATTTTAGTGGAACATCATCACCCACCAACCCTATAGTCCCGCCTTGGTGCCCAGTGACTATCATTTGTTCCCAAAGTTGAAAGAACATTTGGCTGGAAAGCGATTCAGCACTGACGATCAGGTGAAAGATGAGGTTCACAACTTCCTGAACACCATGGCGGCAAGCTGGTATGACATGGGCATACAAAAAAGTCACAGCATCTACAAAAATGCATCGGCTGAAATGGTGACACGGAGAAAAATAGCTAAATGTACAAGCTGTAAAATGATGTAAACCATTGTAGAAATAAACAGGTCTATGTATTGCGACGTTTTGGCAGGGTAAATAAGTAAATAAAGGAGTACAGAACCTGGTGGGAGCATTCTATTTCTAAGATTTGTTAAAAAACACACACACGCGCAGAGAGAGAGAGAGAGCGCGCGCGCGCTTACAACTTACACAAGTACACGGTTCGCGCTCTCTCTCTTCCTTAGTTTCTCGCTTTTTCTCACCCTACACAGGTCTACATTCACACACAAGGTTCCACGCTGCACGGCTACACATTCACTCCTTTGACGTCAGTCCGCACAGTAGCACGCTAGTCCGATATCACGGCAGTCCACACAGGTCACGACAGTATCTGCTGTTCACTTAATCCGTCAAACTCCGTCCGCAGTCTGTACACGTCGTCACCCAGTGTTCTCCCTTCGCGCTGCTCCAGAACCCCCAAAGTACTTCTCCAGCAGCCGGATCCAAGAGACTCACGCACACGACATCAGGGAAACAGGAACGAGTCCTCAACTCCAACAGGCAGATATTCCAACAGGCTGACATCCCCAGCCCAGGATACCAGTGAACTCAATTCGCTCTCACTCACTCACTCAGTAACTGCAGTCAGGTCGTTCCTCTCTTATATACCTGCGCTGGCCCTTCTAGAATAGTCCAGATGCTCGATGGATCCAGGAACCTCGCGAGATGAAGACTCCAGATTAATCGTGGAGTCATTTCCATACTCCTCTGCTACGGGACTGTGGGCGGAAGTGAGTGGGGCTGGCCTAGCACTTAAGTGCTACTCGTGACTGGCGGGGTTGAAGTAAGGGGGTGGGCCGAATATGGTGACGAGTCAGGCCCATACCAAGTTGGCATGGCGGACGCTATAACCATTACAGTATTTATAAAAAAAATAGGAGACCTTATTTTTGGGATTACTTTCGTATGATGGTTGTGAAAGTAGTATGAAAGTAGGAGATGGAAGATCTCACTGGTTTAAAACAAGAAGAGGTGTCCAACAAGGGAGTTCTCTTTGCCCATTGCTCTTCATTTCACTCATGGATACTATTATAAACAAACTCAAAGAAATAGATAAGGAGGATCTTAATGTATTTGTTTTTGCTGATGATATTGCCATTTGGGGAGAAACAGAGAGATATTCATAGGAGACTGGATCTTTGGAACACCAAGTTTAAAAAATATAAATTAACTGTGAGAAAGAGCAAAGCAATGGTACTGAAAGGTAGCAGGACAAATACACCTTGTAACCTCACCCTCAAGGGAGAGAAGACTGAATGTGTGATTACTTTTAAATATCTGGGGAGTACAATATCAAATGACAGAAGTGCCAAAAACAAAGTGTTGAACAGGGTGCAAAAAGGATCCAACTTCTTCCATCAAATATAGAACACAGTATGGAACAAGGGAGTTCCTCAGAGGGCTAAACGGACCCTGTTTAAGACTTATCTCCTGTCCATCATGACACTTAGTCTGGAGAGTTGAGTCATACATTCAACTGTACGCCATTGTTATGAAGTTCCTTAGATTAGCTGTACAGAAAACAAGGCAGGACAGAAATAGGAAAGATCAGATACAAAGAGACCTGCAGGTCAACCTGACCATGGAAGAAAGGCCGAGTGCTGCAAGGCTGAATTGGCTAGGAGACGTTAAGAGGATGCAGGTGACTCGAACACCAAGAAGTATTTTGAAAAGATCGTTCCAGGATGAAGACCAATTTGACACCCTAGAAAAAGGTGGTTAGATCAGATAAGAGAAGACCTAGAGAAGAGAGGAGAAACATGGGATGCCCTAGAGAAAAAAGAAGCATACCAGGACCATAACAAATGGAAGCACATTGTTCTTAAACATCCTACTGGCTCACTGGAAGGAATTCATGATGATGATGATGATGATGATAAAATCCCTAGGCCAGTTGGGAATCAAACCCAGGGCCCTCTGAAGTGAAGGCCAATATGTGGACCAATCAGCCAAGGAGCCAGATATAAATATGTTCTTCTTTCTCTAGTCTAAATGTTGTCCTGACAGCAGGGTTGGTCCTTCTGCATATTAGTCTCTTTACTAAATAATCTGCAGCATTGTACTTATTGACACTGATCCCTTGTACATCTTCTTTCATTTGGTCAAGCCACTGTTTCCTAGTCACCTGCCACTGTGTTCTCGCTACTTCATAGTATACACTCATATCATCCTACATTTCTTCAGGTACTGATACCACGCCATAGCAACAGGGTCAACTCTTGTAATGCCAAAATATCAGTACATACAGTATCCTAATTTTGTGATGTGGAACCATTTGCTTACAGCTATTAGTTACCGGCCAGCATTCGACCATATATAATGCCATCAGACTGATCACAGTGCGATAGGTTTTGGATTTCAGCTATATTAGAATGTTTTGACTGTATGTAGCTTTGGTCACCAATCACTAATTAGCCCAGGCTGTGTTTGTTTTCATTCAAACTTCCATAAATGTCTCCATCTGATATGTATCAGCCCAAATGCTTCAATCCAGAGACCTTAGTGAGTACCGTCCATCGACAGATCCATCTGTTTGTTTACCACACTGCAGTTTTGGACATGTTCATTCTTATTCTATATACTGTACACTAAAGCAGTCTTTCCATATTTGTATTTGCTGCTTTAAGTCTTGAAGTGTCTTACTTGCCAACAAGATATTATTGAGATTCAAAAGATTCCACTAGTGCTGGATATCTGTTGTTACCATGGTCACAAAAAAAAAAAAAAAAAAAAAAAAAAAAAGCGATAAAACCAAGCCTTGGCAAACACCACCTCTGTTGTTGAAAGGAGGTGAAGTCTCAGCTCTGCACTTCACTCTACTGGTGATGTTTTGGTAAAGAGCTGCTCCTTTTTCATCTCCTCGACCCATAGGTTGGTGGCCCGGCAAATTCTTCCATTCAGAAGCCAGTATCTTTAGATCTTTTTATTGTTTTCTGGCCATGACCTCATCCATAAAACTCTTGTCTCAGTCTTTCCCTAAAATTACACCCTTCAATCCTTCCATCAAGTAACGTTGTGAACCACCTTGTATTTTGCAGCAGATGACCAACCATGACATTTTTTCTTTCCGCAACTGTTTTTGACAATATCTTCTTTTCAGCTATTCATGCAAGTACTTCTTCATTTGTTACTCTCTCTATCCAAGATATCTTCATCACTTTCATCCAGCACCATATCTCAAAAGCCTCTGTTGCTCCACGGGTCTAGGTATCAAACACATAAGTTTCTACGCTCCAGATTGTTTTCCTCTCTTGAAGTATTGGAGAACCCAGGAAACGTCAGTTACATTTTGGACCCAATGAAGGGAAAGTCCTGAAGTTCAGCTCTCTGCAGTACAGAGGGTGCAACACTTGCATATACAGTACCTTTGTATATACAAGTGGCTGGCTGTTACAGGGACCAAGAACCTCCAGGAATAAGGAAATCCCCATTTAACAAATGCCACTGGCCCTAAGGAAATCCTCTTGCCTTTGAAGTGAGAAACCACTCCCAAAGGCGGGCAATCCAGGACTATGGCGTAGATGGAGAAGGCAATGGGAAACTGCTCCATTAACCTCTTAGCCGGGCGTGACGAGTTAATTCGTCTACCAATAGTTGATACTCAATTGGGTAATGATGAGTTAACTCGTCTACAGCCTTTGAAAATTGTTATCTACTGGGCGGGACGTGTTAACTCTTTTCTTATTGTTGTTTAGTGTAGTTCTGTGATCGCGTTATAGATGTCAGTAGGTACGAGACTTGCTGCAATAGAATGCGCACTAATATTTCATTGTATTTTTTTCCGTACATAATGGATAAGCGCACTCGTTTGGATGATGAAACTATTCATCTCATTGATTCAGATGACAAATTAGATGACAACTCTTTGGATAGCAATGATAGCACAAGTGGTGAAAGTGACAGTGAACTTGCTTCTGAAAATGAACAAGAGGGAGAAGATATTAGCTTGCCGATAACAAGTGATGCAGCCACTTTGCACTGGCATAGCCAAGGTAATCCTCATGCTCCTTTTACGTTTGTATTGGACAGTAAAATACATATTGATGTAAGTGATTCCAACAAAGCGAGCCTATTGTTCTATTTTAGCCAATTTATAGAGGAGGATCTAATCAAGTTAACATGTGAGCAGATAAATAAATACGCAGAACAATTTTTTGAAGTGCATACGGTATTGAAGCCTCGGTCGCAAACTTGGGATTGGACTCCAACTACCAAACGAGAGATAAAGTTATTCCTATTCATTCTCATTTTTCAAAGAATAATAAAGAAGCCTACTTATGAACTGTACTTTACTAGCAGGGATTCCATCTCGACACCATTCTTCAACAACGTAATGAGTGAGAAAAGGTTTTCATTATTATTGAAATTTTGTCATTTTGTTGATAATAAGACTTTTGATGCCAACATGAGTGGGAAGTTGCTCAAAATCTCGCCTGTTTTGAACCCAATTCGCAAGAAGTGCCAAGAATTATATACACTACAGGAAAACATTTGTGTGGATGAACTGCTAGTGCTGTGGAAAGGAAGGCTGCAGTGGAAGAAATAATACCTTCAAAAAGGAGTCGCTTTAGTTTCAAACTGTTCGTTCTTTGTGAGAGTGGTTCAGGATATATTTGGAATTTAATTATATATACTGGGAAGGAGACAGATTTTGGGAACTTGTATCCCAATACTCCTGTATCAAGTAGAGTAGTCCTGGAACTGTCACATGAACTACTGAACAAAGGATACACATTGTATCTCGATAACTGGTATTCCAGTGTTCAGTTAGCTGAAACTTTATGTAGCATGGACACTGATAGGGTGGGAACGATGCGTATAAATCAACTTGGGGTACCTGATGTTCTCAAGAATAAACACTTGAAGAAAGGTGAGCACACTGCCAGATATAAGGACAAGGTTATGGTCCTGCGCTGGAAAGATAAGAGGGAAGTTACTATGATTAGTATGATTCACGACGAGACCTTCATAGACGTAGAGAAAAGGAACAAAGTGGAATGAAATCCCAAGCCAGCAGGGGACTACAATAAGAACATGGTGGAGCAGATAAGAGCGATGGACAAATGGAGGTATACCCTATTGCACGAGAAAGAGTAAAGAAGTACTACTTCAAACAGTCCATGCATTTGCTAGACATTGTTTGTTTCAATGCTTTCCAGCTGTATACGAAAAACGGAGGAACCAAAGACAGGTTCCACTTTATGATTGAGCTAAGTGAACAGACAGTTCAAGAGAATCTTGAGGAAGCAGCCAAAAGAATGAGAAATCTCCAAGTAGGAAGGCCATCATTGAAACCAGTGCCAACACAATTTACAGAGAGGCGTTTCCCACACTTCATCCCTTCCAGTGACCAAAAGAAGTGCGTGATAAGGAGGTGCAAAGTGTGTTATGACAAAGGTGTTAGGAAAGGAAGTTGGTGTTGGTACCCAGATTGCAAGGCTGGACTTTGTGCAGCTCCATGCTCCAAGGTGTACCACTGCAAATAGAAACTCATTGAAAAGAAATGATTTTGTTAAAATTCTTTTTTTTGTAACATCATGTACAGTATACTCCTTTACTTTTAATTTTGGCTGTTTTTCTTGCTATATTGTTATAAAACAAATTCATAACGTACTTCATTACAACAGTGACATCGTTTTATTGGTTGTTACTTAGTTACAAATGCAAATCAAAAGAAGCCACGTTCCCCTTTGCGAAAATAAAATTGTCATGAATATGTCTCTTGGTCATGGCCATCCATAAATGGCTGCTCATTTCAGATGACCACCAGCCATAAGACATAGCCGGCACGGTTGCAAGGTAACACTGTATGATCATTGATCCATACCTTACATCACAGCCTGCACGGCTGAAAGGGTTATACACTTCCGTCACAACTTTTGTGACGTTCATTTACACACCACAAATTTTCAGATGACCACCAGCCATAAGACATACTTATGTCAAAACGGGCAGGCTAGGTAACTCATCTTCTGAGAAGGCATGCACGCATAATGGGCGGGACGAGTTTCGTCGTCATTCACGGAAGCACATAATGGGCGGGACGAGTTCCTTCGTCATTCGCGGAAGCATAATGGGCGTGACAAGGCAACTCATCACCCACATCATTCCAATGGGTGTGACGAATTAACTCATTTTCAGTTAAAATATATTCCCCGCTACAAATGTTCGTTTCTCGGTGAAAACTCCCCAGTTAAGAGGTTAAAGATTCTGATGGATATCCCTTTTATTAGGATGCTAAGAAAGAAGCTGCACACATTGAAAATAAACTTCTTATACTCAATGGGCATTTAGTGCTTGCCATAAGAGTTCCTGAGGCACTCGGTTTAAGGTGCAACAACAAATCGAGAACAAGACAGTGCATTATCACAGTCTTTATAACACTAATTGAAGAAATAATGAAAAACATAAATATAATGAGGAAATATGGAAGAACTTAATGCCACAGCCTTCGCAGATGATGCAGTACTGTAAGATAGCGTAACATACATGCAAATAACATTCAATGCATGGAGTGGATAGTTTTGATTGTTTACCCTCAACATACTTGCACCTAAAAGACGAGATGCTTCTGTTTCTCTGTCTGTATTTATCTTCAATTTCACATATGTTTAATTAAGCTTACAAGATATTTTACTTTGTTTCTGTACTAGCAATCTTGATAGTTCATCATACTGTCACAAGATGGTAACAGTGTCCCCTCTCGCACCTTTGATTTTCTACCTCCTTGATTTCAAGTCTCTTAATATTTTTTCTCTGGACTTGGGAGAAAAGCAAAATGGAGTCCAGAAACACAATGCAGACCTTCTTAATATATTATAATACTTATAATAGATTCAAATGATGTTATATTGGAGATTTATGCAGAATCTATAATTTTGTATCTTTTCTTAACTTTTAAGTTTTTGGCTGTTGTATATTCCCTGGCTGAATATTGCGCAGGCATTTGGTTCACTGCCATCTAGTGGATATTCAACTTCGTCAGACAATGTGTATCATCTCTGGTACTCTGTGTTGTACTCCCTCCCAGTGGTTGCTTGTACTATGTAACATTGCTCCACCCCAGCTTAGGAGACAGCAAGCACTTGTTTGCTTGTGGTGTAGGATCACGGAAAATTATGCTCTTCCAGATCATCATGATGTCAAACGTCTTTCTAAACCGAGATTGAAATCAAGAAAGCCAGCATGCAAGACGGACGTAGATCTCACAACAACCAGGTTCAATCTCTGAAATGCCTGGAGAGATGAACGGTTAAACTTGACACCTCACGGCCGGCTGCCGAGGCCTGTCGTGCACTCCTCTGGGGCAATGATTAATGACTGACAGATGAAATGAAATTATAGTGGAGAGTGTTTCTGGAATGAAAGATGACAGGGAAAACCGGAGTACCCGGAGAAAAACCTGTCCCACCTCCGCTTTGTCCAGCACAAATTTCATATGTAGTGACCAGGATTTGAACCACGGAACCCAGCGGTGAGAGGCCGATGCTGCCGCCTGAGCCACAGAGGCACTCTCTTTGAAATAATGTACTGTGGTTTCATAATTTGCCTTATTTTCACAGTCAACTACCTTAATTTGGCTCGAACCGGACAGGCCAGTATTACATAGCCCACTGATGTGTCAGGTTCAGTGGTGATAATGTCTATTTGCCTGTTCCTCCTGTCAGTCGAAAGACCATGCACCTTCTCATAGGTTGTGTAACCTTTTAATTTTAGACCGCCGGGCTGAGTGGCTCAGGTAATTGAGGCGCTGGCCTTCTGACCCCAACTTGGCAGGTTTGATACTAATCCTGGCTCAGTCCGGTGGTATTCGAAGGTGCTCAAATAAATCAGCCTCGTGTTGGTAGATTTACTGGCACATTAAATAACTCCTGCAGGACTAAATTCCGGCACCTGTGTCTGCAAAAACGGTAAAAGTAGTTAGCAGGACGTAAAGCCAATAACATCATTATTAATCTTAGACCACTGGCAAACAAGGACCTGATATGATGGAAATATTGCACAGCATTTCACCATGTGGACAGGATCCCAAGACATGCACAAGTGTTTCTATCTCTCTGTGACAGCATCAAGACTGTCAGGAGATCTGCCCAGTACAGAGAGTACAGCTGACACATTTGTAGTCATCTTGATCACGAGTGTCAAAAGTTCCGCCCAGTACAGAGTGTACAGCTGACACATTTGCAGTCATCTTGATTGCTCCTTTTCATTCACAGCATGTCAAGTTCTTGTGGTCCCAAATACTTTTCTTAACTGGTTTATGCTGCGTGAACAGGGTTATTCCCTTTCCTTTATTCCAGTTCTTGAAAGCCTAAAGTTGTAACTCCAGTATAACTTTCCTTGTGTCAACTGAACAATGCCACTTCTTTCACAGTCTGTAATACCTAAGTCTACGACTGTCAGGAGAGAAGAATTCCTACGTAGTTGTATTGAGGATGTTGTTATCTTCAAGCTGTATTGATATAATGCAACACTAAAATTCCCAGGCTGTACAAAATAGGAACAAGCCTTTGAATTTTCTGTACACATATCATTGGGCATTTTGCCAGGCAAATGTAACAGTTCTTTCAGTGTCCCTCTCATCATATCTAAATTTGTGATGAATCCTTGCAGGATTTTGTTAGTAGACACTGTTCGGAAAGAATATATTAGAGGCGGGCATACTGAGGTGTTCATGATGGTGTACTTCTGATCCACTTGTAAAAAGTAGAAAAGATAAAAGGAGCTGCAAAGTGACTGTAAATGCTTCTGCACTCCCTCCGAATACTACCGGTATTTCTTGTGAATACAATGAAACCTCGTTAGTGCGTTCCTCATTGACAGGTTTTCCCGCTTAGTATGTCTTAAATTTGAAGTCCCAATTCTCATCATATTAAATCTATACAAAAATACCTCACTTATCACGTCACGGATTTTTGCTAATAACGCTTAGTACGATTACATTTTTCCTAGGCCTGAAAATGTTATTTGTCATCCCTTGATAGAGAAACATGATTTCCAACTCGGGTACAAGCCGTCGCCATAGTTGAGTGATTATAGGAAATGTTCTTGAATTCCTAAATTTCACAGGATAAGTTGCACCTTCGGGGAGCAAGCTGTTAGCCTCCGGAATGTTCAGTTTAACTTGACACTGACAGCAGTGAGATTGCTGAATAACACTGTGAGCCTGTTTGTGTTTGTATTTCGCATTGCATTCAGACGGTAGAAATTTATTTTGTGTTGAGTGGCACAGTGAAGGGTACACAGCGAATATTTGTCATGTGATAGCCTATATCTGGATTAGGAACATAAATGTGTGAAGCTGACTAGCCTGGTGCATATTTGTCTTGTGATAGCCTAATTATGGAATGGAAAAAGTCGTGAAATTCCTTAGTAATGAAGGCAAATTTAAAATCTGTCAGAAAGTGGACAGGCAACTGCATCTTTAAGTGCGCTGAGGTGCATGAATGTTGAAGCTCGCACCTTCGAGTTTTGACTCAATCAATCACCTGAGTTGGTCAAAGTTTTGTCAGATTCAAAATGGCGGTCAAACTCATTCCTCCTTCCTCGCAGTCACATATGGTCAAGTGTAACCTCCAATTCATTGTCTAAGAGTGTGCCCAGAAAATATATTTTTTAACCCACTGGTCCGAAATAAAAGGCATCTACTAACATTTGTTTTAGAAAGAGTGCGACTGGTGCTAGGCCAATTAAAAACAGCATGGATCAACAACTCTTGCTGCGTCTTTGGAAAAGTCGCATGGTTACTCTTCTTACTACTACGTAGTGACTCAGCACAATCTTGCTCAACAGCCAGACACAATGAACTTTTGTTCCAGAAATGAACTTCGATTTTGCATTTCAGTAATGAACTTTTGTTTTGTATGCTTATCCAGCTTGCCTATTTGACTGTTCAGAAGAAATCTTATGCCATAATTTTACACCAAATGACAATAACTGCAAATTAGCTGAACCAATTTTGGGTATATTTGATGTATCTTTTAAATGTAAATAATAAGTTAATGTGTATTTGAATTCCTTGAATAATTTATGCTCCTGAATTTTTCACTTGTATTTTAATAAAAAGATGTGTTAATTATGCAAGAAAATATGATAAATAAATAAATAAATAAATAAATAAATAAATAAATAAATAAATAAATAAATATATAAATAAATATATAAATAAAAACAAAAATGTTTATCTTATCACAATACCCGGTCACTGTATTTCATAATTTGCATATGATCCCATCTTTCCTTCCAAGTTTTGTATCTCCATCTACTGCATATAAATAAAATTATAATTTTGTCTGTAAAATTCAAATTTTTGCCTCATACTGTGCTCTTGTCTTGGATTAGGGTATACAAAAGACATGTGTAGGTTTAATTCAATTTTTGCTTGTAACATCATGGGATAACAGCTGAATAGAATTTCTCAAAACTCAACATTTAATCTGTAACTGTTGGGCTCTTCACAGTCTGCCAAAACTAATTTATGAAGAAAAAAAAAAAAAAAAAACTTTTTTAGAAAATACCTGCAAAGGAAAAAATTCAACAACAGAATTTGCTGATATATATTTTTACCATACAAGCCATAACCATGAAGATATTCACAAATTATGATGTTTATTGCTAAGCTAACCACAGCATCACTTACGTGGATTGTTTAGTTGCCATGGCAACGAACTGACTAGTGATGGTAGTGGTCACTGTCATAATGGTTTTTATTAGCTGCATAACAACATGGTCATTATCCCCCATATATCAAGATAAACAGGAAGATGACCATCGAAATGAGGGGTTGAAAGACTAGGCATCAAGACGGTACGAAACAAAATGTGATGCCCTACAATGTCCTAAGCCCCCAAACATTATCAACAATGGCATTACAATGCCTGACTATTTTTGTTAGTTGAGGTATACTCTGCCTCTTCAGGTGCAAACTCTGTTAAATGACATTTCTGCTGCAACTACAAAAACTAAACTATCAACAACATATATAATACATTATGTACATAATATAATATACACAAATACCATAACAAAAAGTAACATAACTTTTCAGAATACATACCGTTTTCTTCTTCGCTCATCTATCTCCAATCTTTGATGTCTCTTGTTAAACACTTCGTCATCAAGATTCTCAGTTCCTTCCATGGAATAGCAACTAGTGTATACCTTATACCTCCAACTGGGAACCTGAATAAGATAACACTTGAGCACAAACAGGTTTATTTAAATTTCAAGTCAAAACAAAAGGCATGAGAGAAGGAGAGGTTAAATAGGCAAACATTTACTTTTGCCACAAAAGGAGTGGTATCTACCATGCAACAACAAGTTTAATTGTCAATGCACACATGACTTCCAACAGTGATTATACGGACAACCTACTTAGTGAAGAGTACGAATAGAGCCTGTATATCCCAACAGGCATAAATTAAGTTACATTGAATGGCAAATATTTTGGCTATTTATTACATAATACATCTACAGTATATAACCAGGTGTATAAAATAAAGAGTTTTGTCTGTACATTGCTCAGTATTTAAAAAATAATGGTATTTCTTTAAAGGTCGTGTCCGCAGCAACAAGGAAATACCGGTACGTTTTTTAATTTTCAGTCACCTCTGTATGTATGTATACGCACGCATTACAAGAAAATGGCTGAAGAGAATTTAATGAAAATCGGTATGTAAAGTCAAGGAATGAAGCTCTACAGTCTATGATATAAATAAATTTATTCACGCTGGATGAAATGGCAGCTGAGAGGAAGGCGAGAAATTTAAGTTTTAAATACGTATGTTATTGGTGCTATCAAAACCTACTACATAACCAAAAGTTATAGAGAATACAATTTCTAATCATTTATGTCTTACCCTGCTTTCCCACACCGATTATGATAACAGAATTTGTGAATTTGTACTTTCGTTGCTCAGTCTATATAAAGGTCGAGCATTGATAACATGGAAATATTCTTCAATCGTGTTAACTGGTCCATATTGACAAGGAAAATTGTGCTCATTATAAAAAAATGCAATAAAACTTAAAGGAACAATTGGTTTAAGAATAAAACAAGAGGGATTCGCAAAACAAGGAGGCACTCTCTTTACATGAGATACCCTAATATCAAAGAGTTGGAAGAATACTAAATGTGAAGGCCTACAATATCAAATGCTCATAAAACTAATCAACAATAACATTATGTTGACTATTGTTGTGATGTGTTTTGTCTCTTCTGCTGCCACTCATCACCGATAGATGAGATTACTGCTGTCTTCCGAGTAAAACAGCATGCATGAATACTGGCGGAAAATAGCTGAGGAGTTACATAAATTTGCACATGCTAAGTAATTATCCCATCAACGATGGGTACTTCAGCTAGTTTAATATAATCATAAAATGAGTGCTATAATTTTAGAAACACCACGCTCACTCTTCATTTTTTTCCCCACCAGCATACAGCATCTCAATATCAAACCATTGCATTTCATTACACCTGTATATTACTCAAAACAAAAAAAATAAATTTAAATCAGGCATATCTTAATCACAAATCATTGCACTTATTACAACTGTATACTACACAAAAGCTGCCTCTGTGGATCAGTGGTAGAGTGTCGGCCTACAGATCCCAAGATAGCGGATTCAAACCCGGCAGAGGTAGTCGTATTTTTGAAGGGCGGAAAAAAGTCCATTCGGCACTCCATGTCGTACAATGTCGGCATGTAAAAGATCTCTGGTGACACATTTGGTGTTTACCCGACAAAATTCATTAAAATCTCAGCCACAGACGCCCAAGAGAATTTCGGTTTACTCTGTCTGCCATCTAGTGGGCCTAGAGTAAAACGGAACGTCGAAATTGACGAGCAGACAGCCAGATGGCGTCAAATTGAAATGTCTGCACGCAGTAGCTGAGGCCATACGATTATTATTATTATTATTATTATTATTATTATTATTATTATTATTACTACTACTACTACTACTACTACTACTACTACACAAAACATCGAAATGAAGTTAAATGAAACAAATTATTCCATTCTAATAAATATATCTCATTAAAGATAGGAAAGGATTCCTGAAATTTGTTACTTATTAATAATGTTGTATACTTTTGTTTTTAGATATTAAGTTCTTTCTGACATTTGTTATTTTTAATAATTAATGTATAGTGACTAAGCCACCTGTAATTGGAGAAACATCTCTGTTGGTGGTATGAAATAAATAAATAAATAAATAAATAAATAAATAAATAAATAAATAAATAAATAAATAAAAAGCTGATACAGAACTGAAGTTTCTTGATAAACCTATACATTTTTTGCACCATAAATAGTAAAAATTATTTCCCAGATGGATTTTGGAATTCTGTTTTCGTAATTGTCTCATTTGAAAAGTGCAGAGGTTACAAATGGTCTTATATCTGTATGCCCCATTCCCAAAGTCACATTTCCAAAAACCAATATTCTAGGTTAAAAACGATTCCCAAACTCAGCAAATTGTAACAGAGCTGCACAAGAAGCAAATTTCCAGTGAAAAACAATTTAAAATAGCAATATAATTTAGAGTATTAAAAAAAAAAAAAAAAAAAAAAAAATGCTGGTGAAAGTATATAAAGGGTACAAATAATATAAGAATCATTATTTCATTTGTGATGTATTGTTTAATCTATGAAATAATGGTTTTTGGATAATTCCTTCAGAACCCAGGTGTTCAGAAGAGAGATCAGAATTTTTACATTTTGGAAAACAGAACATTTAGAAAGTCTTATTTGAGGGGTCTTTACAAAATTTTCTTGAAAATATTTTTAGAAATAAAAATAAATTAAATTTTGTATGCTAGTACAAACTGCTCATTTGTTCAGCAGGGGAATTATGTGCTGGAAGTAGACCTTCTTGGCTTCTCACAACAGACATTAACATTCATGGACTATTCTGAATGGTTTCCAGTTTCTCTGTTGAGAAATCTGTCAGAAACATTAATTTCCATCTTATTCATGTTATGCACACTCACCACAATGTAGAGCTCAGACTCATCTGTCACAGTCCCCCACGAGGGGTATCGGTTCAGTGTACACAAGGGCCCGTTTGAAATGGTTTGGCCATGTCAAACGATTGGACGATGGAAGGACAGCAAAACAATGGCTACACACAGTCGTGGCCAGAAAACGACCGGTAGGAAGACCTAGGAAGAGATGGCTGGACCAAGTGAAAGAGGACATAGGAACAAGAGGAGTCAGCTGGGATGTCGTCTTGAGAGAAGAGTGGTACAGGGACAGACAGAAGTGGAGAGTGCTCGTAAACCACACCCGGGCAACTGGAGTGGAAAACTGATGATGATGACTTTTGCTCTGGCAGCAATTCGTTAAAAATTTCTTGCCTAGCATTTCACTAAGAACCTTCCTGTCACAGGCTGCAGACTTCTTGCAATCCTCACAGGTTTCAAGCTTACAGTCTCCAAAACACATTCTTTGTTTAAATTACAATTTGCTTTACGTTGCCCCGACACAGACAGCTCTTATGGCGACTATGAGATACGAAAGGCCTAGGAGTGGGAAGGAAGTGGCTGCGGTCTTAATTCAGGTACAGCCCCAGAATTTGCGTGGCGTGAAAATGGGAAATCACGGAAAACCATCTTCAGGGCTGCTGACAGTGGGGTTTGAACCCACTCTCCCGGATGCAAGCTCACAGCTGTGCTCTCCTAACCACACGGCCAACTTGCCCAGTCATCATCATCATCATCATCATCATCATCATTTCCCAACTCCAGTTTCCCGGGCGTAGTGTACAAGCGCTCGCCATCTCCTTCCTTCTTCATATATCTTTAACAAACCTTCACCATTAGTTCGTAATAAAACTAGTGTTGTAAATGGGAGGTCCGAACAATTCTGCCAGTGCAAAATTTAATTATGTAATTTATTCAGTTATGTGTGTGCCTCCATGGCTAAGGTGGCAACTTCTCACTACTGGGTTTCGTGGTTCAAATCCCGGTCACTCCATGTGAGATTTGTGCTGGACAAAGCGGAGGCGGTACAAGTTTTTCACAGGGTACTACAGCTTTCCCTGCCATCTTTCATTCCAGCAACATTCTCCAATATCACTTCATTACATCTGTCAGTCATTAATCATAGCCCCAGAGGAGAAGGAAAGGCTTCAACAACTGCCACAGATCCTAAACTCACCACTAAATGGGGGTTTCATTCAATCCATTCCTGACCAGTTTGAAACTGGAAACAGGCTCTGGATTTTTCATATTTTTATTTAATTACGTAGTGAAATAGATAAGTGGTTAGAAAGGGCAAGGAAAAGGTAAAAAATGATAACAAGAACAAACAAGTTAATAAAGACAGTTGTAGTAAATAGTGCTAAAAACAAAAGAACAATTGTAATCATGTATTGTGCGTGTTCATCTGTTTGGATGAGTCAGCTACTGCTTGCTATATACAACGCATGTGTTCTGTTGCAAATAATGAACAGCACGTCAGTTAAATAGTAAAAAATATATTATAATCTCATCACAGTGACGGTATAGACAAATAAAACTCTTGACTTTCTAAAGAAAAAATATGAAGAATTAAATAAATCAAAACTCAGTGTTATTTCTCAAATCACTGCCAATTACAATGAAAATCCTCCCACATAGTACAGAAAATATTACACTGTGATCCTAAACTGCTCCCATACAAAATGATCATATATAGATGATGCAATATTATTAACATGGAATCTAAACCACAGACAGGCCGGGATTCGTACTGCAGCAACCTTCACCCCAACTTGAGGCCTAAGTTTAACCCTTGTGACTTCTTTCTGTGGGTTCCTTTAAAGAGAACAGATCTACATCATCCTTACTGTTCCATCTCCAATAACTTCCTTAACCAAAACTTTTGCTTGAGGGAAACTATTAAATGTCATGGTGAAAGATTCACACCAGTTACAGACTACTACTGTACGTGCCAGCTGGTCAATCAATGGCAGAAAAATTTAGGAAGTTATCCTAGTAGTGGATCTAAATCATAAGGTTGAAAGTGCAGCTGCCCCAAAAGGAATGCCAAAGATTATGAAATGGAAGTTGACAAAAGAACAAAATATAGTTTCCCAAATCTAGTAGCACAAAATAGCCAAGGAATGAGCAAAAAAGCACTGGTGGTGAACAGAATATGTTTAGAACAACACTGATTAAGACATACCTGCCAACTTTACAAAACCAACGATATATTTACAACACTTATTGTCTCAAAGCCCGACTGTTGCTATACGAGGTTACAAGGCTAAAAGTTACACATCTCTATTCCCTCACAGGAAGTATGTGAGTGAGATGATCAGTCTCCGATAAGCCTACCAAAAATAGTATGAACTCATGCTCCACATGTGTGAATCAATCATGCACTTAGATGTCATTACTTAGCAAATGCATAGATTAATATATTGCATCAAGCGCCCGCGTGATTATGCGAACTAGCTGACGTACCCTCCTTAGCTATGGAATTCTCAGAAAGACTGTCCTTATAGTTTTCCCAACTGAAGTCAACATAGGTCATTACAATGATGCCAGTATGAATGTCACGATTAAAAGCAATGCTTTCATAAGAAATATTCGATAAAATGAAAACAGAACATGTTCTCACTTTTAGCGAAAAGTACTACGGTGTCAATCTAACAGTTCAAAGTTTCAGAGCTAGAACGACCAGGCTGCAGACAGCCGTGAACACTCCTGTGTAATTATTCCGTTTAAGTGTGCACATTGCTCATTCAAATCACTACCTCAGAGTAGGGATCGAATAGGTGGAATACTATGATGATCCAGTGTGTTATGTACCAGCAGTATCAGAAAATTTATGAACCACAGGAATGCCATGCTAAAGAAAGAGATCTAACTCCCCACTCCTCAGCTTCTTCCCGCCAATATTCAGGCACGCTGTTGTACTCGAAATGCAGCAGTAATTCCATCTATCGTAGATAAATGGCAGCAGAATATACAATGCACATCACAACAACAATGGTCAATGTAATGTTATTGTTGATCAATTTTATGGGCTTTCTATATTGGAGGCCTTCACTTTAGTTTTCTTCTGAATCTGTGATATTACAGCATCTAATGTAAAGTGATTCGTCCTTTCTTTCATGACTCCCTCTTGTGTTATTATTCAAGTGATCGTTCCTTCACGACTTTTTTCTCATTCTTATAATCATCTTCAAAATTTAATCACCATCTCCACCAATATTATTATAGTCGGAACGATAAAATTGAATAAGCAAATTATCACAAAAATTATTTATTCTATTATCACCACCTTTTCAATACAAGCCACGTGCTATGTGGATGAAATCTACATAATAGTCTATACACTTCTCAGGGACATGTTTCACCCCTTGTAAAGGGCATCATCAGCCTGTAGGTAACCTTAAGGTCAAATGTCTAAAACATTATCTATTCATACATGGATTAATCTGTAACATACTTTTCATTGTAATCCATGTATGAATAGATAATGTTTCAGACATTTGACCATAAGGTTACCTACAGGCTGATGATGCCCTTAACAAGGGGTGAAACATGTCCCTGAGAAGTGTATATAGTATTATGTAAATTTCATCCATGTGGCTTGTATTGAATAGGTGGTGTTAATAGAATAAATTATTTTTATGATAATTTGCTTAAGTCAGTTTCAATACGAATCATTCATGAGAACTGTCTCTTGCAAAACTGAATAAGACATAAATAATCAGAAATTGCATTCCCTGTAACTTTTGGTATGTAGTACTTTTCAATATCACCACTAAGATAGGTAATTAAAAATTAAATTTTTGGCACCTTCCCCTAAACTACCATTTCGAACAGAGTGAATAAAATTATTTATAGCATAGACTGTAGTTCCTTATTCCCTGACTTTACATAAAATTCTCTTCGCCATTTTCTCGTACCTCGGCACTGATATGGACTTAGCAAAAAAAAAAAAAAAATCCAAATTCATGAATATGTCTTATCATAGCTGGTACAGTAAAAATTTATCTTACATAAATGATAGGAAATTTAATAATATATAACTTTAGTTATGTAGTATTTATCGCTAGGGGCAATAATAACATAAATATTTGAGAATTAAATTTTAGGCCTTCCACTAAACTACCATTTCACTCAGCGTGAATAAAATTATTTATGGCCTAGATTGTAGCGACATATTCCCCGACGTTAGATACCGATTTTCATTCAATTCTCTTCAGCCGTTTTCTCGTGATGAGCCTGCGTACGTATATACATACATACAGACAGACAGAAATTACAGAAAATTAAAACGACCGGCACGGAAATATCATTCTTTTTAAATTCTGAGCAATGTACAGGCAAAACTGTTATTTTATTTATATTGAGATAAATTAAAATTAGTCAGAATTGTCTGCAAATGGCTCCTAAAATCTCTAGAAAAGTCACCAGTCGTTATCATTGAAATTATGTCACTAAATTACTAAGAATGCGACTAGTCTCTAGAATCGACCAGACTGATGTGAACGAACACGGACATAGTACGCGAGAACGAGAGATTGACAGTCGATATACGCGTCGCGATATACAGGTTTCAATAAACATCGCACATTCGTGCACATTTCTCACATTAATAAACGTCGATATTTCGTTTGAAAGCGGCCAATGGGCGAAGGACTTCCAGCCACTGGCGTAAAAAAGCTGAAATGGCGGGATTTGAAAACAAATGTTTGAAATTCACTAAAAAAAAGCTAAAATCGGGAGGCAGGAAAAACTGTCGAAAATTGGGAGTCTCCCGCCTAAATCGGGAAAGTTGGCAGGTATGTTAAGATATAGAAGAAGGCAGCAAAACAAAAAGGGAAGTTAATGAGAAAAAAAAATCTGGTTGAGTGTTAGGGGTAAAACAAACAAAGAATGAAATACAGTAGTTAAAATATAAAAATTAGAGGCGTGAAGAAGAACAAATTAAAGCTTTTGTACCAAGCGATGACTGGAGTAGGAACACCAAAATGATAAGCTCCAGGTAAAAGAAGGGTAAGCTAAAAAGAAGATAAGCAGGAAAATTGGAAAATAATCATTCAGAAACTTGAGGAAGACAGTCAAGTATCCTAGAAAGGACTATTAAAAAGGAAAAAGACAGAGAAGATATAAAAGCAATTGAAACAGAGGGCAGGAGCATTATCAGAGATATGCAAGGCATCACGAGAAAAGAACTACAGTGGAACCTCAATTATCCATTCCTTGGATTATTCGTACAAATTACACGGTCCAGGTAGCATCCTAATTAAATCACATTATCCGTCCCAGGAAGAAACAATTTCCTGTGGCAACTGTCCAGAAATTTCAGTGCCATCAACACTAAATCCTCTATCAAGTGCTTATCAAGAAACAGTATCTCATAAAAGGACAGCTACGTTGTACCTATGGATATTCACATTAACTGCAGTAGGCTAATGGGAGCAAGTACCAGAAAAGCGATCAACATTGAACTTGCCTAAGAGATCATCTTTGCATCCCATTTGCCTGGTACTGTTTAGGAAAGCCATGGAAGAGATAAAGGAGAGCAACTGCAACAGTTGAGAGGAGACAGAGCACATTCCGACAGCTCTACTTGGAGTCAAAACAAGTTTCGTCAAATGTTCATAATGAATATATTGTGAGAGGAATTCCATCTTTTCTATACAGTAATCAAAGTAAATAAACTAAAGAAAAGTAATGTTAGAATCCTACCAAAATGTGATAAAAGAGAAACTAAACGGGTATTCTCAGAAGAAGAACGACAACAAAGATCAGATAGAATGAAGAAATACTGGAAAATCAGAAAAGAAAAACATAAAACATCATAGAAGACCAGGAGAAATTGACTACAGTGGTCCAATGAGGCCGTAAAAGCACAATAATAATAAAAATTAGTACACAATTACCTACTAAAATACAAATGGATTATAGTGGAACACGTTTCGTTCCTTCACTTGAGACATCTTAAGCCACTTATTGAATGAATATAACAAAATAACAAATATACATCAAGTTAAAATCACAAAGCACAGTTCGATGCTCAGTCCAAGTATCTTCCATTAAAATCTGTGGAAGCAAAGTATTGATAATAGTGAACAGTCCATTTTTTTCTTTTCTTGCAAGTTGCTTTATGTTGCACCGACACAGATAGGTCTTATGGCGACGATGGGAAAGGAAAGGGCTAGGAGTGGGGAGGAAGCAGCCGTGGCCTTAATTAAGGTACAGCCCCAGCATTCGCCTGGTGTGAAAATGGGAAACCACGGAAAACCATTTCAGGGCTGCCGACAGCAGGGTTCGAACCTGCTATCTCCCGAATACTTGATAATGGCGGCACTTAAGCAACTGCAGCTATCGAGCTCGGTGTGAACAGTCAAAAGGGCCCATATGGAGCAATGAAGTTAACACAATTTACAGTTGCTGACAAAACTGTCCTTAAAAAAATACAATTATATAACTGATCATATAATGTTCTAAGATGAATAATATGTTAACTGTGGCTGATTTTCATGAAATAGTCTGTAGTAAAAATCTATTTTTGATGTTGAAGATTGTCCTTACGAGCTATGGTTGTAAAAAATGAGATAAACTTCAAATGAATACAGCAGAATGTTCCTAGGAGTGAGGCTGTGTAGTTGCTAAAAGTAGAACTGGTGTGTGTGTGTGTGTGTGTGTGTGTGTGTGTGTGTGTGTGTGTGTGTGTGTGTGTGTGGAGGGTAACTCCTCTCAAAATAATTCTTTAAAGAATATTCTTGAAGTAAGATGGTGAAAGAACTCCTATTACGCCGATAAAAGATGCTAGGCAGATTGCTTGATGCGTGTAGAGAGTTCCACCAATGGACTCCCTTGGACTGTTCCTACACAAGACTGCCAGCATGCTGGCGTAATAATAGGAGTTCCCCCCTGGTTCTACTCTTGGCAACTACACAGTGTCCCTCCTAGGAACATTCTGCCGTAATTATTTGACACTGTACCAATTTTTACAATCATAGCTTGTAAGGACTTATCTTCTACACCAAAAACTAGATTTTTTACTACAGACTATTTTACGAAAATCAGCTACAGTTAACATATTATTCATCTTAAAACATTATATCAATTATATAATTGTATTTTTTAAGGACACAGTTTTGTCAGCTACTGTAAATTTTATAAACTTCATGCCCCATATGGGCCCTTTTGACTGTTCACTACTATCAAGACTGTTTCCAGAGATGTTAATGGAATATACACTAACAAAACTGCAAAATATTTGTGACTGGACTGAGCACTGAACTGTGTAACGTGATTTTAACTTGACATATATCTTTTGTGTTTTGGAATTATATTTATTCAAAGTGGCTGAAGATGTCCCAAAAGAAGAGAACAAGCATGTTCCACTATAACCTAATATTGTATTTTACAGTATTGAAAAGGTGAAATTTCTCTCAAATATATTTAGCACTGTCAATATTTGTAAAATATTTACATTATATCCAGGATTAGATGTTTATTTTTAAGAGACTTTGTTCGTCTGAATCACCAAGCAGGTTTTCATCACTTCTCTCAGGGCACTAGTCACTGGGTTTTCACACAGGAATCAAACTTCCTCCTTCCTAACACGAGTCTAGTATTTTAACATGACTGGATACTATACTTGAGTCTTCAGTGTTGCAATATGCTTGGGACCTTTCTCATACCTCGTGACTTGAGTTATTCTAACTGTTGTGGTTGGTCATGGCTTATTTCTGAGTAAGTGGGACAAAGTCTTTACACTTTTACTCATTTTGACAAGTTACCTAAGAAGCACCTTTCAATGATGCACTCAATCTTTTGGCACAACTGTGTTCTCGTGATCTGAATATAGTGAATATGAAGTCATGAAATGTCTTGGGATATAACCGTATTGACCAGAACATAAGATGGAGATTTTTACATTTTTAAAATGTCCTTCAGCAAATGCAGTGGTTTTATATGTGCAGCTTAACATTTAGAAAGTATTTATCATTTTCCACTTGTACTGGCTTGTGCTGTCGAAGTGTCTCAACATACTTCGCAGCTGAGCTCACGTCACGAATAAACAAAAATTTCTTGAGTTTTGGTGATTATTTTTTCCAATTTGTGGCTTGTCATTAGTGACGGGCAAAATCAAATTGATAATGCATTCAATAATCCTTGAAAGTCTAGCATGCCTAATGGCAATTTATATGGTATAAGACTTACAGAAACTTATTACATATACTCGTGACCAAATAACAAGGGAATTAAAAAAGATGGGATTTCACCATCATGTTGGACGCTTTTGTATCATGTGTCTGCTTCCTATACACATAATTTTGTTCGTTGCCTTTCCTACTTGGGCATTCATGAGCAGTACAACTCGACTGTAATACCAAGGTCAGGTTGTCCTTACCATTTCCACTGCATCTTCATCTATTCCTACAGCTTCCTTTACTTTCAATTTTTTAACTGCAGGATCCATTTTGCCATAGCAATGTCTGTTTCAGCTTCTTCTTTTGTAATTTGGATAAACTTAAAATAATTTCAACTTCTTTTTCTGTACCATGGATAATCTTCAGATCATTTCTTATTTACCGGGCGAATAACCCCAGCTTTTCATCCTTTCTTCAATAATCACATTCCATCATATTCTTTTAGTTTCAGTGTACCTTCTGCTACATTCTTCAGTTTTTATTCTTCCACAACTTCCTCATTTCTTTACTTCTTTTCTTTTCAACATATTATTCCATCATGGTGGCTTTTCTGAGGTTACACCATATAATTTTTCTATACTACTGATGAGTGCACAATTAATATTCATTCATCTTCAACATTACTAATCTTTGATTTTGCTTCTGATATTTTGAGCTCATTAAAGATTAAATACTTTACTGGTAACGCAAATCCAACAACAATGCTCCTCACAAACATAGTAAATTAACTACCGACAGGAAAATTTCAAATTAGATACAGGGTGTTTCAGTAAAAGTTTGCCAAATGGAAACTGGTAATAGGGGCCACTATACTGAGTATTTCGACATTGAGAACATGTGGTCTGCAAGGCCAGTCAAAGGTGATACGGATGTGAACATGTGTAACACGAATAAGTTATTTATGTTTACTGACAACAAATGTGTACCCGTACAATGGTGTAAAGATGTGTAATACAAATAAAATGTCCTGAGTGGTTTTGTTTATTTCTTTTATGTTTATGGACAGTAAATGTGTACACTAATTACAAAGGTAACACTGTAACTGACAACCATGCCATGAACGGACCAAAGTTAATGCATCTTAACTCATAAGAGTTGCTCCAAGTGGTGGCCACCAACCTCGATACAAGCATAGCAATGGCATATGAGATTCTTCCGCACACGTTCGAAGATTCCAAGCATGTTGCGTATCACATCACATGCAACAACAACCCTGGCAACCAAGTCCTTATCTATGTTTACAGGGGCAGTAGCGGCAATTAGGGGGGGGGGGGGGGGGGGCAGTCGGCCCCCTACTTTGTGGAGAAAACTTTGCATTTGTATTCCATTTTAGCTGGATGAAAGAAGGAATTATAGGAATTATTAAAACAAGCAATTTGTACAAGCCCTGTTATTTTATCAGCTAATTATTTGCTTTAGTTAATTAACAACGAAATTATTAGCGGAAATACGCAACAAAGCCGTTCACACGATTAACCTATTTGTATAGCGCCAGTGGAGACCTTTTATGTGCTGTGAGGAAGGGTACGCGCGCATTAGTTAGTCTGGCAGTCTCTTTAGTGTCTGTTAGTTTTTTTAGTTTTTAGTCAAATACTAAATGATTTTTAATTATATAATCACGCCGTACGTCTATTTAATTGTTATACATGTGTAATATTGTTCCTCTCATGATAGTTTTATTGTATAGTATTGAATCAAAATCTCAAATAAATATTATCAACACAGTTAAGTTGTTAGGCAGAGAATCTTTACCTCTCTGTCGAAATTCCATTTGGTAGCTTTCTTTTCCAGCAGTTTTTATGCATAACGTACACACACACACACTCTCTCTCTCTCTCTCCTACAAACTCGGGTACTTTGTTGTCTTTACATTTTTTGCCCCCCTACTTCTATTTCCCAATCGCCGCTACTGTACAGGGGTTTCTTACACTAGCAATTTCTATCCCTATTGCTAGATGGAGGCTTCATTCATTCCATTTCTGACCCGGCCGAATGACTGGAAACAGGCTGTGGATTTTCATTTTCAATAAACATAGCTAAAACTACTCAGGATACCTCATTCGTGTTACACATGTTTACGTCCATATAACCTTTAGGTGGCCTCAACACACCGCATACTCCCTATGTCGAACTACTCAATACAGCAGCCCCTATTACCAGTTTCCATTTGGCATGCTTTAAATGAAACACCCTGTATATAGTTCTAAATGAATAAGTTTAAAAAGGAGAAGAATTTTATCAAATGGAAAGTAATAAACACTGTACTTACATGAGTATTAGACCCCCATGCATGTTACAACCTTTGGCTTTTCAGGACAAGGAAAATAAAAAAAATTAAAGCTTGCATATAAAATCTCCCCCCCCGTCTGCCAACATAATTTGTCAAAAAAGAACCAGGATTCCACTTTGTAGTAGAGTCATTTTTTGTAGCACTACAAGAAACAGGGCAAAACTGTGTTTAAAATGTTAATGAATCAATGACAATAATGCCATTAAGTTCCTTCTGACAGTGACCTGTTTTGTGTAGGGATGTGCACGACTGAAGCCGACTCCACCTACTCCGAACACCGGGCTCGTTTCACACAAAGGCTTGCAACTGCAAGCTAACCTGATGCTCAAAATGGAGCCTGCAGGTGCGAAGTGTGAAAAGATAATGTGATTAATATGATGCACGCTTATCTTCCTTGTGGACTTTTAAGTGTGTTGTAGAGTGAAGTATCGTTAATGAAGACTATGAGTGTAATGGCATAGTTTAAATACGAGTCAAGTCAGAAAGTGTTGGCATAACAGACCATGGGCATTTAATTTCATATCTTTAATGGTTGAGATCAGGAAAATGGTAAACCAATATCCATAGAAAATCGTGATGAATTTAACGTGGCTAAAAGCATGAAAGATGAAAACAAACCTAACATGGGCAAAGCCATAAAAAATAAACAAAATTCTAACATCTTCAGAACCATTAACACTTTCAACACTATGCCCATACGGGCGCGCTGTTTTCCTGCGTCTGGATGGCGCCCATGTGATACGGGCGTGATTTTCTCGCGTGTTTATATCCAGCTGCACATATCACGTATGGTTGCCGTCCCTTGGTTGGAGGTAATAGTTCATCTAGTGACCACTAGAATTCAGCAGTTATTGGGAATTTCGAACTGAAACAATCAACAGGGTATTTTCTCCTTGCCGTGACCTCTACCGAAGCACTTGGTGTGCCGTGTGCTGCGCGCGCCAAATATGTCACGCTGTCAGCTGTGTTACTGTGTAAACATGTCTTCACGCTGGCTCAATGACAGTGGTATTTTAGATATTTTATCGGGAGAAGCGGGTTCAGAGATGGATGAAAGTGACGACGACCCTGCTTACGAACCAGATAACGTATCAAGCGATAGTTCAGGTAAGATTTTTATTTATTACGTCATTTTGGAACGTAAGTATTTAGCTGTATTATTTTACTCCGAATACAAACGTTAGAAATACTTCGCCTACAGAAATTTGGTTTTATTTTTTTCGTTTAGACGAAGAGACGCAGGCTGATGATTCACCTCTGCCGGGAACATCTGCTAGATCATCTGAACCTGATACCCTCTAACCCTTGGCTCAATCAAGAAATTCGTGATCAAATGAAAGACAGAGAAGTAGCCTATAGCTAACATGTGAAATATCCAACACAGGACAATTTTTGAGAAATATAAAAGACTCCGAAATAAAACAACGCAGATGATAAGAAACACTAAAATACGCTACTCGTACGAAGTTTTAAATACACATAACTCTGCAGCTGTATGGAAAACTCTCCGCAATATGGGTCTAAATAAAACAAAGACAAAGGATAGTAACTGTAATGTACCTTTGGACGATCTGAATAATTATTTTAGCTCAAGAAACGTCCAGACAAACGGAAATACCAAGAGAGCCACTATTGACAAAATATCTTCAAAGAGAAAGCATGGTGGAGAAACATTCTACTTCTCTCATGTGACTCGAAGTTATGTAAAGAGCGCCCTCAATGACATAAAATCAGGGTCTACTGGACACGACGGAATAAACCTGTCGCTTTTAAGAAAAATTATTAGCACCTCTCTTATAACGGGAATCTTTCCTGAGAACTGGAAAAATGCCATCATCAGACCCTTACCAAAAAACAGTACCCTCAAGGCCCTTGACGATTACCGCCCTATTAATATCCTACCTGTACTAGGAAAAGTACTGGAAAAACTAGTACACACACAAATGACAGACTCGACAGATATCAATCAGGGTTTAGATCGAATTACAGTACCAACACAGCATTAGTAAAAGTAACTAACGACATTCAGCTAGCAATGGATAACGGACAAATGACAATTCTAATTCTTCTTGACCTTACAAAGGCATTTGACTGTGTAGACAAAGACATTTTACTAGTCAAATTAGAAACGATGAAATTTTCTAATAATGTATTATGCTGGGTACGTTCCTATCTCAGTGGACGTAAACAATGTGTGTCAGTGGGAGACAATATGTCTAGATGGCTAAATACTGAGATGAGGGTAGCACAGGGTGGGGTGTTATCACCGCTTCTGTTCTCCCTATACATGAATGACCTATCAGAACAACTGACGAACTGTAAATATCACTTATACGCAGACGATATCCAATTGTATATTCATACCAAGCCGAATGACATACAAAAAGCAACCATCAAATTAAACAAAGACCTATTTAACATTAACGAATGGACTAGTAGCCACTGCCTGAAGGTAAACCCATTAAAATCGCAAGCCATCATACTAGGATCTAAAAAAGCGCATGACAAGTTAGAAAGTATCAATATACCCGTTATCAAGATCAATGAAACCCCTATAACACTGAAAGATTCCGTTAAGAACCTTGGAATAATTTTTGATAAGTATTTAAGTTGGTCAGAGCACGTAACAAAAATTTGTCAACGTGTATTCGGTTCATTACACTCACTGCACAAACTGAGGGACTTTCATCCTGTCAAAACCAGGAAACTGCTAGTCCAAGGACTAATACTACCAATATTTGATTATGGTGACGTAGTCTATAAGAACATAAATTATTCACTTGGTTCTAAACTTCAATGGGCGCATAATGCCTGCATTCGATTCATTCTAAATGTTCCGCTCCATTCCCACATCAGCCCATTCCTCCATCAGCTGTCCTGGTTAAGATTATGCGATAGACATAAGCACCATGCTGTTTCTCTTCTGCACAAAATACTGCGAACAGGTAAACCAGACTACCTGAAAATAGATTTCAGCTACCTTCCTCAGGTAGAACACCCGCAAGGTCATCAACACAATCCCTGTTGTCCATCCCCATTCACCACAGTAGGATGTATAACAACTCATTTGTACCGGGGACCATACGCTCCTGGAATTCCCTCCCGGCTGAAATTAGAGACATAAGCAACCTAAAGGTATTCAAAAGGATGTGCTGGAACTTTTATCTACATTCAGAATAATTTACTCCAAGAAGTACCCTCAAATGTTAGATTAAGTCAAATGAATAAAGTGTAAATGTAAGATTAGTAACATTGAAAATTTTCGAGGTATAGTTTTAATAATAGTAAAAACTATAAATTCATTTTAAAATGTTAAAAACAAATTATGATACTTTACATTTCAGTTAAATTACATTTCACGTTAATTTTAAATTATATTAAACTTATTTTAATTTTATGTAGTTATAATGTTCTGTTAATTGTACATAATAGCAGGCTTCATAGCCTGAGCCCCACCATGTACAGAAAGACATTAATAAATAAATAAATAAATAAATAAATAAATAAATAAATAAATAAATAAATAAATAAATGGTCAGAAACAGATGACCAACCACAGCTATCTGTCCTCCAGTCGGCATCTGGTTCTACTCAGTTCTGCGCAGGGAGTGACGAAATGGATTGTTTCAGTAATTTTTTTAGTGACGATGTGATCAAAAATATAAAAACAGAACCTAACATATGCAGGTACGACAATTGCGGCAATGAAACGTCAGGGCAAACTGAAGGAAAATTCCATGTGGCACCGGTGGTCTGCAGTAAAACTTCACGAAATTTATTGGTTTTTTGCAACAATTTTGCATATGTGTGTGGTGAAGCTACCCAAACTTAGTGATTATTGGTCTACTGAAAGTGGTAAGCGCGTCAGAAAAGAGAGTAGATGGTGGTGCAAGGAGTGCAAAGTAGGACTGTGTATAGTCCAATGTTTTCAGGACTACCATACGAAAACAAACTATTCCTAAATAGGTAAATATTTTATTCCACTGCATTTGTGTTTATTTGTGGCCTAAGTAGTTGCATTAATGATTATTTTTTATTGTTTAATCAAGCTTATTTGTATAACCTCAAAGTAAACATTTCTTTCCGTACTATTTTTTTTTCATGTTTTTCATAAGACTAGTATAATTAAATTACTTCAGATATTCACTTGTTGATTAACATCTTCATTTTGGATGGTTGACACCTTCATACGGTACAAAAATCAGGCATGTAATATGTTTCGCTGTTCCATAATAACGTGTTAACAATTAGCAAAAAGACCCAGTTCACAGCCAGGATTCATGTTAAAAAATTGTAGTGTTGAAAGTGTTAAAAGAAACAAAGTGAAACCTGGCAGCACTGACTCCCATACATGATGTTGGTGGCTATACAGTGTCCAATAAATTAAACCACGACAATCAACACCATGAATTTCATTCCATAAATGAAGTTACGTGAATGAGCCATAAGAATGACGCCCAAATTATCATTCCAGCATGTTCCACGAGGGATAATGTGGCACTTAGAGAGGCTATGAACTATACCAGCTTATATTACTTCCACAGCATTTCACACATTCTGGTGAGGTTACGGTTGCAGATTGAGTATTATTTGTAACGTATTAATTTTCACTGTGGGTGCTGATGTCACCTCTAGGGGTTTTTCATTGAACTGGCTTTATGTTTGTCACAAATATGTAATTCAAGTCCAAATTGGTGACTATTTAATATATTAATATCAACTGATTTTAGCAATGCAGACTATACTATTATTACGAACAGTAAATAGTAAAATGTGTTAATAATATACTTTATGCACTTGCCTTTTTTTGTTTTATGTCATTGAAATAAATGTTGGGGATTATTTAAAAGCATTCTATCAGAATAATATTATTGTTACTATTATGAAAAATAATGGTAAAATATTGTTGTTCATACAAGGAAGGGCAACCGGTGAGGTTTAGTTCACACTCTTAGCTGGCATTAGGTTAGGTACTTTTTGAATGACCCTCGTAGGTGACGTGAGGAAGGGCAGCCAGACATTAAAACAGCAGCTGGTAAGGGTGGCCAGTAGGGTTAACTACGCACTGCTAGCGAACATTAAATTAGGTTAAGTACTTTTTTAATGACCCTCGTAGGTGATGTCCAGAAGGGCAGCCATGCGTAAAAACAGCAGCTGGGAAGGGCAACCACTAAGGTTAGCATGAGGGTAACCTTACATTCTTAGCTAGTGTTACGTTAGGTACTTTTCAAATAACCTTCGTAGGTGATGTCAGGAAGGGCAACCAGTTAAATTAGCATGAGGTTAAGCTCACACTCTTAGCGTTAGGTTAAGTATTTTTAATGACCCTTGTAGGTGACGTCATAGGCCGATAAATCAATCGTCGATCAGGAAGGGCAGCCGGTGAGGTTAAGCTCACACTCTTAGCTAGCATTAGGTTAGGTATTTTTTTTTTTTTAATATACCGGGTGAGTTGGCCGTGCGCGTAGAGGCGCGCGGCTGTGAGCTTGCATCCGGGAGATAGTAGGTTCGAATCCCACTATCGGCAGCCCTGAAGATGGTTTTCCGTGGTTTCCCATTTTCACACCAGGCAAATGCTGGGGCTGTACATTAATTAAGGCCACGGCCGCTTCCTTCCAACTCCTAGGCCTTTCCTATCCCATCGTCGCCATAAGACCTATCTGTGTCGGTGCGACGTAAAGCCCCTAGCAAAAAAAAAAAAAAAAATTAATAACACTCGTAGGTGACGACAGGAAGAGCAGCCAGGCGCAAAAACAACAGGGCTATGAAGGGAAGCCAGTAGGGTTAGCGTGAGGTAACTCAGCATTCTTAGCTATCATTAAGTACTTTTTGAATGACCTCCGAACGTGACGTCATAGGCCGATAAATCAATGAATTGATAATCAAGAAATGATTGTTATTATGAACAATAACTGATAAAAAAACGTTATAATATTATACTTTATGGTCCCGCTGTACTTTTGTATATAAAGTCCATATTGGCAATTATTTAACATTCTGACCAAACCAAACCCCATGGCACTACAGCCCTTGAAGGGCCTTGGCCTACCAAGTGACCGCTGCTCAGCCCGAAGGCCTGCAGATTACGAGGTGTCGTGTGGTCAGCACGACGAAACCTCTCGGCCGTTATTCTTGGCTTTCTAGACCGGGGCCGCCATCTCACCGTCAGATAGCTCCTCAATTCTAATCACGTAGGCTGAGTGGACCTCGAACCAGCCCTCAGGTCCAGGTAAAAATCCCTGACCTGGCCGGGAATCGAACCCGGGGCCTCCGGGTAAGAGGCAGGCACGCTACCCCTACACCACGGGGCCGGCTTTAACATTCTGACACAATACATTATTAATATTATGAACAATAATTGGTCAAAAATGTGTGTATTATATTTTATGCACTCATCGATTGTTTTAAGTAGTTGAAGTTCATGTTAGCGATTACAAAAGCCTGGGAATTTGAACTTTCTAATCAATGTACAATATCCAAATAGTGATTTTTTAATATTTCAGACATGCTGAATCCAGATCTAAAGTTAAGTTTTTCTCCATAACATCAGGTTTCTTTGCAAAATCAAAATGAATACCTATATAAGACTTGCACACATACAGGATTAATACAGACTATTATCATATGTACGGAATGGTTTTTCCCTTGTCAATTTTACTCATTTGAACACTCCTCTATTATATTGTTTAACTTAACGAGAATAATATAATAACATGTAATGTATTGTGTAAACAAGTTTGAAGAAAAACACTTTAAAGCATCTGTAAACACAGATTTGCACTTACTGCCAACATGTTCTAGAATGGCAAATCCACGATTTCCATTTTACATATAATATCTTTGCACTGCTTCCCACTTTTGAGTTGTAGTTGTACTTCCTCTCTTCAATAATAAAAACCAAACCAAACCCCATGGCACTACAGCCCTTGAAGGGCCTTGGCCTACCAAGCGACCGCTGCTCAGCCTGAAGGCCTGCAGATTACGAGATGCCATGTGGTCAGCACAACGTATCCTCTCGGCCGATATTCATGGCTTTCTAGACCGGGGCTGCTATCTTACCGTCAGATAGCTCCTCAATTCTAATCACGTAGGCTGAGTAGACCTCAAACCAGCCCTCAGGTCCAGGTAAAAATTCCTGACCTGGCCGGGAAACGAACCCGGGGCCTGCGGGTAAGAGGCAGGCACGCTACCCCTACAACACGGGGCCGGCATCTCTTCAATAATAACCAGCAGTAATCTAGCAGCATGTTCTTGTTCCATTTCCCATAGATCATGGTGGAATCATTCTCCTTGGCTCTTCGGTCAGCATTCTTCGATTCTCAGTGAAGCAGTCCAAATATGAATGTACCATGTTCCCCTTTATATTGCAGCCTAAATCTTGGGAAGAAACGAGAATTCTCTCCACCATTTGTTTATAGCCTGGATGCTTTATGTTGTCATGAATTTTTTTTTCTACATCCCAGAATGCTTTCCACTGCGATTGTACTGCTGCGCATATAACATCTTCATATTTAGCACCAGGAAGAACTTTTCTGATATCTAGACTTCTGAAGATACCCTCTCTGATTTTGGCATTCCTGATGGCTGGGAATCAATGACACAGGTGCTGAAAGCATTCACCTCCATTGTTTACAGCCTTAACAAATTACTTCTTATGTCCTAGTTTGATATGAAGTGGATGTAACATGTTGGATTTATCAACATGACTTTTATGTTTTCTGTTTGTTGAGTCTACAATCCACGTATAAAATAAAAGTTTCATCTGTACATTGCTCAGAATAAAAAAGAATGGTATTTCTGTATTGGTCATGTCCACAGTATGAAGGAAATAAAGTTTTAATTTTCCGTCATATGTATGCATACCTGCCAACTTTAAAAAAACAAAAATCAGGAGATACAATTGGTCAAAACTGCTTATTCTACATGTCTAGTAC
This sequence comes from Anabrus simplex, assembly GCF_040414725.1. Classification (NCBI taxonomy): domain Eukaryota; kingdom Metazoa; phylum Arthropoda; class Insecta; order Orthoptera; family Tettigoniidae; genus Anabrus; species Anabrus simplex. The sequence goes on from NC_090270.1 coordinate 79,822,103, forward strand.
AATACAGGAGTACTATGGTATATAACACTCATTGCCTCAGAACCCGACTAATGCTATACGAGGCTACAACTCTAAAAATTCCCCTCACAGAAAATGTGTGAGTGAGATGATGGGTCTCTGAACAGCCATCCAAAAATAGCATGAACTCATGCTCCACGCGCGTGAATCAGTCATGCACTTAGATGCCATTACTTATCAAATGCATATATTAATATACAGTGAAACCTCAGAATGCAAGTAACTTGGTCTATGCGTGTTTTGAAAGACGAGCATTTTAAATAAATTGTAACTTGATAAGCGAGTGAGGTTCCACAATGCGAGCGTCACGTGTGCCTACATTTTCCCCTCTCCTGTGCCTTTGCTTTCCCCTCCCCTCTGCCTCTCTCTTTCCTGGGAGAGTGTGTGTAATCATCTCCCACGCTGGACTTCAGTTGGCGTGCCTCGCTCACAGTCAACACCGTACGAGCGTACATATTTTGTTTCTTTCATTAGTGTTATAACTGTACTGCAACGATGGGCCCAGTGAACGAAAAGAAGGCTGAAAAGGAATTTGGTCAGACGAAGGAGATGATTACAATGGCAATTAAGAAGGAAATGATCGAAAAGCACGAACGAGGTATGCGAGTGGCTGATATTGCAAGATTTTATAAGTCTCAATGTGTTCTGGAAGATGTAGAAAATTTGCTTCTCGTTTGGATAAATGATAACCAACTAGCAGGTGATACTGTGACCGAGAATTTAATCTGCGAGAAGGCAAAGACGTTATACACCGAACTTATAAGTAAATTACCATGTAGTACACGTACGTCAACAGAAATCGAAGAAAGCTTCAAGGCCAGTAGGGGATGGTTTGATAATTTTAAGAGGAAAAGTGGCATCCATAGTGTCTGAGGCACGGGGAGGCTTCCAGTTCAAATGCTAAGGCAGCTGAGGCATTCATTGCTGAGTTCCAGAAACTCATTGTTACCTGCAACAGCAAGTTTTTAACTACGATGAAACAGGACTTTTTTGGAAAAAATATGCCACCAGAGAGGACCTACATTACAGCAGAAGAAAATTCAATACCCGATCACAAGCCCATGAAAGACCTTTTAACCCTGTTCTTGTGTGCTATTGTGAGTAGGGATTTAAAGTAAAGCCCCTACTTGTGTATCATTCCACGAATCAATGAACCTTCAAGAAATGCAAGGTGCAGAGGAGCCAGTTAAATGTTATGTGGAGATCCAACACTAAGGCTTGGGTCACTCGTATTTTCTTAGTTGAATGGATGAACGAGGTCTTTGGTCGTGTAGTGAAGAAATACCTTTCAGAAAATAATACGCCGCTCAAAGTCTTGCTGGTTAAGGACAATGCTCCTGCTTATTCTCCAGGCCTTGATGACTATTTACTGGAGGAATTCAAGTTCATTATGGTTAAGTTCCTTCTTCCCAACACTACTCCAGCCTATGAATCAACAAGTCATTTGAACAGCAAGAAGCTATACACCAAGGCACTATTTCAGCAATGCTTCAAAGTGACCAAAGGAACAAACCTTTTACCCTCCAAGAGTTTTGGAGAAATCATTTCCATATTGTGAACTGTCTGAAGATCATCGATAAAGCCTGGGATGGGGTCAACCAAGAGAACTCTCACTTCCACTTGGGGAAAGCTGTGGCCTGACTGTGTACTTGGATATGACTTTGAAGGGACTTTTTGAGACAATGAGCCACCAATTGTTGATGAAATTGTCACCTTAGGGAAGATCATGGGGCTGGACATTCAAGAGCTCGTGGAAGAACATAGCCAGGAACTGACCACCAACAAACTGAAGGGACTGCATCATGAACAACTGGAAGGGGTTATGGAGGAGATCTCGTCCGGGGAAAAGGAGGCGAAAAATTTAATGGAATCTGTCCATTCAAGTGAGATTCGGGAGAAGTGCAAAACGTGGGAAACGGTGCAAAATTTTGTAGAAAAACACCACCCAAATAAGGCTGTAACAGTGCGAGCGATGAATCTGTTCAATGACGACACAATGTCACATTTTCGTGAAATTATCAAAAAGAGGCAAAAGTAACAGTCATTGGACAGGTTCCCCATTAAAATTGCGCCAAAAAAAACCCAATTCCAGTGAGCCAACAGATAGCAGTGATTCCATTAGTGAAATTTATGCTACACAGTAATTCTTCTCATGTCATCTCTCGTCTCCCTCACACCAACAATGATTCTATAGTAAGGTAAAGTGCAGTTTAATTTGTTTTAGAAATTAACATAAATATTTTTGTGTTGTGGATGAATCAACTGTGTTTCAATTGTTTCTTATGGGAAAATTTGCTTTAATATACAAGCGCTTTGGCTTACAAGCATGTTGCCACAACAAATTATGCCGTTTTTTTCACCCCACTCCCCTCTTCCTCATAAACAGAAATCAACTCTACTTATTTTCACCCCCCCCCCCCCAGTCGATTTTCCAAAAACAATAAAATAAGCCTCTTTATTTTTAAAGGAGATTCAGAATACCAATTTTCACATCTATAACATCTTTATTTTTTTTATATGTAAGTACCCTCATACAAATAATTAAACTAATTTTTCAATTCTTTCATCCTCTTTAAGTCGATTTTCCGAAAACAAAATAATACAAGTTTCTTTATTATTAAAGGAGATCCCAAATACCAATTTTCACGTCTGCAACGTCTTTAGTTTTTGAGATATAAGTATTCGCATACAAAGAATTAAGCCAATTTTTCAATTCTTTCATCCCCCGTAAAGTGAATTTTCCGAAAACAAAGAAATACATATTTCTTTATTTTTAAAGGAGACTCCAAATATCAATCTTCACCTCTGTAACATCTTCCAATTTTTGAGATATCACTATCCTAATAAAAAGAATTCAACCCTCTTTTCAGTCGTTTTAATCCCCCTCCTCCCCCGTCCCAGTGGTTTTTCTGAAAACCAAAAATTCATGTTTCTTAATTTTTAAAGAGAATAAAAATTCCAATTTTCACGTTTGTAACATGTTAAGTTTATGAGATGTTCTATAGATATTCTCATTTTAAAAATTCAACCCCTTTTTCAGTTGCCTTTAAGTGGATTTTCCAAAAATAATGTGTGTATTTTTCTTTACTTTTCTAGGAGATTCAAAGTACCAATTTTCACATCTGTAATGATTTATGTTTCTGTGATATACTGTAAATATAGTCTGTTTAAAAATTAACCCCCTTTGTCATTCCTGTTCAACCCCCATTAATTGGATTCTCCAAAAACAAAAAGATATGTATTTCTTTATTTTTAAAGGAGATTTCAAATAAAAATTTTCATGTCAAATGGCCAGGCAGGCAACAATTTTTGAAAATGAGACAAAGTGTCTCATAGTGCATTGGCAACGCCGGACTCCAAGTAGCCTATGCAGTGACCTCCAAAGTATGCACTAGCCATGCGCCTTGGTAGGTGTGCTATTTACCAACTGATGAGCCCAACTTAGCACACTGGGGCGAAACGCTGGCAACCAGGAATGAGTTAGCTGGATAATTTATAATGTCCAATAATGAAAAAGTTCTCTCCACGTAAGTCCCTCATTGCCTGTTAAGCTCTTCATTTTGCTGCACAAGGTCAACATTGAACTGTGAACTCTTACCACCTATGACTTAGAACCAGTTTGACCTTCATATGCAACCTTCGCCACCGCAAGAAGCTCTTCAACACCAGCTTTAATAGCATCATCGCGTTTTAACTACATTCTGTGCGCAATTCCATTCCATATGTTATTTTTCATAAAGTTGATTGAATTCAATTCTCCTCAGCATCAAGAATAATTACCTAAAAACATTTTTATGGCTTTCAAGTGCCCCATTCTAATGTAATATACGCACGGCCAAGTTTTAAAATTACCGTGACCATTTCACACAGAAAATTTTAACCTTCTTTAACTGATCAATTTAATCCACGCATGTTTTATGTTATGTGCTTGTACATTGTTTTTGGATTTTTTAATGCCTTGTATAATTTGTCCCATTGGCTGATGATGACCCAAACCTGGAGTCTTTTCACAAGCTGCTTTATGTCGCACCGACACAGATAGGTCTTATGGTGACGATGGGATAGGAAAGGCCTAGGAGTGGGAAGGAAGCGGCCAAGGCCTTAATTAAGGTACAGCCCCAGCACCTGGTGTGAAAATGGGAAACCACAGAAAACCATCTTCAGGGCTGCCGACAGTAGGGTTCAAACCTACTATCTCCCGGATGCAAGCTCACAGCTGCGCGCTTTTACCACACGGCCAATTTGCCTGGTCATCTGGAGTCTAAACTAGTACCTGTATACACAACTTGTAATGTAACTCGCATTACAGAACATTTTGTGCTGAAAAGGTGGAACCAATACAATATAATTAATTTTTTATGTAATCTCAGTTCAATACGGACCAATCAATATGAAATTTATATCCCATAACACCGAGTATTGCTAACATGGGAATATTGTTCAATCATGTTAACCGGCGATGGTGGTGGTTTTTCTCTTATTGTCTTAAAGAGAAAAACCGTGTGATGATCAGCCCATATCTACAATGAAAATTGTGAAGATGATTATCAAAATTATATGAAAGTAGTAAAGGAATGATCTCTTGAAGAATAAGACACGAGGGAATATTGTAAAGGTGGAACCTTTGACTATACCTTTTGAAAAAGTATATGAATGACAATACTGGCTTTACAATGAAGTTTATTTTATGCAATTATATACATCACACATAATTTCCTGTTGTGCATAATCATCACTAATACTTTCATAATCACTCGGATTATTCTTATCACTATTTTCACCTAATATGCGTTTGAGAGCTGCATAAGACAAATACAGACCTTGCGAGGACGCCGCCATGTTTACAACGATCGACGATGAAACAATTTCCTTTTATGCCAACAATGCCGCATTCCGGTAGAATATACTTCCCTGCATAGAATGGATACCCTGTGCTGAGAGCCGTGCTAAAAGTCACGCTGACAACCAAGAGATGACACGCAGATGCACATCTAAAACATCGTAGCCTAGTCCGTACAGGTATATGTCAAACCGCTCCTGGTTTATGTTTTGTAGGTCCGCATACGTACACGTCAAACCAGCTTGAGCGGTTAATTGATCAACAGTAACATTACATCGACTGTTGTCTGTTGTGTCGTGCTTTGTCTTTCCTGCAGCCACTCATCTCCAACAGATCGAATTACTGCTATGTTCCGAGTAGAACAGCCTGCCCGAATATTGACATGCAGTAACTGGGGGGTTAGATAACTCATTTTTAGCATGTCGTTCTTCTGATTCATACATGTTCTGACAACTAGAGTACTGGTTTGTGAGACAATAGATCATCATAGTATTCCAGTTATTCGATCCCTACTATGAGGCATTGATACGAATTAGGAGTGAACACGCTTGAGGGGAAATGGCCGAGCTGTGTTCACCACTGTCTGCGGCTGGGTCATTCCAGCTCCGGAAAAAGGCACTGTTAGGTACATCAGTGTAGCACCGTTTGTGAAAAGTTAGAAAACATTAAGCATTTCATATGATAGCACTGTCTCTAACAGCGACATTCCAGATGGTTAATACTGTATTCTAGCAAAAATACTGATGCCATTGTAATGACTTATGTCTAATTCAGTTTAATATTTGTCTGTGCATGTTACAGCATCATGGGAAAATGGATGATTGGATTTTAATGAAACTTGGCATTTCAGTTTACGAAGGTGGTTTGAAAAGTCCGTACAAAGAGAGATGGCACCACCGGCGCTCATCGAGGTCATGTTTAGTTAGTAGCATCTCTTGAATGAACGCACACCAAGTTTCAGCCATAATGGTCTATTTCTTTGTGTTTCGCATTCGTGTGAATCAAGGAAGTCAAGTGATTTTCAAGAAATGGACGAAAAAGAATTTCGTGTGGCGATTAAACATTACTTTATGAAAGGCAAAACGCCTCAGGAGACTAAAGAGAAGCTTGATAAACATTATGGTGATTCTGCACCTTTGATTAGAACAGTTTATAAGTGGTTTCAAAATTTTCAGACTGGCCATATGGGCACAAGTGACGCTGAACGTTCTGGACAGCCTGTGGAGGTTACGAATCCAGAAATCACTGATCAAATCCATGGTATGGTGATGGATGGCAAAAGAGTTAAGGTGCGTGAGATTGCTAGTGCTGTGGTCATCTCGACTGAATGGGTACATAATATTTTGCATAAACATTTGGACATAAGAAAGCTATCCGCAAGATGGGTGCCGCGATTGCTCAAGCTTGACCAAAAACGGAATCGTGTGAAGTGTTGCAAGGATGGTTTGCAGCTGTTCCAGAAGAATCCGGAGGACTTTAAGTGTCGTTTCATCACTGTGGATGAAATATGGATACATTATAATACTCCTGAGACCAAAGAACAATCTATACAATGGGTTACCAAGGGGGAATCTGCACCAAAAAAGGTGAAGACCGTTCCTTCGGCCGGAAAGGTTATGGCGACTGTCTTTTGGGATTCGCAAGGGATAATCCTCATCGACTATCTGGAAAAGGGTAAAACTATTACAGGTGCATATTATTCATCGTTATTGGACCGTTTAAAAACTGAGCTGCAAGAAAAACGCCCGCGATTTGACCACAACGCACCAGCACACACCTCAGCAGTTGTGGTCGCAAAATTAATGGATATAGGATTCCAACTCATTTCACATCCCCCCTATTCTCTAAACTTGGCTCCCTCGGACTACTATTTGTTCCCCAATTTGAAGAAATGGCCAGCGGGACAAATATTTTATTCAAACGAGGAGATGATTGCAAACACTAATGGATATTTTGCAGACTTGGACAAATCCTATTATTCGGAAGGGATCAACAAACTAGAACATCATTGGACAAAGTGTATAAGCCTAAAAGGAGACTATGTCTAAAAATAAAAAAGGTTTACCCCAAACACGTAAGTAGTTTTTATTTTTGCACGGACTTTTCAAACGCCCCTCGTAGAACAAGATTGAGTAGGATCTTAGCTACAAATTGTCCAAACATTGTCACCAGGAGAAGATGCTTCACAAGGGGCATAAAGCATAAAACTCTATGCATCTCTCTTATGGTTAGTTTTATATGAAGATACCTCATGGCGAATTTTTCCAATGCAGGGAAATATCAGGGACAGTCCAAGAGCCGATAACTAGCTCTACAAAATGTACAAAGAGTTGGCATGGAAATCGTTCTGGCAATAATTTAAAGGCTTTGTACTTGGAGAGTTGCAACAGTCAAGCAGACTGGTGGCCGAGTGGTCACCGTACTTGTCTATGAACTTCGACGACGTGAGTTCGAGTCCCGCCGTAGCTATATATTTTTATACAAATTAAATTATTATTTGAGGTAACGTGAAGGTACAAATGGGAAAGAAGATATTGGGCAAACTGCAGAGAACTTTATTTTCTAAGCTCAAAAAAAGTTAATAATAATATGAGAGAGAGAGAGTGAGAAAGAGAGATATGTATATATACATACATTTTTTTTTTTCGAAACCGAAGGTGTACTGATACACAAGTTACTGTTGAGCGTCCCCCCACCAGTACATTGAAGCTCGTTGGAATTGGCTGGCAGGGTCTGGCCTCTCTTTGATGGATATTATGCTTGAGACACTTTTCATGTAACTGTGGGCAACTATGTTCACATACATATACACATACATATCCACACGTAAATGTGAGACCGTTAAGGACTATATTCATTTCAGGCAGAAAAGAAAGTGTACAGCAATTTGCGTAGTAATTTTGTTCCATTTTTATCTTCACGTTCCCTCAAATATTAATTTATTTTGTACAAGAATTATATCTGCGACAAGACTTGAACTCACGTTTACGAGGTTCACAAACTAGTACGGTGACCACTAGGACACCACTCCATTTGACTGTGATGTAGCTCCAAGTATACTTTTTGCATTGCATTGGAATCGGGCGGGGATTCATCAAATTTCCAGAAATTATTAGGTTGCGAATCTGACATGTTTAAGTAAAATTTGTTTGCCTTTTAGTGTTCTATCACCTTAACTTTGTCTGGCTCCTAGGTTAAACGGTTAGCGTGCTGGCCTTTGGTCACAGGTGTTCCGGGTTCGATTCCCGGCACGGTCGGGAATTTTAACCGTCATTGGTTAGTTTTGCTGGCATGGGGGCTGGGTAAATGCATCGTCTTTATCATAATTTCATCCTCAACATGACGTGCAGGTCGCCTTCGGGTGTTAAATCAAAAGACCTGCATCTGGCGAGCCAAACATGTCCTCGGACACTCCCAGCACTAAAAGCCATACGCCATTTCATTTACCTCCACTTTGTCCAAAGCGGATCCAGTGTCATGACATCTGACCTCATTTTTTTTCGAAACCAAAGGCGTACTGATACACAAGTTACTGTTGAGGGTCCCCCCACCGGTACATTGAAGCTCGTTGGAACTGGCTGGCAGGGTCTGGCCTCTCCTTGTTGGATATTATGCTTGAGACACTTTTCATGTAATTGTGGGCAACTATGTTCATGAGTGCAAGACATAACATTATTTTTCCCCGCAATAAAAGAATGCCCAAAAATCATTCAAGACATATCAATTATCACGTTTTCCCAGTGATGTAGCAGCCTTAGATTGCACTCGTATAAGAACAGGCTATATCGAATGTTGGGATATAACATTCCATTCTTTCATTTTTAAACACACTTGCATACTTTCAAATTAAAACTATAACAACATTTGTCTCGCATTCATCATAATAATACTTTTGTTACCTCTTACTTGACATATTTACGTCGTAGCAGTTTCCACCAACCATAACCTATAATAAGGTCAACCATGTGTAATAAAATACTATTTCAACTCACCACTAGGAGCACTTTATGCAAAGAAACAAAAGATGCTCACTGCCAAACACGTTCAGAAATCTTGCGGAAATGTCTTAATTTGTCTTTAACAATTGTTTCATAACAAATGTTGGAAATGTGTTTGTGAAACAGGGCACTTTTAACCAAGTGTTAAATTAATAACAATTCTTAGTTAACAGTTGTTAAGTCTAATTTAGCACATAGTTTAAGAAACCAGGCCTTAATATTTGCTGCCTAATTATGACCTCCTTGTTCTTGTACTTACCGTACTACAAGTTATCAGGGGAGCGACATAAAACTATAAATCAAAGCAGTTTCGAAAAGTGTTTATAAATGGTGTTAATGTATTAATGGAGCTGACATTGGAGTCGAGTACGTTAGTTCTAGAGGCAGCAGTCTCGACTCTTTGCGACTCCATTTGCAACCCATCCCCAGTTTTGTGCAATAGCTTGCTGCTAAGTAAGTTGATTAGTACAAAAAAACAGAAAGTGCAGTTTTACCAGCTTTAAAATTAAAGCTGTCTTTGCAGAATATATGCCACCTAACATGATCAGATATTAGCGCAACCAAAACGAGAATCTGAAAAAGGCAAATAAACATGTGCAATTACTTTGTGGTATCCCGAGTGCTGGAGCATATAACAACGTTGAGAAATGATGGTTCTGTCATAACTCATGATGTGATTCAACAAGAGCACTGGAAGCAGTAAAAATATGGAATCTCAGTCAGAAAAAATAGATCTCTCTCTCTCCAGTCGTTCCACTAATGACTGAGTATCATGACCCAAGGACTTTGTTGTTTCTTTTATAAGCTGATACCATTCTGAACGCACTTGTGTTTTCCGGACAGTAACTCTCCAGGGTAAGTCCATGATCTCTCTTACTTGATAAACCCATCTTTTTGCGACCCGTCCTCATGTACTTGTGCCAGAAACTTTTCGTCGGACAATTAATTTTTCCACGTTGTCATCCTCTCTTCCGATAAAGTGACTCAAGAATTGAAGGATTCTCTGGTACACAACCTGGCATAGACTTTGTTTCCAGTTTTCCGGATGAGAGAATTATTTGTTCGCCTGGCTGTCCACGGTATATGCAACAACCTTCTCCAACACCACATTTTAAAGGCGTTGATTGATTCGGTTCCTGTCTTTAGCTTTTATGGTCCAAGTCTCGCATCCATACAGGAAGATCGAGAACACACGCGAATGGACTAATCTTTTCTTCATATTCATAGATATTGCTCTATCTTGCCAGATCATCTTTAATTTTGACATAGCTGTACGTCCTAGAATGATGCCACGTTTGATTTCTTTTTCGCAGCTACTTGTATCCTCGATTATTGAACCAAGATAAGGAAACTGACAGACTCTTTGGAGATTGTTCAGGTGTTGTGGCAGCTGAAATCTCTGCACCTTTGTTGACAATCATTAGTTTTGTCTTGCTCCAATTAATTTCCATGCCAAGATTGTGACTTTCCTGTTGTACACGATCCATATCTCGACAAGCTCCTGTATACTGCTGGCTACAAGTGCGGTGTCGTCTGCAAAACGGAGGTTATTAATTCTCTTCCCACCAATCGAAAATCCTCCTTCATAGCTGTCGAGGGCATGCCGCATGATATATTCACCAAAGACGTTAAACAATTGAGGTGATAAGATGTATCTTTGTCTCACTCCTTTGTAGACTTTGAAACTTGATGATAGATCACCATCAACTCTAACTTTGGCCAAGTTGTTATCGTATAATCATTTTATAAAAATGAGATGATATGGAATTCCCATTTCCTCTAAAACACACCACAACTTCGGCCACAAAACACAATCAAAGGCCTTTTAGTAGTCAATGAAGCACAGAAACGAAGGAATGTTGAATTCATGTGTCTTTTCAACCAACTGACGGATATTTAGAATCTGTTCTCTAGTTCCTCTTCCCTTGACAAAGCCAGCCTGTTCTGAAGGGAGCTGATAACTAATGTAAGGTTTCAAACGTTCATTTACGATATGTAATAATATTTTACTTGCATGTGATATTAGTGAGATGGTTCGATAATTCCCGCAGTTCCTTGTTGATCCCTTTTTGTGAAGTGGAACGAAGATGGAAATGAGCCAGTGTTGTGGCCATACACCACTGTCCCATATCTTGTTACAGATGAAGTGCATTAAATGTACTCCTCCTCCTCCTATTTCCTTAATAATTTCCCCAGTGATGCCATCACTTCCTGATGCTTTATGATTCTTCAGGGGTTTAATTGCATCTTCTACATCTCTCCTCAGTATTGAATGCTCTGGTTCAGAGTTAGATTGATTAGGGATGTACTTATTGCAAACATTCCTGGTAGTCACATCTGCATATAGATTTTCACAGTATCTTTTCCACCTTTCAATGGCCAGTTGTTTCTCTCCAATGAAGGTACCATCTTCATCTCCCACAACCCATGAACGGGGCTTGAAGTCGCGGGTAATTTTCTTTACCTTCAAAAAGAGATCACGAGGCTGACAGTACTGCTTACACAGTTCAATCTCTTCACAGATTTCATGAATCTGATTTGCCTTATCAAGTCTGCACTGCTTTTGAATTTTCCGAGATAGTGATGCGTGCATTTGTAAATATTCATCAGTTTCATAATTGTTTCTTTTTAGCTGTTTCCTTTCCTCTGTTAGCCTCAAAGTTTCGGCACTTAACCATCGCTTCCTAGGAAATGAATTGTGCCAATGTATTTCCTTGCTTGTACTACTCACAGCAGTCTTCAAGTTGTTCCATACCGAATCTGCAGTGTCAGTGGGATTTATTCCTAATGACTGTAGTTTGTGACAAATAGCTTTGCCAAAGCTACATAGAGCTCTAACATCAAATTTAATTTCCCATACCTCTGCTGGTTGAGTTTCAGTCGCATTCTCATGATGACAAGGATATGGTGTGAACCATATTCAGCACCATGGTAACTTCTGCTGTTTAAAACAGATGACTTTCAACGACTTCTGGTCAGGATAAAATCAATTTGATTTCGTACCCTGTCTCCAGGGGGTATCCACATATATCGGCAGCGAGGGTGATGTTGAAAGAGTCTGTCTATTGGTAACAATCATTTCCTTATCTATACAGAATTGCAGAAGACGCTCTCCTCTATCATTTCTAGTCCCAAGCCCATATGGACCAACATGTACACTAAGGTGGTTATTGGATGACGTGTCACCAATCTTAGCATTGAAGTCACCTCGAATGATGAGAACTTCTCTTTGAGGAATGTTATCGATAAAGCATTCTAATTGACTGTAGAATTCATCTATCTCATTTTCAGGGGCAGCAGATGTTGGTGCATACACCTGTACAATATTTAATTTGCAAGGTGTTGAATTTATCTTGATGGAAATAACTCCATCATTAACTGGATAGCATCCAATGACTGCATGACACAACTTCTGTGGAACGACGACCGCTATACCATTCTGACTTTGATGATTATGTCCGGAGAAATATACTGTGTTACCATTGGTAGTGGTGAAATGCCCAGCACCTTTCCAGTGTGTCTCATACAGTCCCAAGGTCTTCACGCCATGTGGTGTCATTTCTCTTTCAACAATTGATAGTTAGCCAGTCTGTAGTAAACCCCTCACATTTCAGATTCCGCATAATATCTCTCTGTGAAGCAAACATCTTTGATTCGAGATCCGATTTGGGGGCTTGAAAGTCCGGAATTATAATTAATAGTAGGTACGAACATTTAGAATTGAGCAAAACCATTGAGTTGTCTTGGGAAAAACAATCAGGTGGGTTCCTGTGTCCTTTCTCAAAATAGATAGATGCACTTTATTCGCAATATTTTTTTTATAACAAAAATCTAGAGCGCTTCTTTGAGGAGAGGGAGAATTTGTAACATGAAAATTAGACATATTAAAACAAGCTCTATCTTGAATGTGAAATAATCCGCAACATGAACAGTGATACAGCATGGCCAACTTGATGGCTGTGGAAATAGCAAACCAGTAGCGACTACACATGATGTCTTAATGGTCTCGCTACAAACGAGTCTACGATTGATCTATTGACAACTAGCATCAGCTGTGTACCTAATGTAACGAAACATAGATGTTATATATCATACAGTAACTTAACATTGGAAATAATGTACAGCAGTAATTATTTGTAAAACTAAAACATTACTAACTTGCTGCCTAAATGAAATATTTTGACTTGTTCCTAACAACTGCAAAAGAATACAGTAAATATTTATCAACACAACAACACAAGCGGCTACTACAGGCATTTTAACAGTACTGGGTTATTTTGAGCACATTAAAATGAATTACATAGTAGTGATTCCAGTTTATCACACAATACTGTTTAGAAACTTGTGGTGCATTACTGCTTAAAAAACTTGCGTTTGATTGTTGGGCCCGATGACCTAGATGTTAGGGCCCTTTAAACAAGCATTATCATCATCTTGCATTTGATCATGACTACCCTGTTCGTAATTTCTCGTTATCACCAATATATTACAACACACTTATGCTAAGGAAATAATGATTTTTTTTTACAACTGGCTTTACGTCCCACCGACACAGATAGGTCTTATGGCGATAATGGAATAGGAAAGTCCTAGGAGTGGACAGGAAGCAGAGGTGGCCTTAATTAAGGTACAACCCCAACATTAGGGGCGTGAAAAGGCAAACCACGGAAAACCATCTTCAGGGCTGCCGACAGTGGCGTTCGAACCCACTATCTCCCGGATGCAAGCTCACATCTGCGCGCCTCTAACCGCACAGCCAACTCGCCCGATGAAATAATTACTGTGATTCGCAGCAAGTGTACTGTATTGTGTGTTCAGTAAAATTAAGTATGTAACCACTGATCTCCATTTACTAGTTTTATAGCATACAATAATGCATCCAGTTTTAAGAGTTACCTACTAAGACCATTCTTTTGTAAAATGAAATGTGTCCATTAAGTGAGGAAATTATTTTGAAAATTTTAAGGGGAAAACTGGGGTCCGTCTATTATATGAGTAAATATGATGTGTAGGTCTACAAGTCATGTGTTCACCATTTACCAATATGTAGGCAGACATGCCAACTTTCAAAAGTAAAAATCAGGAGAAATTTGGCAGCGAATCACGACTTATTACGACATCACTGATGGCAGAACATGTACTAATTCATTATAATTCAATACATTAACAATTCTATTTAGCCTACATATAAATATATATTTCATCATTTATATGTGAATACTAAATAGTGGACATACCTGAACTGTAGGATCATGTGACATCTCATCCTTCAACATGTATTCACATTACGACTAATTGTTGTACAACACACCTGTAGCTGACTAAGCCCTCTTCAGAAACTCTGAACTAAATTTTTGCTCAAAGCACTTGCCTTGCTGAACTAATTTTAAGGTTAAAAGTTTCCCCAAAGTTTGTTCAGACAGCAAGGATCTGAACTGTGTTTTTGTCTTTGTGACTCTGCTAAAAATTCCTTTCACATTCTGCATTGCTATGTGGAATTGATAAAATAGCAAGCATCACCCTAGAGAGTCTGTCATATTTAAGTACAAAACCAGCTGATTTCATCTGACCTACCAATGCCCATTGAACATAACTTCTTCCCTTTGCCAGGTCAGTTTCTTCGAGCTGAAAGTTACAGCTGGGAGTGCAGAATATCAGTTTCTTTATCCAAATGTTCCGTTTCACTAGTCAGAATGTTCGGAAACTTGATAATGAAAAATCTAAGGTTAAAAAATGATACCTTGCTTATAGCAGAAATATTTACATGTAGTCACACGCTTAAGAGAAAAACTTTCTAACAGAGAGGAACTTTTAATAACGTGGTTTCACAAACCTTGCTATCACATTCTTCAATAGTTCCTCCAAAACTAACCTCAATAAGTGGATGTGCAGCATACTTGACTGAAGAGCTACGTTCGGATTCTCAAAGATATCCATAACACTTGAGAGAAAAAGGCAAAAAGATTAATGTAATTTGATGAAAGGAACATGAACAGTCATTCATGTGACAATGCATGGCTCTCAGTGTCATCAGGCCAATTCCAGGCGTCGCGTGTTTAACATTTGTACATTTCTTTTTAACATATATATGAAACTTACCACCTAAACAAATTGTGATTTATACATAATAACGTCTAGATGATACTTAATAACCCCCACAAATTTCATTGTTATAAACCTGATGTAAGCGATTTTATAAACGTTTAAAAGTAGCGATCGGTGTTTACATGGGACGGACGTTTAACTTTGCATACCTTTACGTTTTTTCTAAATTCTGCGAATTGTGGTAACTTTTATTAGTAATGTTAATATATTGTTTACAAGAAGGACAAATGTACATTTTGCAAAAATAAACCAAATGTGCAAGTTGCATAATGTTCGCGCAATATATTTAAAAGCGATCGTTGTGTGTTTACTTGACAGTGTCGCAGGATTACACAAGCGAATCTGTGCTATGGTGACATGGCATGAGGGGCTAATAAATCTTTAACTCCGCATCAAATACGATCACTGAATGATAAAATGTATATTTAATATAGCAGCAAGTAATTATAAATAAGGGGCGTGATGGCGCAGCGGTCAAACTGCTTGCAACCATCAAGACGATAAATAAGGGGCGTGATGGCGCAGCGGTCAAACTGCTTGCAACCATCAAGACGGTCTGGGTTCGAGTCCCGATTAATGCATCTGTGATTTTTGACGTGAAAGTCGTCCGGTGGTTCGGATTTTACGTAAAATATGAGGTTCCATCACTTTCTGCTTCTGGTATAGACTCGTCAAAATACCATTTCCCACGAGTTAAATGAGGCACCGGGAATTTTCTTACGATTTCACTTTCATTTAAAAAGCACTCGTCTTTCGTTGGTGGTTCACAAAACAGTTTAGCTTCATCGTTGCACTTGCGAAAAGTGGTTACACAATAAACATCACCATCACTTTCAGTTATGATACAAACATAATACTTGGATTGTTTCTTTCCGCTGTATTTTCCATGGACGAAGTCTCCCACTTCAAAAGTCGTATCAGGGGGTGGATTTTTGTCATCTGCTCCGATCTTGTAGTCTGGATGTAGAGAGTGCGTGGTAGTTGTTTCTGAATAATAATATTTTCTTGCCTGAACTATGTATTTTTTTAATGGCTCCACACAGTGAATATCATGTGTTCCTGGTACTGCACAGACATCGGCAAAGCGGCTTTCCAGAAGGGGTTTACTACTTTCAACATCTTCAGAAGGAACAAATATAACATTTATGTTTGCTGAATTTCTTTTCGCTACTTCCACGACATCGTGTACGTTTACAAGGTCTCGTTTTGCACGTAGAACAACAGTCAAATTACGTTTTAGTGTTCCGCCACCACCATCAACAGCACCTTTCCCGTGACCAGACGCAAAAAAATTCCAAGTTACATTCATTCAAAAAGTTTCTTTAAAAAACGTAACGTTTGCAAACATGAACCTTTGCTTGAACTAGCTCGCCGCCCCGTCCGAGAAGATAAACACTGTGCTGATTTCTGGTCGTTTTTCCTTGATGTCTGTTAATACTCTGCTTAAAAATGAGTGCGTGGCATATTTGTCATGCTCCATATGGTCAGACATAATCGCATATGAAGCATGATTTCCTCCCGCAAACCACGCAATAGCAGTAAATATCGTAATCTGCCGGTGACGCCAATAACAACTCTGAATTTCATCTTGTGAAAGAATAGTGAAATTCTCTGCAAAATCCACTTGCAAAACCATTGAATTTTCAGTCGTTTGTTTTTTCTACACTTCGAATATTTTGCTTTGCATTCTTTTAATAAATGTGTGTTTCATAAACAAGGGACACAATTTTACTAGTTTATCAAAACACTCTTGAACTGTGCCAGATTCTTGAATTC
The DNA here is from genome assembly GCF_040414725.1 of Anabrus simplex. Taxonomy (NCBI): domain Eukaryota; kingdom Metazoa; phylum Arthropoda; class Insecta; order Orthoptera; family Tettigoniidae; genus Anabrus; species Anabrus simplex. Next base: position 79,838,840 of record NC_090270.1, read on the forward strand.
GAGATACGTGATTTTCATCATCACTTCGCCACTGGTACCACTCAAATTCGTCTCCAGCATTCTCCTCTGTCGGTGAATATTTTAAAATATTTTTAGAGCAAGCATTACATTTACCAGTCATACACTGTTCATTAGAGTTGTCACACGCCACAGAAAAAGTAAATTCACTAAATTTGCTAGGAATATTAAGTCCTTCTTTATTTAAAGCATCAATCAACAAACGGAAATTTTCATGCTGCTTGCACAGGCACACATTTCTTGGAGTTTGATGTTGCAGAGAAATGTGCTTTGGTCGAAGTCCACAAAAAGAAGACCGACCGATTGCGTGATGTGGGTATTCTTGTTTAAAAAGTTCATATGCCTCTTGCATTGTGATGCACATGAATCGTTTCTGTTGTTTTAATTTCTGTCCAGAACTATCCTTTACGGAGATAAAATCTCTTGCTCGAGGAGATGGCCAACTGATATCATCCCGATCGACGAATTCAAGAACTTCTTGATTTGGAAGTGAAGACTTACTGCGCTTGCTACAGGTAGATGAACTTACACCAAATTTTGCACTCAGCCCAGAAACAACTCCCCATTTCTTCTGCGGATTCACTGGTAAAGCCTGCTCCAAACGCTTTACAGCTTTCCCCAATGTTTGTCTGCATTTATAAACAGATGTTGGCATACTCGGCTCTGAAATCGATGAAGACAGTTGTGTTGTTGGACTTGTAGTACTGGAAGTAACTGTTGATAAGCCCTGAAGTTTCTTCTGAGCTCTGTATTTTTTGACCGATTCTCGTACCTGTTGGCGGCGTACGCGTAACTGGGCAGGTGTCATCTTCCTTCTTCTTCTTGCATGCATTTCCCTTTCCTTTCTTTTAAAACCCTCATCATTCTTTTTCTTCTTGCGATACCGTTTACAACGTTCTTTGTGAGTAAGCAGCATTATTATAAATAACCGCAGATTCAACACGATTGCTATTCAAAAATATGTCATTTACAAGCGAGTGTGACGCGGAAACTGAATCCCAAGAGCAGCGTATTGCTTCACTTAGTGACATAATGCATTCCTGTACGCATGACTCCATGCGACGGGGAACTCCTAAGCCGCCCGTTCGCGAGAACGTCGTAAACACGCGGCGTATTTTACTATCAGCTTCGTATGAATCCATTTGAAATTTTAAACGAATGATATATCAGTTTGAAAGGGTGTACAATATTGGCTTTGCATACCAAATTTCATTCAAATTGAGCCACGCACTTTTCGTCTACAGAAACGTTGACACTTTTTCGTCGCGTGTTTACAAGGCCTGCAGCAATAAATTTGTCGCCTTATTATACCTTACACAAACTGTTAATAATCTAAATAAGTACTTTACTACGAAAGGAAAGAGCATCAGAATTAACATTTACCATAATTATTTTGATACCTTTTCATCATAATAAACAGTAATTCCTAAAACATTGAGAAATATCAAATGAATTTAGACTGCACATAAAGGTTCAATTAACGACACAATTAAAAATGGAAAGACATCAATAAATGAATACATATCATAAAATTAATAAAATTTAATGTTTTATCTATCATAAAAACCAATTGTTGAGTTTTACTTTAAAACTTTACTTTTTTCCTTCTTGGGTTGACAATTCTCTGGAATCAGCCATCAGTAGATTCATTTTTTTTAGTGAAACTGATGACTGGGTTTTCTTTTTAACTTAGGAGTGTGGTGAAATGTTATGACAATGCTTCACCTTTACAAGACACATCTGCACTTAGACTGTGCTCAGGAATTTTGTAAGTCTTCAAAGTTCCCATCTGAGAATCCTTACTCACAATTTTGCTCCTGAATAAAGTAACCAAAGGGTCCCACTACAGCAAACTCCTATCTAAACACCTACTTAGTCATAACCATCGAGTAAGCACATGCTTCAGAATTTTCCTGATCTCTGTGTTGTGTAAAGTATGAAATTCTCTGAACTTCTCTTTCCTCTTTGCACTCCTTTCCAGAAACAGTAGAACCTCGAATATACTTTCCCAGAAACTAGGTTTTCCCATATTATTCATTCAAATTATGTGGTCCTGCGAGCATTCTAATTAAATCACATTGTAAAAATCCTGCATTATCCGTTCCTCGTAGAAACGATTTCCCGGATCAACCGTCCAGAAATGTCAGTCCCATCAACGCTAAATCCTAGAACACGAGTTTTTCAAGAAACTGTATCTCACAAAAGGACGGCTACGGCATACTTACGGATCTTGGTGTTAACATCCCGCCATTACGGTAATTTGAGGAAGTACTATACTGTACTGGAAAAGTGATTCGCGGTGAACTTGCATGAGGGACCATCTTAGCATCGCATTCGGGTGGTATTGTTTAGAGACTCCTCGGAAATCATTAAGCAGAGGGTGCACAACAATTGGAAGGAGACAGAGTGCATTTCGACAGATCTACTTGAAGACGGAATGAGTTTCGTCAAATGTTCGTACTTTGCAAAAAGTCTACATTATGTCCAAGGTTACATGTTTATTTTTTTTACTTTTCTCGAGTGTATCTTCAAAGAAGTTTTCGACACTTCCCTCAGGGCTCTGTATAGTCACTGGGCTTTCAGGCAGGAATCAAAACTGTTCTTCTTAAGTAACGCAAATTTAGTATTTTAATATTATCGTATATGATTATGTTACAGAGACCAGAACAGATGATGCACCTTACCCTACTGTACATAGAGCCATGGGAGGTTTTGGGATTGCCTATTACTGTTTTGGTCCTAATATAAGATTGGGAATTTCATGTTTTTGTGTTAAATATTATAAAAACTGCAGTCGTTTTATTTGTGCACGTTACATTTAAAAACTTTGTATCATTTCGCAGCCCTACCGACTTGTACAACAAGCGCGCTTTCCAGCTGAGTAAAGGTTGTGAATAACCGTAATTTCGGAAGTGTTAATGATATTTTTTCTCTTTTCAATTCGATTGTGATTAGTGAAGGGCAGAATTGAATATAATGCATTCAAGAACTTGACGATCGATACTTACATTCGAAACCATGTTCTCGAGTTCAACATAACCTTTAAAAGTTGATGTAGGCCTAATTTACGCGGTACAAGATTTCCAAAAAACTGGGGCGAACAGTATAGGCTCCATGCGTATAGCAATGTGCTGCTGCGGGTGGAAATTACGAGAATTACTTAGGGGCAACATCATCAACAGCTGACCATAAGAAGCTGGAATATGTGTGTGTTTACGTACATATATTCAATCATTTTACAATGGCCCTCTATTGCTGAATCCCTTTCTATGTTTTTGTCTAAAGCCATTATTAGAATCTAAGACCACATTCCCTATGTATTGATCCGGTCATGTTTGTGATGTAAATAGCCGCCGTGATGGATCACACTGACGTAAAGAGTAGAAACTAGGGTACCTGTACATTCCCTATCCCTAGTTTTGTTTTGTTTTTGACAAAGTATATGATACCTACTTATGTTTTTTCAGCTAATTTCTTATCTTCCCGCTTTACAATTTATATATCATCCTTCATAGTTTTGGCTTTACTCAATAAAATGACTAGTGGCTGGGTATAACGTGAAAGCAGATCCCAATAAATAAATTAAGGAGAATACTTAGAAGAAGAAAAAGAATCATTTTGCAATGCTGTCTTCAGATGATTATTTCTTTAATGTCATAACTTCTGGGCAGAACTACATGCTTGTTGTTGGCTGCATTAATAGATACTGTGATACAAAGATTTTGCAAAGCAAGCTGCAGTAAGGCCATCTCATTCAGAACACACAAATCATAATAATGCACATTGTATTGTATTACCATAGTCTTAACTATAGCCAGTATAATAATAATAATAATAATAATAATAATAATAATAATAATAATAATATTATTATTATTATTATTATTATAATAATAATATAGGTACCATACCATACTACACACCAAAGTGTGAAATTTTATAGTATTCTGTTACAACCTAACGAAATGTATTTGGAAAGGCAGTAGACAAATATAATTACAAAAATAGGCCTTCATTATGCAATATATATAGCACACAGAAATACCGTATTTTACTTCTGTCATGTCCTCAGCCTGAGGTGGTACATTTCTTTTCAAGCACAACCCTAATAAATGAGCTGCATGCACCGTTTTAACCACATACTAACCCTCATGCCAATCTTAAGTTTCTGGCAGTGCCAGGATTCAAGCTCAGGCCCCTGAGGAAGGCAGCTAGTAGCGCCAAACATTATATTACAGAGGTGGACTTCATCGTATTGTAAACTAGCTGATGTACCCGTGCTTTGCTATGGAAATCTAAATTTTATACAGAATTCTAGGTTAGGTAGTGTAAACGTTGTGAGCAAGACTGTATTAAGTTGCATAGCTCTTAACGTTGCCCTAGAAACACGACAGGGAAGTCGCCAACGTCTTTTCTCATATGAAGACTGGGTTAGGGAATTTTCATTGTAATGGTAGGCCAGCTTGCCTACCGTCCGTCACAATCAGGTTGGGGAGTTTTCATTATAATGGCAGACACTCGCTCTCCGCCTGCCTTTATAGATTCTCAGAAAGACTCTCTTAGTGGTTTTCCCAACTGAAATGAACATGGGTCATTACAATGACGTCAGTAGGAATGGTGCAATTCAAAGCAATGCTTTCATAGGAAATACTCGATCAAATGAAAAACCACACATTTTCTCACTTTTAACGAACAGTACTATGCTGCCGAACTAACAGTCCAAAGCTACAGAGCTGGCTGGAATGACCAAAACGCAGACATCCGTGATCCGTGAACAATCTTCTTCTTTTTTCGGCGGGGGGGATTCGAATAGTGGATAGTCCAGGGGAAAAAACTATGCCCGTTTACTTATCTGTTTCCTGGGAGTACCCGATTAGTCGGAAAATATCAATTCACTACACTGGCGGGGGAAAGAACTATCTGACGTGGAGGCAATTTTTCCTCCAAGCCAGAGAAGAAACCACATCTTTGCTGCTAATTTGGAATAAAATTAATGTAGATTTAATAAAAGTGAAGAGGAAGAAGCTTTTCTTAAGAAACGGCTCATTTCAGGGTTGAATTTTGAGTTATTTAGTGAATTGTGGTACTTTAATTTTGAATAGGCCTAAATTGTAATTCTAGACCAGTTCATACTACTACTACTACTACTACTACTACTACTACTACTACTACTACTACTACTACTACTACTACTACTACTACTACTACTGCTGCTGCTACTAACTGAGCCTCTGACTTAAGTGCGCACACTGCTCATTCAAAACAGCACGTCAGAGTAGGTATCTAATAGCTGGCATACTATGATGAACCAGTGTGTTACGTACCAGCAGTATCAGAAAATGTATGAACCAGAGGAATAGCATGCTAAAGAAGAAAGTTATCTAACTCCTCAGCTATTTCCCGCCAATATTCAGTTAGGCCGTTATACTCGGTACGTAGCATTAATCCCATCTATCAGAGTTGAATGTCAGCATAAGAGGCAAAGAACATTACAACAAACAATGGCCAGTGTAATGTTATTGTTGATCAATGTTACGCGCTTTCGATATTGTAGGCCTTCACATTATTAATTGTCTTCCGGTTCTAAATACCACTCTTATCACAGTCGGTAAGGTAAAACTGAATAAAACATAAATGATCGAAAATTGTATTCTCTAAACTTTTGTTATGTAGTACTTTTCCATAGGATGAAGAACATAGGTATTTAAAAATTAAATTTTACGTACCTTCCCCCAAACTACCATTTCACCCCGGGTGAATAACATTGTTTATAGCTTAAACTGTAGTTTCTTATTCCCTGAATCCATATACCGATTTTCATTAAATTCTGTTTACCCATTTTGTCGGGGCTCAGCGTTGATATGGACTTAGCAACAAAAATCCAAATTCATGAATGTCTGTGTTATCATAGGCTGTACGGTAAAAATGCTTCAGATGTAAATGATCAGAAATTTAATTCTATGTAACTTCAGTTATGTAGTATTTATCAATATGACCACTAATAATATAAATATTTGAGAATTGAATTTTAGGCCTTCCCCTAAACTACCATTTCACTCAGCGTGAATAAAATGATTTATAGCCTAGATTGTAGCGACTCGCCCCCCGGCTTTACATACCAATTTTTATTAAATTCTCTTCAGCCGTTTCCTCGTGATGCGTGTACATACATACATACATACAGACAGACATTACGGAAAAGTAAAAACTGCATTTTCTTGTTACTGTGGACATGATCGATACAGAAATACCATTCTTTTCAAATTCCGAGCAATGTACAGACAAAACTCTTCTTATATATATATATATATACAGATACAGACACACAATATAAATAATCACTTATTGGCAACTTTAAGTGTTTCTGAACTTTTCTTCTTTTTGATAGTGTACATGCGATTGCAATATCAGGAATTTCTATAGGTCCAACATCAAGCCTGAGCATTTTTATCAGATAAAGTTCCTCAACATGGTTATGTTTGAAATGAATTTAAATTTAAAATTAATCACCTACCTAGCAGCATTAACCTACGCTAACATGATATTGTATTAGAAATAGACCAAGGATATTTTACTGAAGACAGCATTGGTGAATGTGTATATGAACACTAATCTCGTTATTACTCATCATCATCATCCTAAACCACCTCCAGTTTCCCGGGTGTAGTATATGAGCCTCCTCCATCTCATCCTGTCCTTGTACCATTCTTCCTCCACCAACTTGTCCCAATCATGACCTCTCAGCAGTACATCGCTCTTAACTAAATCTATCCATTTCCTTCGTGGCCTCCCCACGGGTCGTCTTCCTTCTACCTTTCTGTCAAATTCCTTCCTTGCAGTTCTGTTTACTGGCATCCTCTTCATGTGACCAAACCACTTCAGTCTTGATATCTGAATCTTATTGAGGAGAGAATCATCTATTCCTACTTCTTCTCTAATTTTCTCATTCCTAATCTTGTCTTTCCTGGTTTTCTGGATCATAGTGCGTAGGAATTTCATTTCAGCTGCCTGTGGTCAGTGTTGTGGTTTCGAGACTGTATGTAAGAATTGGTGTATAATAGGACTTGTACAATGACATTTTTGTTTTCATGGGTATTTGCTCATCCCACAGCAGGTGTCTTACCTGGTGGTAAAATTGTGTTGCTTTATTGATTCGATTGTTCACCTCATGTTTTGCTAGGTTGTCATTTGATATAACGCTACCCAAGTATTTGAAAACTGGAACGCTGTCCAGTTGGGCTTCATTTAACATGACTATTGGTTCTGCTCCTTCCCCATACACTTTCATCACCACCGTCTTGGTCTTGCTGATGTTTAAACCATATTTCTTAAACTCCTCATTCCAGCTTTGTATTCTCTCTCCCAATTCCTCTTCTGAGTCACTCCAGATCACAACATCATCTGCAAATGTGAAGGCTTTGATATCTCCGTGTTCTTTCCTTTTAATAGATTTCATTACTACATCCATTACAATAATAAATAGAAGTGGTGACAATGAGCTGCCCTGCTGCACCCCTCTCTTTGTTTCAAACCAGTCCGACAAACCACATCCTACTTGAATACAGCTTCTGTTCCCACTATACAACATTTTCACTTTGTCTATGAGGCTGTCTCGCACTTGAAGTTCTTTCATGCATTGCCAAATTCTTTCCCTTGGTACACTATCGTATGCTTTCTCAATGTCCAAAAATATTAGAAATAAAGGCTTGTTCTTCTCCCAGTATTTTTCCATTAGCATCCTAATTGCAAATATAAGGTCTGTAGTTGACCTTCCTGGTCTGAAACCATACTGCTCTTCTTCCAAAATTGGTTCAACAATATCTCTGATTCTGGTCTCTATTATTTTTTCCAATATTTTCAGGACATGAGACAGTAGTGTAATACCACGGTAATTAGTACATTTTCGTCGGCTTCCTTTCTTGAACAGAGGTACGATGATGCCCATCTTCCAGTCCTCAGGAATAGTATTTTCCTCCCATATCTTGTTGAGCAGTCTGTAGAGCCATTGGATTCCTGGAATTCCCACTGCTTTCAGCATATCTGCACTTAGTTCATCTATGCCCACTGCCTTTCCTTTCTTCATATTCTTGTGCACATTTTCAACCTCAAGCCATGTAATTGGTGGTTCAGTTGTGGTTCCTCGACTTGGCTCTCCTCTATCCGTTATGTTTTCTGTATCTCCATTCAGCAGCTTTTCGAAATAGATCTCGAGTTCTTGTTTAATTTCTCCCTCTTCTTGTGCCAGAGTTCCATCATCACGTTCTATTGATTTTATGGTCCCTTGATCCCTTCGCTTGTTTTTCACTACTCTGTATAGCAAACTACTACTACTACTACTACTACTACTACTACTACTACTACTAATACATAAAGTACTCCGTTGCCTTTATCGTGAAATGGTAGGATATCTAGTGAAACAAAGTTTCTTTCTGATCACACTTGTAGTTATTGCTCTGTTGCTATTTTCTGTAAACTAATTTCCTTATACTATCCACTTTTTGCAGGTTTGGAATAATGTAGCGAATTGTTGTTGCATAAAACACTCTGCAATCCCACTGTTATTATTTAGTCGCCCATGGCAACACGTGGTGAGACGACAGCGGATATGTGCGCGGTGAAACGCATTAACTTACAATGTTCGCCACTCGCAGCGCAGCAGTGCATTTCACCCATCAGCACACGAAGCCTATACCGGTTATCAAATTACAATGGAAGATTTAAAAAAAAAAGGGTTTTCGCCATCATGTTGGGCACTTTTGTATCTAAAGTGCTTTATTTTATTAGATTAGGAAATTAAAAACTACTTGTGGTCGATTGTTGTTTGACTTGGCGTTACGGGTAGGTACCGGTATTACATTCTTTGAAGAGTTTGGCTGATCAAAGTTGCTGAAGGTAAAAAAGAATGTAAAGTTTTGAGATTTTTAAGTCACGTACCGGTACGGTAATTAAGGTTTGAAACCGACCCCGCAGTCTAACTTGCCTGCCTCTCACCCGGAGGGCCCGGGTTCGATTCCCGGACAGGTCAGGCATTTTTACCTGGATATGAGGCCTGGTTCTAGGTTCACTCACTCTGCGATTACCTTTAATTGAGGAGCTATTTAATGGTGAGATGGTGACCCCGGTATAAGGAGCCAGGAATAACGGTCGAGAGGATTCATCATACTGACCATGCGTTACCTCGTAATCTGCATGCCTCCGGACTGAGCAGTGGTCGCTTGGTAGGCGGAAGGCCCATTCGGGCTGTAGTTTGGTTTGGTTTAGGAGTGTTTGTAAGATTATAAGAATACATATTTAATTTTTGTGATGTTTAGCCAAATCGTTGATGGTTCATTCATTCCCGGATTTTCCATTTTCCCGTGGTCCCACAAGAAACGGAGAATTTTGGTTCCATTGTAATAAAATATATCAATTATACGTTCAGCTACATTTATGGACAAGCACACCACACCATTCTCTGTAGCAAGATTAATTAGGTGTCAAGAGCAGCCTACGATGATTATGTTATGATTTTCCTGCTTCAAACATCCTGCCTCTTCCATGCACATTTCTGTAATGATAGCCGCTGTTTTCGTTCCAGCACACCAATATTGTTTAGCGATTTCCGGATCAGGAAACATTTTGCGAAACAAAGGTCCCGCGTGATTGGCACAATATACAGGCAGGATATGTTTATAGAGCCCTGCATGGATGCGGATATCTGCAAAGTTAGTGTCTTGGCGGATGCAAACGGTATGATAGTGCGGATAATTTTTAAATAATGAAGTTTATTGATTTTCACTCAGGTAAACCCTTATTTTTGCTTATGGTTAGGCAACCCTTGACATTGGTATGGGGAGCTTGATAGCTGCAGTCACTTAAGTGCAGCCAGTATCCAGTATTTGGGAGATAGTAGGTTCGAACCCCCACTGTCGGCAGCCCTGAAGATGGTTTTCCATGGTTTCCCATTTTCACACCAGGCAAATGGGCTGTACCTTAATTAAGGCCACGGCCGCTACCTTCCCACTCCTAGCCCTTTCCTGTCCCATCGTCTCCATCGGTGCGACGTAAAGCAAAAAGAAAAAAAACATTGGTATGGGAGAAGGGTGATATATACAGTACAGAGACTCGAGACCATAAAGCCGTAAATCTGACCTAAGCCTAACTGGCTCATGCCCGCAATCCATGGAAGGAAGCAATACGCCAATAGTTGTCGCAAGAGAATTTCATAAACCTGTGCCTGTAGGCATCAGGCCTAGTGTATAATGTTAACAAATCTGTCCGTTTCAATGCGTTGGGTGTAATAAACTGTAGTTAAATATTTACAATATCTGCGGATAACCATTTGCGGATGCGGATGAAGGAAGTACGGATGAGGAGCGGATAATAGTTCTCTAGTTATGTTCTACAATAAATGACGTAAATAACGCCTCGCTATTCGTCACAGGATTTACATTTTAGTTTTTACACGAAAAGTTCAGTTTCTGGTTTCTTTCTACTCACTGGACACTCTCCTTATGTATTTTCTTTTGCACTTCCCGCCATGCGCAACTGAACACAGCTACATATAGTACAGAATGTAAACGTTGGATCCTTTCTGGATTCACTCAAACAAGGAAACTCTTCCCTATAAGCACTTCTAACACTGTATCATATTTCTTTTTTGACATTTTGGCCAAAACAAATATTAAGACACAACACGAGCACTTCTGCAGGTCCTGCCCCGGGTAGACGACTATGGCGTGCTACTTCTGAGGTTAGGTTACTCGCTTGCAAAGAGAATAACTGTATTATATACCAAAGAGGAGCACATGACTGCCCCGTACTGCCATCTGGTATCATTATTACAACTACTATCGACCAGCTATACTTGGCCATATATCGATAGGACGAAGAATTCTGTGGGAGTTTAAAATACAAAAATTACTGATACTGCTCTGAAAATCAGGAGATTGGTCCCGGCGATCGGGAGAAACGATGAAAAATCGGGAGTCTCCCGCTTAAATCTGGAGACTTGGCACCTCTATTTAGGTATAAAAGTTCTAAAATACATTCTCGTATAGTGGAACCTCCATACTTTTTGTGGTGGCAAAAACTGAAACAAATGGGTTCAAATATGTAATTAAATACAGCATTTAAAACTCCATTCACGTAATAATCTCACTTCTGTTAATCAACATTTAAAAAACTAAATATTGTAATACAGTACTAACATTCTTAATAAACAAATGTAACAAGTTGAAACATAGTAGCTGAAAGAATATTCAGACTACTTTCTAGTCTACCTTCAAAAGTACAAATGTTCATACAGAATATTTTAAAATATAATACCTCTGTTCTGATTCAGATTTGTAAAACTTTGCTGTGAATTAAATAGACTTCTGAGTCTATTAGATATCAAATTCTGAAAGCAACAAAAATTACTACCTCAAGGTGGCCACTCAATTCTGATTCATCACCACACCACATTGAATCAGGGTCCCCAACTGGAGTGTAGTACAGAGTTTCAGTCGTCAAAAAAGAGTCCTTCTTGGCAGGAGCAGCTAAAACAGAAATTACATGAAAGTTAACACTATTCCCAACCAAGAGCACAAAAAGTGCAGAGGGATGATTGCCTAGTTGCAGGCCACTACCTGTTAAAAACAATCACCACCACTTCGTGTGTGGTGATCTCAAGGTAAAATGAATGTTTTCCCTTCTAGAAATTTACCAAGATCGTTGTTAAAAATCTCATCATGAAGAGAGTATATCTACATTCCTATATGGTCCATGACCTAATAGAACAGAGACTACAGAGCCAAATGGCAAACCCTTCCATTACGCATGAAAATTTGATTATGATGTAGTAATTTGTAAATTAATATGATTACAACAATGACAAGATAATTATGTATATCACAATTCTGCATTTTTATCACTGTGTTTCAGGGGAAAGATGATTATAACTAGTTACCAGCCCATCTCTGACAGAGAACCAATATTCCAATTGTCTTTTTTGTTTTGTTTTTACAATTGGCTTTACATCACACTGACACAGGTAAGTCATATGAAAACGTGGGAAAGGGCTAGGAGTGACAAGGAAGCGGCCGTGACCTTAATTAAGATACAGCCCCACTATTTGCCTGGTGCAAAAATGTGAAATAGTCTTTCTATTCCTTGAATTAAAATGATGACTTCATATAGACTTATATAGGCAGAGTGCGTTTTCGAAACCTCGTTGCCAACTCTAATATTTACATTCACCACGGGTTTAACCTATCTCGCTCAGCATGTATGGTATTCGGTGTGCTTCCTGATCTTTCGCATTTTTCTTCAGTATTTAGTGTTTTTCATATTAGTCTTTGTCTCTCCAGTATAGCGTAGTTTACAGCTTAGCATAGCATAAGTTAGTAAAATACAGGTTTAGTAGTTCAGAGTATATAAATAGCTGTAGTTTTATTTACACCCGTGCATTGGCTAGTGTACTTAGTTTGTGCGTGTTTAGAATGTCTCATTGTAGTTCGGGAAAGACAAGTGGCAAGAAAGTGACCGAGATATGTGGAATGTTCCCTTTGTAGACCATAACCTCCTTTCTGTCATTAGTGGTGGTTGATGTTTTGATCTGATTCTCTTTTATTCTTAATAATGTATTCTGTTTTTAGTGTCGGATGTTGTTAGTATGTGCAGTTTTTGTGAATTTGCTTCCAAACCTGATTCATTAGCTTATCTGAGTACGGTATTAAATTTTATGAGGGCTGTTTACCGTGGTTGTGTTGCATCAGCTGTTCTCGAGGCAGTAGCTCGCTGGCAACAGAGGTAAGGCGATGCTCATTTGTTTTGTGAAACGCCAATGTAGCAGTAAAGCCGTGCGGAGTATAGTTTACTTTTATAGTAAATTATAATAAAACTGACATTTTAGAAAGTAGACATTAGAATGAACACAGCTATTAGCTGAACCATTCAATATGGCGTCTTTTGCATAATTCAATACACATACTTATATAGATGCATATCACTACCAAACACATAAAGATAAAAACTCCTATATCAATAGTGATGGGGGTACTAGTAGAGGCCTGTATGCCACTTTGAGGCCTATCCTGGAGGCACATGTGCCCCTTTGCTTGCCATACAAATATGGTCTGTCCAGATCATTAGCTGGGGGTTAATATGCCGACAAGCAGTGACAAAATTTCTAACCTGGGTGTCAATGCGCGGGATTTATGTTAACTGGTGGTAGCACTATCCAAGCAAGTGACGTCGTTACTAAGGACAAGAGAGCTTCATTCTCCATGCTTAGTGGAACAACTCTGGCATAGTACTTGTTGGGATGGGGTTCCAGATCTTCCCTTGGTCAAAACCATCATCCACCAAAAACAACTGTACATGACAAGAGGTTACGTAGCAACCTTAGTACGCATTACTGTCAGGGATGATATTATTGATGAGGACTATTTAGATTACCACTGACAACCAAATTACGGACACTAATTGGTCAGTTCTGGTACACTGGATTGTATGTAGCGAAAATCATCCTCACCACTGCACTTCCACTAAGCCACTTCAGTCCCACTATGCTAAATGGAGCAGATAGTCACTGATGTGTAAAATTTGCAGGGATGTACATAGGCAAGGTAGGCTTCTTAGAACTGTCAATTCACTGGCTTCAATTTGTAATGCTGTCCCTTAAAAATAAAAAACGGATTCTTCCCAACAAAAGGCTAGTTCACAGCTGTATAATGGACAATGGAATTTTTTTGTCTGTGATTTCAAAGTCTTTGAATGGTTTTACTGAAGGTTTTTGTGTTGTGCTGTCTTAGGCCTACTACATCTCTTTTCAGGTAAAATTTCCGTGCCCAATTTGTGACTTACAGGTTATATATGCAACATGGTTGTGGCTCCGATGAGCTCACAAGCTTGCCAAGGTCGACATTATATACAGCTACTAAATAACATGAAAGATGTGTTAGACCTAGAAAATACTGACATGGAGAAGACCATTGGTCTGCATAGGATAAGCTAGGGATGGGACAAATAGCTAATTTCCAGTATCATGTTCCTGTGTATCATTACGCTGTACTATTAGGTTTGAGTATTAGGATATAAAATAACATCATACAAGTTGCAGGTCAACTTTTGGGAGGAACATTCACTATACCTGCTGTCTCTTGCAGCCCCTTACTAAGTACTTATACATCTTCAGCTCGCTTTCTTCCCTCCCACTGTCTCTTTTGCCAGCTCATCACTCACATTCTTGAATATTCCTAGAAAATGTTTGCAATGGCCCATATACATTCCGAGAATACTTCAAAACCTTCATTTATAAAAAGCTCCGTAACTGGTAGGTAGCTCTGTGTATTTTGAGATATCCAAGTATCTGTAGTTAAACACACACTCGGTCCGACGCTATAAAATATGGTGATGAACGACTGTCATATACACTTCAGATGCTGTGGGAATGAGATGAAGAAACAGTACCATCAGGCAAGACGTAAACAGAGCTTAATCCGGTACTCTTTCCTTTTTTTTCCCCTTTCTTTTTCACATCGCACCGACACAGACTGATATGATGACGATGGGATAGGATAGGACATGTGTAGCCAACTCAATCTGGAAATTCAGTATAAAAGTCTCCAAAATCTTTGTCTTCCGCAATAGGAAGAAGGTTGGAAATATGCGGTAAACTGTGTAAGTGGCTTGTCCAGCATCTTTTTTCTCTATATCACCCCTTTTCTTTTGTACGGGTAAAATTATGTTTGCAGCAGGTCGCAGTCGATGACGAAGTTTCAGCAAGGATAGATGCAAGTGATGGAAATTGCGATGGCTTTTCAGGACCTGATAATTGAGTACCATGTATATTAATGAGAACTACATGAACCGGTTGATTTTTAAAACTATTATTTATTATTATTTGGTACCTTCTGACAATGCGTTTCTAAGAAACCGTTTCCCCGTAACTGAGTTTTTGTCCACATAAAACGTATTGAGTCTTTTGCTCATTGTCCACAACATGGCGTGAAACAAGAGATTCAAATTGGGAAGACCATGCGTAACAGTTTCAAGGAATTACGCTTCTGTACGTATTAACACCACTAAGCCTGATACAAAGCATTTTAAATAACTAAAGAATATTTGTAACCGGCCAGCAAGTAACAGGATAGGAGTATCAGTACTGCTTCTAAACTGTTACAAAATTATCGCTCGCGCCTGCGCAGGAGGCGCGCTTAAAGTGAGCTGCTATGCTTCTTAATGTCCGTTAGCCAATCAAAACTCCTTACCTTTCCCTTGGTTTCACTCAGGCAGTTACTTTTGTATTAAGGTCTCCAGTGGAACATAAGGGTACGTGAACAAATCATATCCACGAAATTTCACTGTAATTTTTGTCCCAAATGGGAGATAATAATTGCTTTTACTCAAAGTGTAAAATCTGCGGTAAATTAAGAAATAGTACGAAATATTTTACTACTTGTGGAGACTAATATGGATACATACTTTACTTCCTTACAACTATTTTTTTCTGCTACATCACAGTGCTTCCGTACGTGTTTTGTTTATCTAACACTTTAGTGTGTGATGTCTTTGCTCACTGAAGTTGTTTGAATTAACTAGGTGTCATTTTCATCAGGTTGCTCATTCATTGTAATTCCAAGGGCTGTCTATCATTAGGGCGAGTTGTGGACTTGTGCCCTAACTCATTCATTAAGTGATATATTTATTGCTATTTTCCTTTCAACAACAACAACAAAAAATTATTGGTCCAGGGATCATGCTATTTTGCTGTTTGAACTGCCTGTGCTAGTCATATGGACAAAGATAATGAGAATTCACAGACATTGCACTCCCATTCGTTGGTGCTAGTCCTGGACCTCAAGAAAGAAACAAAAGACGTCACGATCAGCGGAATGCAACATAAGGAAGCCCTGTCTACAGCTCGTAAGTACGTAGAGATATTTTTCTAGTAAAAACAGTATTTCTTAATTTAACGTAGATTTTACACTTTGAGTAAAAGCAATTATTATCTTTCGTTTGGCACAAAAATTACAGTGAAATTTTGTGGATATGGTTCGTTCACATAATCAAACATAATATTTTTTGGAACAGCTTACTCTGATAAAAATGATACATTATCATGTTATGATGTGTAAGTCCCATCTTTAGTGGCTAGTGAGAAGATCATTGGACTAGATTAGTTAGGTCCAGCTAATGACAAGACCATTGGGCTGGGGGCAAGCATAGAGAGACTGAGGGCATAAGCCTCCAGATTAACAGCCAACAGGCCTCTAGCAACCCTGGAGTCCTGCTAAAATGCAACAAAAAAGGTTATAAGCTCATTCCATTGCAATTTGAAACTGCAGTTTTCTTGTTTTGAAAAAAGGCGGCAGCCTTGCGGGAACACATAATGCTAGCTCTATCGGGAAGATAGCTGACCCAATCCAGCTACTAACAACATAGAAAATGTTTGTAAATAAACCATTCTGAAATAATATTTATAACTATTTTCTATTGCCACTGGTGCTTTCACGGCCCGCACTTATAGACATGATACTGTATAGGCTTTTGAGCTTATGCCGTGTCAAGAAAATAAGGTGAAATTCTTTATGTCATCAGAAGAAAATCTCGACTGACCATGAGAAAGGCTTCTTCAAGAACGAGCTTTTGAAATTTAGACATTATAATAGAAGTGGAAATGGTACGTTCATTCGTCACCAGATGGCTCCAGACGTGGCACAGCACTAGCGTTCAAAGCAGAAGCTGACCGAACCATCAGAATCAGTCTAAGAGGGTCACATAACATGTGTACGTAACATGACATTGACACAAGCATGGAATGAAACATCTGACGATGAGGAACGTACGAATTTGGAAAACATCGAGACGAAATAACAATAGCGAAAGGACAAGTGGCTATCAATTAAGTAATACCTGGTTGCCAGCCATTAAGGATTTACATAGGTAGTTCCCTTACCTGTCCCTTCACTATTGTTATTTCGTCTCGGTGTTTTCCATACGTTCCTCATCACCAGATGTTTCATTCCAGGCTTGTGTCAATGTCATATGTTAGGTACACGTCATGTGACCCTCTTATGATTCTGATGGTTCGGTCAGCTTCCGCTTCGCAAGCTAGCGCTGTGCCACGTCCGGGGAGCCATCTGGTGACGAATGAACGTACCATTTCCACTTCAACGTCTAAATTTCAAAAGCTCATTGTTTAAGAAGCCTTTCTCGTGGACAGACGAGATTTTCTTCTGATGACGCAGAGCACAGTTCTCTGCGAAACAAAGAATTTCACCCCCTTGACATGGCATAAGCCCAAAAGCCTATACAGGAACTATTTTCTATGTTTACATTTACACAATGCACATTTTAATTCTTCTATACAAGTTAAAATACTTCTATGGATGGGTTGGTGGGTCCCTAGCAAGCATTAAGGAAGGATCTCTACTCTCTGCTACATCAGGAATCATAACATTATTTCCCCAGAATTCCAACATCCAAACCAGGTATCGAAATACCACCTTTTCATTATTTATCAGTGCATTTTAAGCATTTATTTACTTCTTGTCTATTTTTTTCTTAAGAATGAAAGCTTCTTAATATTGAGGCACATGTTGGGCCAGAGAAGAGAGCAACTTTCTCTTTAAAACCCATATAGCCTACTTGAGGTCCTGTACGTACAGAGGCAGTTCAGCCCTGCTCTAGATTCAAAACTCTCTGCTGATCAGCGATGATTCATTGGATGAATGGGGACAGCATGTGATGTTAGGAATCTGATATCAACAATCACTCTTAATGTCTACCTAAATAATCGGGTAAAACTTCCGTACCCCGTGTGCGAAAGTGAGGTTAAAGATCCCACATGGCGCGGCTCAAGCGACGTCACGTAACACTTGGCAGGATTGGCAACTTATGCATTCGTAGTGACAAGACCATTGGGCTGGATTAGTTAAGTCCAGGGAGTGACAAGACCTTTGGGCTGGATGTTAGTTCTGTGGAGTGACAAGACAACTGGGCAAAAATTCAGAACTACTTACATTTTGCAGCGCAAGCATCTAGGCGCGATTGCACTGTCATTTGTTTCTCTCTCGCTCGCATCTCAGGAAGGGCTTGATTGTGCCGTGGACAGAGCTGCCAACTGTTCATATAAAGAACTAGTCCTAGTGCAGCGTTGCTACTTTTGAATCTACGAATCTTGTGACAAAGCCATTGGATTGGTTAGGCCATTGGTCTCGATCAAGCAAAGGGGAGCGGCCCTAGGCCTCTAGTATCCCGCGTGACACCTCCATTGGTCTGGATTGGTTAGGGTAGGTTAGTGACAAAGCCATTGGTCTAGATTGGTTAGACCATTGGTCTTGATTAAGCAAAGGGGGTCCGGGGCCGACCAGGTTAGAAGCCGCGAAGTGGCCCCAGGCCTCTAGTATCTCGCGTGACACCTCCATTGGTCATTGGTTAGGGTAGGTTAGTGACAAAGCCATTGGTCTGGATCAAGCAAAGTGGGTCTGGGGGCGTAAGTCCCCAGGTTAGAAGCCGCGAAGCGGCTCTAGGCCTCTAGTATCCCGCGTGACACCTCCATTGGTCTGGGCAGCTCAGAATTTCTTGTGCACGGGTTGGTAACGGAATTAATTTTACTTCACTGCTGGGAGTGACGTCATATCCCATTGTGTCTCACCCAATGGAAATGTTGGTACGTAGTTAGGCGATGGACTAAGGCGCGTGATTAATTCTATAAGGTTATAAAAGCAAAAATTTTTCTGGGGGATGGCAGGTGGGTTCTTAACTGTCGCGGTGAACACATCTGTCCTCTACAAGGTATTCCACTTAAGATTTCCAACACATTACATCCGTATCATGCTATAAAAGTAATGTAAGTCTTACTGAATTTCTACCAACCATTTGTATGAAGATACCCGAAGTAAAGTCAAAACACCTGTAGGAATGACTGAAACCTTTGATATAAAATCTGGGTTAAGACAGGGTGGTGTTTTGTCTCGTCTTCTTTTCATCACTGTGATGAACGAGATTCAGAGAAAAGTTCACGAAACCATTGGAGGTAAGAAAATGAAAGTTATCTTGTTCGCAGATGATATATGCTTGTGGAGAGACTAAAGAAGACCTTCAAGGACAAATAAACTCCTGGACAGAAGCTGCTAAAGAATATGGACTCATCTTCAGCCAAGAGAAAAGTGAAGTTATGGTCATGAAGAGGTACGGACAACCAATGAGACACATTGAAATGGAGGGGAAACAGCGGTAGCGCCCTACCCTAGGCACTCCAGTATATAACACACAACTTTGCGAAGAAATATATATGAATTGTACCTTAAAATCCTTTCGGAAGAGAGATGTGTTCATTGGAAATGCCAGGGACCCACCCAGCCCACCCAAAACAGTATCTTTACTTTTATAACACAAGGAAAGTTCTCACGCGCCATCGACCATTAGCCGGCCAGCTACAAGCACGGCCATTGGTCGACGTGACGTCATTCCCATAATTCGTAACTCTCTGATTCAGTTACCAACCCGCACAGAATAAAAACACAGCAAGAAAAATATGTAATTTAGTAGCTGTAACCTATCATTCTAAATCCAGGCCAAGCTCTGTCATGAGAACACTGGTTCAGGGAGCCCACACTCCCTTCGAGAGGCTCTTAACTATGGCCGCGGCGCATACTGCCCGCACGGAGAGAAAACAATGTAATTTAGTAGCTGTACCCTATCATTTTAAATCCAGGCCAAGCTCTGTCATGAGAACAGTGGCTCCCTTCGAGAGGCTCTGAAGTATGGCCGCGGCGCATACTGCTCGCATGGCAAGAAAAAAATGAGTAGCTGTAACCAATCATTTTAAATCCAGGCCAAGCTCTATCAACACTCCCTTCGAGAGGCTCTTAACTATGGCCGCGGCGCATACTGCCCGCACGGCAAGAAAAAAGTAATTTAGTGGTTGTAACCTAACATATGGTGGATTTGGATATTTCCTTAACAGTTGGCAACAGTTCGCTTGCAGATCGTAAAGGACGCTGCTATCGGCAATCCTGTGAACTAAAAATAAAAGAGCATCACCAGCCGCCGAGCTGTCTTGTACAGCAAGCGGAGTGAGTGGAATGCCTAGACTACTGTCGGATTTTTTATTATGGACACTCGAGTTTAGGCTTTAATTACAAACGAACCAATAGGCCTATGGAAATTCGAGTCATACCAATATTTTCCTTGTTTAATTCTACATTACCGTATATAAGACGCATTGTTTTCGACGTTCATTAAATATTTTTTATTTGTGGTTGTAATAAATATTGCCCGGGTTTTTGGCTTCTTCTCTAGCAAGCGCTCAATTAGGAATATATACAAGGAAAACGACTTGTCTGATTCTAATGAAATTTTTATATGTTATAACCACATGTATTTGTAGTGTAATACTCAAGTTACAATTTTTTTCAACCACCCTGAAAAAAGTTCTTATCATTTTTCTAAAGCAACTCTTTCTCAGCCCAGGATAAACGTACAGCAACAAACGTGGGCTTGTTTTGAAGCAGTCATGATTATCGGAAACTACAACAACTGTAACCGTACAGTGTGGTACCAAATTTATGAAGAGTAATATTGAAAGGAGGTTTTGTGTACGCCGGACCGTGCGATTAACAGCAGCCCGGGTGGTGAAATCGGGCGCAGTGTTGCCGCGTTCAGTAGTATTCACGCGCGCAACGAACACAGCTTTTCGTTTACTTTCATTCGTTTACTTCCAACCTTTAATTTTATTTCCTTTTATAAATTCCACTTCCCATCACCTTTGCTCATAAGGGTTTTGGACCTTCAACGGCAGGTTTAAAAATGGTTAACTTCCTAATTTAGAAATATCACACTGTACAATTTTTACAAGAGTTATTTGTATTATTATTTACATATATTTACGGTATTTAATTCTATCAATTTTCTTCGTCTGAAAAATCACCGTATTCTGAAGAATCGGTGCTGCTGTCATTCATGTTGAATATGACATGACTCGAAACAAGGGACATTTGCAGAGAGTCCATCTTTTTCCCAGTAGTGGTCTTCAAATTTCTTCGCGCGTTTAATACATTGTTTCCAGAGTTCAGGGGTCACGGTACGTAAGGCTTCTCAGCATAAAGCGTAAATTGCTTCCATACCTCTACCATTTTCTAATGTGTTAGCCATATTTGTTTTTGCTATTTTCCCTTTTACGTAAGCCCAAATGAGCTCGATTGGATTAAACTCGCAATGAGCCACTGGTAACCAAATAATCTGTACATCTGGTCGAAGTCGTTTAGTCAGTTGTTCCAGCTTCTTTACCGGCGTTTGAAACTAAGGCCTGGCAAGGACAATCAGTTCTGATTTAGTTAATTTGTTATAATCGTCAACTCCAGGTGGTAGTGAAATATTCTTTGACGTTATCCAATATATAACTTCACGTTTCAGCCATGACATGTTCGGGTTTTTAGATGAAGGTTCGGCCATCATATGATATGGAGCCTGATCTATAACGACAGCCGAACTTTGAGGCAATAGACTCAGGACTTTCACGAACCATTCTTCATAATGAGTCATCTCATTCTGGTAATCACCACTACTTTTCTTGCCATTAAAACAAAGTTCTGCACCGTCAAGAAATCGTTCTTCACTTCCGATGTGTAAAATTATGACCTGGATGACGTATTTCCATCATTCTCCTTTGAAGCAGCTCTTACTCTCTTCACTGACGACAGCGATAATCCAAGACAATCTGCCACCTTCTGGTACACAGGGAACCTCTTGTCCCCTACTTTTCCCCCCTCACACTGAAAGAAAAAATAGCACTCAAAATCATTGCAAACCGGGCTAGCTGGCCATACGGTTACGAACGCGTAGCTGTGAGCTCGCATCCGGGAGATAGTGGGTTCGAACCTCACTGAGAGCAGTCCTGAAGATGGTTTTCCGTGGTTTCCCATTTTCACACCAGGCAAATGTTGGGGCTGTACCTTAATTAAGGCCACGGCCACTTCCTTCCCATTCCTCGGCCTTTCCTCTCCCATCGTCGCCATAAGACCTATTTTTGTTGGGGCAACGTAAAGAAAAAAAAAAAAAAAAAAATTGCAAGTTCACCCTCTGATAACGGCGGTCTCAGAGGCATCTTGAAGTGACGTGGCCAACATGCAGAACATAGGAAAACTGAAAATAGCTTCCAGACAAACCAAGGTTACAGGCATTCTGTTTCACAACTGCCCGGGGCGGGTGTACTGTGTTCGTTGCGCGCGTGATTACTACTGAACGCAGCAACGCTGCGCCCAATTTCACCACGTGGCCTGCTGTTAATCGCACGGTCCGGCGTGCACAAAACCTCCTTTCAATATTATTCTTCATAAATTCGGCACCACACTGTACGGTTACAGTTGTTGTAGTTTCTGATAACCATGACCGAGCGCTTCAAAATAAGCCCACGTTTGCTGCTGTACGTTTATCCTTGGCTGAGAAAGAGTTGCTTTAGAAAAATGATAAGAACTTTTTTCAGGGTGGTTGAAAAACATTGTAACTTGAGTATTACTCTACAAATACATGTGGTTATAACATATAAAAATTTCATTAGAATCTGACGTCGTTTTCCTTGTATATATTCCTAAGTGAGCGCTTGCTAGAGAAGAAGCCAAAAACCCGGGCAATATTTATTACAACCACAAATAAAAAATATTTAATGAACGTCGAAAACAATGCGTCTTATATACGGTAATGTAGAATTAAACAAGGAAAATATTGGTATATCTCGAATTTCCATAGGCCTATTGGTTCGTTTGTAATTAAAGTCTAAACTCGAGTGTCCATAATAAAAAATCCGACAGTAGGGCTATGCCCCACCATGGGTCTAGATAGGTTAGTGAAAAAACCATGGATGTGGATAGGTTAGTGACAAAAACATTTGTCTGGATATGGTTCTCTTACTTTTAGCGAATATGGCAGCCCTGTACTTGTACACGATACGAACTCTGTTGGAGACAATACGAAGCTTTCCCGGCTAATAGGAACACTTGCAAACATTGGCCAGCCAATAGGAAAACAGCACATGTTCGCATTCAGGTGATTTACACTCTCGGTTTTAATTCTGCTATATAAGTAAAAATACTTTTTGGGACGGGATGGTGGGTTTCTAGCAAGCATAAAGGAAGGATCTCTCCTTTCTGCTACTTAAGGTATCGTTGCACATCATTTTTATACGATGTTTATCATCCCTAAGTCTGCACACCGGGTACGGAAGCGGCACTTGGTTAGAGGCTAAGACATCCATTAATCGCTTTACACTGTAAAATTAAGATAAGATACTTCCGTATAAATACTGTACACTGATCAAATGCAAGCTATCAACAAACCAGCACCTTCTTCACCAGATAACTAAAGACTTAAATAGCTGTCGAAAAAAAAAAAAAAAAAAAAAAAAAAAAAAAAAGAAATATAACCTTTAGTCCTGACTCTCTTCTGAACTCTCCTATGCTCTGACAAGTCCTTCCCAATAGAGTTTCTTCCATCATGTGAAATATCACCACTGTTCACAGATGAAGTCCACGATGAAAGCCGCTTTCTTCTTCCAACACGACTACTACTCGCACTTCCACTTTCTGGATCTCTTCTTCGACGTTTACTGATTTCCCATGCTGTTGGGGTAGCAGTTTGACATTCCAACACAGTATCATTATTAGATACTACCGTTACGTTATTCTGTGAACTACTATCGAACGAATCTAATGGTATTGTAATGGCATCCGATTCTGTGTCTATTAAAGGGGGTATTGCATTTAACACAACAGGTCCCGATGAGAACTGTGGAGATATTGTTGGTGGATTTACACAGTCACTTAATGATGGCATAAATACTTCTGGTGCTTCACGATGTTTCTGGAGTGTCACTCTTCGATCCATGCGCTCAAGTCTCTGCCGTAGCTGTGGAAAGATAAATAACAATCAAACTTGCGTATAAATAGTGTAACTAATATTTAACTTATGAATATGCCTTAGGAGTACATTTACATTATAATTCTAGAACAAACAATGACAGGTAAAGAAAAAACCCAGACAAATCCTTTAGCAAAAATTCGACTATCTTATCTGACTATCTTATTTTCTTTAGAAGGTCAGTTACAGTAGCAGTATTCATACCTGTCCACCTATGCCGAAGCTTATGAAAATAGTGAATGTAAGTTCTACAAACATGCTTTAATGAAGTCGAAACATTTATAACGCACATGCTTTTATATTTCGCGGTAACTATTTTCTGACATGCATTTGACTTTGAAAGAAAATATTCTGCCATCTGGCGAGAAAAAACTATAACTTCCAAACTGTCTCACAGATGCGAACTGTATGTATTTACTAACATAAAATCCGTCTATATATATGGCATTCCAATCCAACTACTTGTCACATACCGTTTCATTTTCCTGGCGCAAAGCAGATATTTGCTTATCCTTTGTTACAATTTGTTCCGATTGTTGCTGAATGAGATCCAAATGTAGTAGAAGTAACTCTTTTAAATGCTTTATTTCTGCACTTTCTTTTTGTACTGTCGCACCATCAGTTAAACTTGCATACATATGGTCAAATTCGCACGAATAAGTCATGATTCCTGCTTTGGTATCAGGTGAATTAAATGGATCTACTGGCACTGGTTTGGCACAAGAAATATGATCATGGATTGCAGCTACCATGTTGACGGAAGCGTCTGTCGCAAAATCACCAACTCCACTTGTATTTTCACCATTCAAAACTGGAGAGGCGTTTGACATCTTCGAACGGAAACAGCCCAAATGTCCAAACGCTTCTTTTCAACACAATATTGTAAATACTACAACAAAGTGGACTTAACAAGCTCATCGATCACTCCAAAACATACAACCTCAAGCTAAATCTTAAAATTGTTATTTTAATATACCGCTAGGTTGCAGCACTGTCGTGAAGAATTTAGAACCGTTAGTCCATCTTTTGAGGTAATTGTGAACTACTTGCAAGAACTTTTGGAGAATGCGATCTAGGCGTGAATGTACGAAGCTTGTAGGCAATGTAATTCGGGGTTGCGGAGGAGGAATCCCGCGATCGCATTTGTCAAAAACTCACCGTGAAGCTGTAAATCATTAAATAAGAAAAGTATTAATATTCTGTTATAGAACATATTTTTGTACATACATTTATGGATCTTGTTTACATTTTTCATCACATCAAACTAAAGGAGATAGTGTGACATTTTAAGAAACTTTGAAACGCATGACGTCAGGATTCACTAAAATCACAAAGTGCAGATAACGAAAGGTAGTTTTAAGGCAGAGTGGTTAAATTACGTAATCCAGCGCCCATGCTCTGGATTGAGATATATTTACATAATTTTGGAAAATATACTTCTGTATGACACAAGGGGAACCTAATTGCATTGGGGTTACAGCATGACATAACCATATGCTCAGGTTAGAAAGTAACCCCTTTTCAGACATCAGTATTCGTATCTTGTGAATTATAACTTTCTGTCGTTGTATCAGAAATGTATGAATGTTTTAGAAGAAATTCTAAGCATAATGGCTAATTGGAATTCCTATTACGGACCTGGAGACAGTCAAAACTATGGTTTCATACCACCTGCATTCAGTTCAGAGTGTGGGGACTTGTATCAGAATGGAGCTGGAAATTGGACTTATTTTCCTGTTAGTGGTAATATGGCTTCATCCAATGTCTCTCAGCAATTAGGATCAGTTTTTCCTAATACACCTGCATCATTTTATGGCAGTGTAATTTCTCAACAAGGAAATTTGCCTCTATCAGATATACCTGTAACATTTGAAGATCCACCACCATACTTCATGCAGTCTCAAGAAGATAATTTAGCTCTAGCTGCTGCTGCTGCAGCAGCAGCATCAACATCATCACTGACTGCTACTGCTGGTGAATTTGTGCCACGTTCCAGAGTTCATTGCCCTGCTGTAAATGGAGTTGTACATCAGGAACAAAATAAGGGAACTAGTAGTGATGTCCGTACAAATTTTTATAGTCGTACCAGAGGGGGACCAAACTTCAGGAGGTCAGGTAATGATTCACGAAATTATCAACCAAATCGTAATTTTTTTTCGGGTTCCACTCGAGATTATGGTAATAATAGAAGAGGTGGGAAAAGTTTTTCACAGTATGGTACAAATAGTAGGTCATTCAGTATGGAAGATTCAAAATCACAAGATCGACAGAGGCTTTTGGCGGAAGCTGCTGCATTTTTAAACCCTGTGAATCAGGAATCTAAAAATTCAACACCCTGTGATAATAGTGAAGGAAATGTAAGTTCAGAGGTACTCCCTGCAGAGGGAAATATTGTTAGCAATACAAAAGGGAGGGATAGTCAGTTTCATCAAAGAATGGAGAATAGTCATGGTTCTAATAGAAGTGATATTACGAATAGAGTGTTCACTAACAGTAGGTATAACCAAGGAAACTTTGATTCTACATCGGGCAGTAGACACTATGATTCTTCTTCTGGAAACAGGAATTACACACAACAAGACTATAGTAAAAATACCAAATGGCGTGGATACAATTCACAAGGAAATAATTACAAAAGTGAATCATACACTTCCTCTGAGACTTTTGGTGGTGCACAGACATCTACGAAAGGATATATGGGGAGACCTGGGTCATTTAAGTTCACAGAAAGTGGAAGTAATCGGTCTTCACCTCATAAGGACACATGTCAGCCAGAAACTTATGCAGGAAATACAGGTAGGTATACCAATATATGGTGCCAAGATAATTAACTTGCTTATCGTGATTTTTTCCTTTGTCCGTGTTACGTAAAAATGCCATTAAAAGCCTCTACGTAGCAGAAGATGGTGTATTATATATTTAATAGTAGTTATATTTTGAACTTAGTAGCTATTCATGTAGAACTTACAAGGCCAGTTTTTTTTTAAATTTATGCAGGGTGTATCTAAACATTTGTAACTATGAAAACAAGAAAAACTGTCCCTATGAACATGTCCTACAATATGTTGGTATTACATATATTGAGATTTGCTCAAAAGAGCGTATAGCCTAAGAGTAGTTGTTGTTTGGATCATCATTCTATAGACTGGTTTGATGCAGCTCTCCATGCCACCGTATCCTATGCTAACCCTTCCATTTCTTTGTAACTACTCCAAAGGCAAATTTATTTTGCTATAGGCTGCTTATGCAGAGATGTAGTTGTCCTTCAACAATGTGATATATATCATTTTCCTTATAGTTTGTCACATAATTCATAGATGAATTTATCATTAGGACAATGAACATTTTTTTGTTCTGGGAATTTTGTGGCGAAAACCATAAGTGGCGCATCTCATAACAACATGTCTTTGGCCTTAATTCATTTTATCCTCCTCATCTTTCCTTTGCATACAAGTTCTATATAAGAGGTTTACTGCAGCTAATACCCATTAATCAAACATCAGTTATAGTGAAAATGAAAGGTTGTTCACTACATAAGTCCTTAAGAGACCCCTGTCTCCTGTTACACCACTCAGCGTGATATCGTTCACGTTTCTGCCCACATAGTTCACAGATTCACTCTAAGGCTGGCTCGTAGAAGGCTTTGGTTTTACACACTCAAAAGTGGAATCCGTGTACTGAGAAATGAGTTATCCTATGTCGAAGATCATAGTCGGGCACTTTCCAATCTGAAGATGTTGCGTAGAGCTCGGACCATATTTCTTTCTTCTTGGCTTGTGGCTCTGTTAACAGGTCTTATAGGCGGCTATGGATGGTAGGTGCATCTGTAGTTATATGTCTACTATATAAAAGGATTCCCTGGCTAATTCATAAGTTAGTCTGGACGGGGCGTTTCGTGACAAACACAAATCATCTTCTGAAAAGTTGCCTTTGTTTTCTCAATTTCTTTTAAGTTATTTTTTGTGAGATAGGCCCGAACAATTTGTATCCCATAGGTTGCGATGGGGCTTATTTTACTAAAGAAGATCTTCATAGACATGTCAATAGATAGTCTTCGTAGAAGTTTGATATCATTCATCACAATTACAGCTGCTGTCGACATCTTTATTACATATTTCTTGAAGGAGGTTCCAGAAGTCTGCAAGGTTACCCCAAGATAGTTTAAATCATTTATGATTTTTAGGGAGACTTATTCAGAGGATAGTTGATCTGTGGCGGCAACTCTGCCACCTCTTTTGAATATCATGTGAACCGTTTTGTCCATGTTTAACTGGAATTTGTTTCTTTTTGTCCAGATCTCAGAATTTCTGTAAGTCTTATAAATTGGAAGAGCCAAGGGTCATGTCATCTGCATAGGTATGGAGAGAGATTTGCCCTTTAAATCCCTTCATTATTTCCACGATGTCTTCAGTAATTGGTTTGAATAAGAGCGGACTAATCGAGTCACCCTGCAGAACACCCCTTGTCTGGATGATAGGTCGTGAGGATTGAATATTGTCTCTTACATTGACTGTATTATCCAAGATGTTTGCCAGTGTGTTTGTTCAATAATTTCCTTCCAACAGTTGCTCAAGTTTATCAGTAGGAATCTGACAATTCAGCAGGTCGAAAGCCTTCATGTAGTGTATAAAACTGACATGGTATTTGCCTCCTTTATGTCTCAGAGCTTCTCAGACGTCTTCCAGTAAGTTCTGTATCGCGTGTAAGTTGATCTGCCTTTCCTGAACCCATATTTTTGTTCGGGTATGTTTTGGTAGTTAGCAAGGTGAGTCTATCCGTTGGGATTTTGGAAAAAACTTTGAAGATTGCATTTTCTAAAGCAATACCTCTGTATGAATCTGGAGAGTCTGGGTTTCCTTTACCTTTATATAGTATCCTCAGTAAGGAGGTTTTCCAGCTAGAAGGTATTTCGCTCATTTCTAGACACTTGCTGAAGAGTGCAGCCCATATTTTTTCCAACAATGGAAAGGTGCTTTTCAGATGTTCTTTATAGGTATTGTCTGGGCCAGTGGCTTTCTGGTTTTTCAGTCTCAGTATTGTTCTCACCTCATCCTCCGTAATGGTAGGGAAACTGCAGCTTTCTCTTGTGCTTGTTGTTTTCAGTGCAGTTCCGTCGTCGAGAATGTGCTGGAAGTGGTTTACCCATGTATCCATGGCAATAGATTGACAGAATTTTGGGGATCTTGGCTTCATTGCGACAACATTTTTTTTTATTGGTGGCTTCTACAATTTTTCTTCCTTTCTCTTCCAGCCAGACAGCCTTTTATCTCTCTCTCTCTCTCTCTCTCTTTCTCTCTCTCTCTCTCTCTCTCTTCCTAAGACATTATAATCTTGAAGGTGTTTTTGAGCCCTAGATGATCTTGCTCTATGGAGAAGTGTAAGAACCTGTTTCCTTTTCTTGTAGCAGACAGTGTCGAACCATTGTTGCGATCCTTGTCTATTCATGCGTTCTTGATGATTTGCTCAAGCATTAATGAAACTGCTTCATTCTTCCCTTGTTGGATCCCTTCTATTACTTCATTGGAGGATAAAGTGAACTCTTCGAGATTGCTGATATTTAAACTTATTTTTACCAATAGGGTAGTCTTTCTTCCGTTTCACTTGTAGGTGGGATGCGTGTTTCTATATTCACATTTAATGGTAGGTACTTCTTTAAGGACGTCATGTGTGAGTAGTTGAGTATACTGTAGACCAGTAGATGGTAGCGGTAATCTGAATTAAAAGTCGGTAGCATCCTAAGACAGGGCTTCCGTGTAGAATAGTGGTGGTGGTGGTGGTTATTATTGTTTTAAGAGGAAGTATCAGTATAGAATGTTTCCTTGGCTAGTTTATAGACTTGCTTTTCCTACTCTCAATACATATTTCAGGGAATATGCTTTCATTTTTTCTATCCTCTCAAGATCACTTGTTAATTTTTCCCAAATGAGTTCTAGACCATATGTTACTATAGGTGATGCCAGCGACGAAACATGAGTCGGACCTACTTCAGGACAGGCAAAACAAGAGAGCGGACATCTGGCCCGAATTCTACGCAACAGATGTGGTGCTAGATCGGAACTGGACGGGACCAAACAAGAACTTACGAAGCGCCATAACTAGGCTCGCAGTGCACGGTTTCCACCGCAAGCTATGCACAAGAAACAGTATTCACGAACCCTCACCAGAGTGTGTATGCAGCCTCTGTGGGAAGGCCTGTAAGCGCTACCACTTCAGCGAGTGTCACAAGTGCACTAAATCACTAATGGAATGTAGCAAAGAACTATGAACACTAACTCTCTGCACGTTTGTGTGCGCTTTTCTTATTAATAATACTGTAAATTCAATTTGTGCCATTGCTGTGCCTAAAGATAGCTGTAGTAAGTTTCATACGATATACTACTGTATATTGCCCTGGTAGCTGCTGTAGTTTTCTCCTGTATATGGCAGTTGAATGAAGACCCATGTCCCAAGTTCTTGTAAGGCTTCGTGTTATTGTTCCTTATTCTTCGACCCCATGACCATGTCATCTGCTTACATAGTGTACTTACTAATGAATTTTTGAATGTATTCATGATGTCGAATGTAACTATGTTAAATAGTACTGGACTTATGGGGTCACCTTGTAACACTCCGTGTGTTTAATTGTATCTGATATTGTGACACCATCATCGATTTCAGTTATGATATACATTAGAGTATTTTCTAATATCTTAAAAAGGGAATGTGTTTCGCCGTTGTAGTTCTTGGTTTTCTTAATTAATATTTCACTGTTTATTGTGTTAAAGATCGTCGTACAGTTGATAAAGACTGCATAATGTTTTTCTGTCGGTTTCCTTAGAGTCTCCTCGGTTTCACTCAACAGATAAGCCACAGCTTGTATCATGCTCCATCTTCTCCTAAATCCAAACTGGCATTCAGGTATCATAGGTTTCGTTCATGTTTCAAAAATGTGTATCTGAAGTTTCGTGAATACTTCAAGTATATTATTCTAGAGAGCAACTCTTGGATGTGAGTTTGGGTTGTCTATATATCCTTTCTCTGTTCTCTGGATGTTCTCCAAAGTGTAGTGAACATTTTATAAATTCTGTATATATTCGATTCAGACCAGCTGCTTTCTTATTTTCTGATTTTTGAATTTGGTGTTGAACATGACTTGAAGTTACATGAGTTGGTACTGTATTCTTGTTTGAGTTTGGCAGTGTCTTCAGCACATGTGTTGAAGGCGATTTCTTTATTTTCTCTGTTTATATCAGCTCTGAAGTAATCTTCCTTTTCCTCCATTGAGATTTCTGTGACTTTTGTCATTGTTTTCTTCTTGAGAACTATTTAAGGATTGCATTTCACTTCTGCTAACTCTGTGGCTTCAGGTTCTATATAAGGTCCCTTTTTTAATTTCAGTAGTTGCTTGTTTTCTTTCTTGAACTTCGCATATAGCTGCAGGGATCTTTTAGATTGAGTAGTCCTTGCCTGATGAAGAGTTACCAGAATTTCTGTTTGATATAACATTCTTGATCAAACTATTTCTGAGGGTTACCTCAACTGGTATGGAAGCTTGCTGCAGAATATTTCCTATTTTCGTAAGTGCCTCATTCACAAATTCTTCATTTAGGAATAGCTTTGCTTCAGTGCTCTGTGCTGCGTTTATAAGTTGAGTACTCTTGATCTTCTGTTATCTTTGTATGTCTTTTTTGATCTTGTGATTGTTTTAATATTGGGAACGTCTTTTGGGTACAGTTGCTTCACTGCCGCAATGTACTGTGTGGTGTTACATTTGGTATGGAAGCTACTGTACCTCTCCAAATGCATTATGAAACAAACGTGTCTCTGTATGTACAAAGATGGCACTTGTGTTCATTCCATTCAGCATGACTTGTACAGAAAGGATGACACAATTCCGCAAGGGCAGCAAGTAGTGTACAGTGCAACAGGGCAAGTGGCAGGTCTCATGTGAAACGTGAGTTATTCACACTACAAACAAGGTAACTTGCTGTTCATATATGTTCGTGCAGTTGGCAGTGGATGTGAAGCAGAGTACATCTTGTAACAGCTCAATTTTCTTCCAGTGAACACTTATCGGCTTCTGCTGACGTATAGAAATTAAACAATACCGAATAACAGCTTAACTAGAATATACACATCGACTGATTCGGGTAGGGTTGTGCATTTCAGTATCCAACAACCTAAGAATAAATAGTTCATTCATCTTTCTTATCTTTAAATTCCAAGCGTCATTGTAGTCGGCCTTGGTTTGTATCGTCTGTAACCATTAAGGTACTATTGTCAGACAGATCAATAGTGCTGTAACTGAAAGTAAAGAGTAAGTTAATAGGAAAGGTTACAATAATATTGGGTAAACATCAATTACTTGTCTAGGCATCTATAAAATTACTGGAAACAGAGAGCATGACGACCACTATCAGTGCGACATCTGTAGCACGAAGTTGGAGGTAATGAGAACACAGTGCAATGCGAAGCTTGCGACAAATGGCAACACGTGGATTGCTGCGGCATATCTAAAGGTGAATGGGATATTATCAAACGAAAACACTGCAAACTAATATGGTTGTGCACAGAATGCAAGCCAGCTGTCTTGAGAAAAAACGCAATGAAGACAAACTAGAAAAGATAACTGCAAGGTTGGAGGACATGCTAATTAACATGGAAAAAAACATGGAAAATAAATTGGAGGAAATTAAAACTATGATACCAACGGAGGGAAAAAACCATGGAAAATATATTGGAGGAAATCAAAACCATGATACCAACGGAGATAAAAAGGCATATGGAAAATCAAAGGACATCATCTAGACAAGTGACAATCAAACAGAAAGCTCCTTAGCCCCCTGCCTCAGAGCAAGGAAGAGGAATAACACACAACCAGGAACGTCCCACAATGATAACCAGAGAGCTAACACCATTGAAGGAGGCGATGCATGGCAAAGAAGAAATTCCAAATGACAACCAGAAACTAGCAATTAAGGAATCAAGAGGTTTTATCACGAACAAAGAAGGAAGGGAAGTAATCCAAGAACGAGAATCCGGAGACTACCGAATAGAAAATGAGAGTAAGTGGAATATATACGAGAGGAAAAGGAGAGACAAAAGAGGAGAGAGGAAAACTGGGAGTGATCTTGGCAATATTCATGATGCAACCACCCAACGAAGCAGACCAATAATAGGTACGAGAGAAGGCGATACCAAGATAAGGGCAGCAGAGTCAAACGCATGGTTATATGTAGGAAGACTATAACCAAATACAACCAAGGAAGACATATGCGAATATCTCAAGGAAAACGGTATAGACGGCAAGGTGTTCTGTGATACAGTTGGCGAGAGGCCAACCAGCACAGCATTTAAGATTGGAATTCCGTACAAAGACCTAGAACGAGTGCATGATAGTTCATTCTGGCCCGCCCGTGTAGTGTGCCGACATTTTCGGAAACCTTGGCTTGGAAATTTCGTAGTATACAGCAATGACAGGGTTAGAGCCATGACTTGGATTTTATGATCGAGAGGTGCACTAAATCTAATGTCAAGTAACATACTATAGGAATTTGTCATATGTGTACTAACAGAAACATTCATCGGGGAGGACTCAGTAATAAATGTATCAGGTTCAGTGGCGGTGCATGACTTTCGTCACTGGGGGTTCAACAGAAAGAAAATTCGCCCCACCCCCCCCACCTCACTATCTCCCCTCACCCCTGTCACCTGTGCCATGACGAATTTCAGAGAATGGGCATAACGGTGCACATAATGTGCATGCCTAAAATCTTCCCTCATGAGAACTTGCACCCTGAATGGTGACCACTCATTACATTTTCCCCATCGTAACCTTGTGAAATCAACTTATCTCTATTATCCACAACTTCGCTCAAAGAAAATTTTAAACACTCTGCTATTGTCTTAGCATTATGACTAGAGGGTAGAGGAAACCCCAGAATCTTTCAACTGGGTTACCGTTGGGAAGAATGATAACAAATTGTGCTGTAGTTGATATATCGGTGGTCTCATCTGCGATTACCGAGATGAAGTGCGCTGTGGTGATTTTTTTTTCTCATGACAGATTTCATACATGCACGAAAGCAAATCATTCTGAATGTCTTTCGAGGTGTCTTTGAAAACAGTAGCTTTGGACAGATGGTCTCTTAATGCAACGTCAATTTCAGAACTAAAATTGACGAGGCCTCGAAATATGCCAGGATTCGATGATGCACTTGTTTCGTCATGCCCACGCAATGCCATCTCAAACGTGCCACAAAACTTTACACAGCACATAACGAATTTTCCGTACTTGGTCGTTGTCTCTTTCCAAAGACTGCCTGTAAGCACAGTCAAATTACTGACGGTTATCGTGTCTTCCCAGGAGATCGAAACTGGGCAAGCATATGAGATTTAGAACTTCTGTGTTTCTTTATTATTTTTTTGGACAAATATCCTATATCTACCACTCCGACTTTGGTCTAAGTCCCTTCCCTTTCATCACCCATGAATCATAAAAAAGGAAAACAAATCAACATGTTAGTAATTTCGCAATCACAGATCCACTCGATTCTTTTATACGGTATAAATCCATTCTGAATTTATGCACGATTTCATTACTTTTAGGATGCCTCGTTATATCAAGATCAGGCATTGGGCGTCCGGCATCCTTAATCTTGATCTTAAGTTTACGCTCAAGAGAGAGAGAAGTTTGTCTTCTGAAGTATCGTATAACTGTTCAAACTCATTATGTAGCTCCGTACCTTTCCCTGGACCAAAATTATGGACGCAACTACAGTGCACAAAAATACACACACGGAGAAAATATTGTAACTTCTTTATGTCCTAAAAATTAAGTTTCTGAACGACACAACAGTGCAGAAAAACACTCACACGCTTGCACAGCGTACAATAATATTACGAATTATGATAACTATTGCAGACTGTTATAAACACTAGCATCACACTTGAAAAACAGAGTAAACTTTAGGAATGTATGTTCGCAATGTTGGTAACTTAATTTTAAGAACTCCTGTGGCTAGGCAGTTGGCGTTTTCTTTGGTATTACATTCCCGCTGCTCTTTTCCTCGGTGATTTTTAAGTTAATTTTCTCTAAAAAAAAAAGTAATTATTCCAAAGAAGGCAAATGAACAGATGTTTAATAAATATTGATGTATTTGGGAAAAGATATCAATTGGAATTTGGCAGTTTAATGTGACTGCTGGCAGAATGATGCTCTTCAACACTAGCGCTAATTATGTGCACTATTTTCTGCTATGTAGTTGAATTCCTGTAAAGGCAACAGATGGCAGGCACATACTTACCCCAACACAAGGTCAGTCTAGACAGACCTTGCCCCAACACCCCCGGCAACACGACTAGAGAGAGTGGCATATTGCGCATGCGTAAACCAAGGATATATGTTTCTGCGATATCCTGGTCTTGTCTACGTGCCGGCCGATGTCCCCCCGCACCTCGCCACACCCTTCGCCCAGGAAAGATTTTCTTCCAAGGGGGTTTATTCCAGACAAGTATCCAGCCACGGAACGTGCGCAGTTCACATGAATTGAAAGCTAGTACGAGTATATTAGGGATAGATGGGCTAAGCAAGAGCTTCGAGATTGACAAGGGAGTTATGAATATTAAGTAGTTGAATAAAATTTGGAAATAAACTGGAGGTTCATTGCTCCATTGCGTTATACCAGAAACCGCCACTGATCAGGTTTCTACAACTATCATGTGTACGCCAATCAACTCAAGGAAAGGGGACAGCCATCAGGAGGGGCTATCAGTACTCGTTAAACCTCATCTAACCCCATGTAAACAACTGTTGAGAGACGAAAACCCATTGATTTTACAAACGAAAATATTACTGATCATGGCAGTATACTTCAGCCCTGAACGCACTGCAGCAGACATAGTTGATACACTTGGAAATGTGTTGAATATGATAAATGACTAAGAAAAGGTGTTAATTGCTGGTGACTTGAACTGTCCAGTAAATAAACACAGCTGGAAAACTGAAGAAGTTATGGACTACCTGAGACACAGTGGATTCGTGCTGTTAAACAAGAAACAGAAATGGACATATGTAGGACCAAATGGCGGCAGCACAATAGATTTAATGCTTTCAAGAGGACTCATAACATCGGGAACAACAAAGCTGCTCCTCAAAGAAGGCTCCGTTGTAAGAAAGCACTTACCAGTGAGCACAGACATCATCACGAAGAATGAAGAGGCAGCTGACCCAAGAAAAGGAGTCAAAATCAGAAATAATATAGACATAAACAAAGTGAAAGCCAAGACAAGATAGATCGACCAGGTGAACAAAATGACAGATGAAGGTGAAATAGATTCCACAGCAGGGTGGATAGCAAGTTGCTATGAAGAAGCGGCTGCTCTAAGCCTGGGGACAAGAAAGTCAAAACCTTGGTTCGACAAACAATGTTATGAGGCAAGGAGAAGCACATTAGAAAAATTGAACAGAGCAAGAGAAAGGAGGAACATGGAAAACCTGGAAGAGTACCAGCAACAAAGAGCTCCTGAAGAGGAAAAAGATTCAGTACATAGAACAACAACAGAAAAGGATCATAGAAGAAGCTAAATTGGACCCATACAAGGCTCTACGGCCGAAAACGAGCAGAATGCATTCTAA
The DNA here is from genome assembly GCF_040414725.1 of Anabrus simplex. Classification (NCBI taxonomy): domain Eukaryota; kingdom Metazoa; phylum Arthropoda; class Insecta; order Orthoptera; family Tettigoniidae; genus Anabrus; species Anabrus simplex. The sequence goes on from NC_090270.1 coordinate 79,875,357, forward strand.
TATCGATATGGAAACATGGAAAACACACCTCAACAAAACAAGTGCTCTGAGAGACACGAGACCAACACTCAGGTGTCCAGAACACAGAGAACCATCAGATGCCATAATGGAAGATGAAATCGTTCAAGCCATCAACGAAGGAAGAAGCAGTAGAACACCAAGACCAGACGGAATCAGAATTGAGCATCTAAAAGAAACAGTGAGGGAAATGTTACCGGTATGGAGTGCCTTATTGAACAAATGCTTCGAAACTGGAAGCGTCCCAACAGATTGGAGGAAGGCAACAATCTGAATGCTATATAAAGGGAAAGGAGACTCAGACGACCCGAATTCCTACAGACGGATAGCGATGGAACAAACAGGTTTGAAACTCCTGACGAGGATCTTAACGAAGAGAGTGATGAATAAATTGGATCCACTGTTACCAGAGGAGCAATTTGGGTTCAGACGGAAAAGATCTACAATGATGGCACTGGAGAATTCACTGAACCACATTCGTCTTACCCTAGAAATTCCAGGAGGCAAATTATTTGTGGCTTTCATTGACTACTCCAAGGCATTTGATTTGGTAAACAGAAGGTTACTCATAGATAAGCTGGAGAAGTTAATTGGAACATCTAATGTCACAACACTCATGTCAAACCTATCGGCTGAGAATTATATACAGGTGGACGCCGGCATTGGGTCATCAGATTGGATGCAACAGACTATAGGAGTTCTTCAAGGTGATCCACTTAGCCCTATATCATTTAACGTGTTCACCTCCGATGCAGTGTCAGGGATAAAGGAAAAGACCAACACAGAAATGTTCCTCTATGCTGATGACATGGTAATTGCGGCTGAAGACATAACAGAACTACAACGTGCAATGAATTTGCTAGTGGACTGGGCAAACAGGAATGAAATGAAAATAAATGAGGAGAAAACTGAACTAGTCGTATTCAGGAAAGGAGGTAAACTAAAGGAAACAGAGCACATATGGTATAATGTCTGCCTTCGCAGAGTTAACAGTTTCAGATACCTAGGTGTAACCTTGCAGAACACATGCAGCAGTTTCAGGATCCATATAAGAGCTATGTGACCAAGTATGTAAAAGATATCATATCCAGAAGTGTTCCTCGAGGTCATGTTCGATTAGTGAATTTATTAAGGACTAACACTTATGCAGAGCGCATTAGACGCCACGCTGTTTTATCTAATTGTGATCCTCTGTGCACATTGTGCGCAATAAATTTATTATCTTGTAACTCCACCGCAAGTTACTCGGTAACAACGCATTGTAGTACATACATTCATTGGGACATTTCTTCTTGTTTTAATCCTAGCAGTCGCTCCTTCCCACCCACCACCCCAGCACTTATTACTATTGTTTATGTCTGTCCGTTAGGTCATCAGCCCAGAGGCTGGTTGGATCCTCAAATAGCACCACCAAAGGTTATGCGGTTATAAGAAACCGCAAAAACCAATGGCAGCACCAAAATGAGGCGTACTAGGCAAGATGAGGAGTGAGGTAGTTTGCCATTGCTTTCGTCACTGGGTCAGAAAGTGCTATTGCAGCACGACTGACCCTATGAGCAACACCTTCGTAACACTCAGAGCAACACCTTTCATAACACTCAGATGCACTAGTCGTGCTCCAAATGTCATTACTCAGCACCACCCATACCCCAGCAGCTTCCATATTGTCACAGCCATGGATGTGACTGGGACTTCGGTGAAAGCTACACTTTACTCTGGCCTGTGCCAAGGGATGGATACAAAAGTACTGTATCCATCAAGAAATAGCAGCAGGCAAAACTATTGTTTATATACATCCTTGATTGTGAGCTGAGGTCATGGAGACCACCAGTGGATTATTCTTATTATTTGTCACATAGTATATACAACTTATACTCATGGTATATATCACAAAAATGAGGTCTGATTTGTTGTACATATCGAGCATTGTACAACGTAATTAGTTATATTTTTCTACAGGTAGATTAGTAGGCCTACTCAGCCTTGAAAACTTCCAAGTGAGGAAGACAGACAAAATTAATGTGTGAGTACCAACTCCAGAAGGGCATGCATATCAACATGAGAATATTTTTGAAGTCTGGGAGACTGCACCTCACACATTTAGGTCTATACTTTTCATTTGATGTATTTTTTCATTCTTTAACTTTTAATTGCAGTGGTTTTCTTTCCATTTAATGGTAATATTAAAGTGGATGATGATAGGAAAGGGAACAGGAGCACAATTGTTTCAATGTACTGTGTGTAATTTAATTTGTTTCTGTTTGGATAAGTGGGCATAAATTCAAGTAAATGAATTTGAAATAATTCTATTGATAGAGGATGGGAAAATCTAAGTTGCTCCTGTTTATAGCATACTTTCTTGTTGATAATGCTATCCATATTTCATTTTTACTTGTTATTTATTTATTTATTCATAAAAATATTATAAAATGAAAATCCACAGCCTGTTTCCAGTCATTCGACCGGGTCAGGAGTGGAATGAATGAAGCCCTCATCTCGCGGCGAGGATAGGAATTGTACCGAAGTGTGTGATAAAATTGTTTATAAGTGGTGTATTCTTCATGTTACTGTATGTTTGTTTTAATACCTAGGAATCTGACAGTGCAAGCAAAATAAACCGATTTTGTATATTTGATGCCAAAAATGAATGTTGTAATCTTTCTTCACTTTTAACACAAAAGCTGATATTTAAGAATAAAGAAAAGTTGCCTTGAGAATAGCTGTGACCGTTGCTTGGTAACTTGTCCATCATTTTAATTAAGATTGGAATTATTCATCAGTTTTAACAATGGTTTTCTTATTTATTAAATACAAAAATAAAAATATTATGTATTTTAGAACATATGAGGTTGCAATTTTGCCAATTTCATTTTATGTCTGCTATCCGGACACATTGGGCAAAGGGAAAATGGAAGGAATAAGTTCATCAAACATACAGTAGATTAGTCAGAGGCCAGGAATGAAATTTGAAATCAGAAGGCTGGTTGTTGTTGATTTTTTGCCTTTTAAAGACTAGTTTGATACAGTTCTCCAATCCATCTCATCCCATTCTTCCAGTAATCTACATACAGTACTATCGTTCTCACTACAGACTGCCCTGCACTCCAGATTCAACCTGTCATTCTCTCAGAGCAAACTAGGCGAGTTCTCCACGCTCATCTAGGTCATTACGCATATCACCTTACCATGACTTAGGTAAACACTTGTATACAGCATGTTGCTGCCGGCCTTCTGACGAGATGCCGTGAATGTTAAGGTATTATTGTATTATCCAGATGGCCTGGTTTGATGCAGTCTCCACACCACCTTGTTCTGGACCAATCTCTTCAGCACTACATAACTGTCACATTTCACAGAACATCCTTTGTATTCTGTTTGTCACATTGATCTGTGGTCTCCCTCTGCCATTTTTATCCTATATGCCTCCCGAAACTTTTCTTCAAGGCAAATATTGCCAAATCATTCTCTTTACACCCACGGTATCCCCTGCCTGTCATAAGAGGTGACTAAAAGGGGCGGCCAAGGTATGATTGTTTTAGAACCACGAAACTGCTTGTGATTAGTGGGTACTATCACGCGGGGAACACCATGGGTCGCCTTTACTAGCGAGTAGTACAACTGTTAGGTACATAATAGGTTTGTGATTAGTAGCAGCACAGAGTGGTTCACTAGGTTTACAGTACCTGTGATTAGTACCACTATATGCGGAACACCATGAGCTTATGTTGCCTGTGATTAGTACCATTATGTGAGAAACACCATGGGTCAGGGCATTGCCTGTGATTAGCAGCACTATATGAGCAACACCGTAGGTCTGGATTGCCTGCGATTAGTACCCACTATGTAGGAACACCATGGGAATACCTGCGCCCATGATTAGTACACCTTTGTGAGAAACACCATGGGTTCACGTTGTTTATGAGTGGTGCCATTATGTGAGAAACGCCATAGGTGTGACACACAATACTTGTAAGTGTGGAACACCGTGAGTCTACACTACTTTTGTTTAGTACAGCAACATGAGAAATACCATCATTCTACTGTACTAGCGATAAGTACCATTATGAGGGGCTGTTGACCTGAATTTTGGACCCCTTTAGACAACAAGCATCATCGGTTCAGGATTGTGCTTTAGAAAGAGTCCCTTGGTCAGTAATACTATTGTTTTAAGATAGTTTCTGGGGAGATGGGGCATTGCGGGCCAGATCCACTGATTGTTTTAAATTCATTTGCATCCATTCATTCTTCATCATCACGTTTTGAATTCTGGTCAGTGGATGATTTTGGACTTTTAAATTGTCTTTACATTCTGTCTTATTAGGGGCCGATGACCTGGATGTTCGGCCCCTTTATACAACAAGCATCATCATCATCAATCATTCTCTTTCTATCTACTCAGTTCAGTACCTCTCCATTTGTGATCTGATTGACACATCTCAAGCATTCTTCTGTAACACCACATATCAAAGGTCTCTGTATTCTTTCTTGCGGCTGACCTGAGTGGCTTAGACAGTTGAGGTGCTGGCCTTTTGACCCCAACGTGGCAGGTTCAGTCTTGGCCCAGTACAATTGGGTGTCACACTGTTTCTACATCAGTTTCAGTATTCAAAGAGGAATGACGGCGACGTGAAGAGGATAAACGTCAAGCACGGAAGCTCCGTCGAGCTCAGTTCCGCCCTCCCCCAGCCATTTCGTGTGACCTGTATGGACGTATGTTTCATATCAAGATTAGGCTACTAAGTCATATGAAACCTATTCGCAAAGCTTTGTGAGTGTGAAGTGACTGTATGAAGCAAAACTACTCTACTTCCTTAATTTCATTTCCTGGGCTTATACAGTAATACATGGTTCACCAGAATATTAAATGCAGTAGCCACTGTAACTACTTTCAATCACCACTGATCTACATTTAGGGCTGTGACCCACATGGTGGGTTCCATATCAGTAGTTCACCTAGTCTTTTTGTAAATAATATCAAATACAGAAATTAATCAAACAACTCCCTTGGTGAATTATTCAAATCCCAAATTCCTCTTCCTATAACCAAATATTTGCCCCTTTTTTTTTTTTTTTTTTTTTTTTTTTGCTTTATCCTCATATTATGATCATTCCTGCTTTTGAAACCTCCATTCAAACTTAACATCCCTCCAACATATGTTATATGTACTGAACATGACCTAATAAATTGAGATTTAATTTTGATTCCATTCAAACTTTTTAGTCTACCAATGTCATTCCATGCCATCTCTCAGTGACAGCTCAGAACAAACTACTTAGTTGAGCAGCTGGTCTCCATACTCCCAAGTCTTCCCAGTACAAACTTTGCAACATTTTTCTAACACTGCTCTTTTGTTGGAAAACACCCAGAACAGCTGGTGCTTTCCTTTGGATTGTTTTCCAATTCTTGAGTCAAGTAATCCTCATTAAGGTCCCATACGCTGGAACCATGCTCTAATTGCGGTTTTATCAGCAACTTCCATGCCCCCTCCTTACATCCTTACTACAACCACTACCGAGCAAGTGGCTGTGTGGTTTGAGTCCCGTAACTATCAGCTTGCCTTCGGGAGATAGTGGGTTTGAACCCCACTGTCGGCAGCACTGAAGTTGGCGTGGCTTCCCATTTTTACACCAGCCAAATGCTGGGGCTGTACCTTGATTAAGGCTTTTCCCTACACTTAGCCTCAAACTTAGTCATTACAAATTCAGAATTGTGATTATTTTGAAAATCGGACAAGTACTTATCAAGAAAATGGAATGTATTCAGTCACTTCCTTCCCACTCCAGCCCTGTCCTATCCCATCGTTGCCATAAGACTTATTTGTGTCAGTGCAATATAAAGCAGATTTTAAGAACAACACTGCAACCCCCCAAATACCCTCTTAACCATATGAAGGTACCTGTAACCTGTGTTTTTCACTTTTTTTTCCCTTTTCTTTTTTTCTATTGCTCAGATGAAGGCCTTTCATTATAATAATACCTAGGTACTTACATCGATCCCCGCTGAGGAATTTTCACTCCGTCAACACAGTAATTAAAGCTGAGAGGACCTTTCTCCTTGGTGAAACTTACAACATGACTTTTCACCCCATTTACCTTTTTACTATTTTCTGCTGTCCATCTCTTAACTTCATCAAGATCTTTTTTGCAGTTGCTTACAATCCTGTAACTTATTACTCTAAACAGTATAACATCATCCGCAAAATAAAGGTCCAATAATAGCGCCTTTTCGAACCCCCGTCTGAATCATTACAGGATCAGATAATGCTCCATCTTCTGTAATTCTCTGAGTTCTGATTTTTAGAAATTTTGCCAGCCATTTTTCTAATCCAGTAGACGGATTATTATCACTAGTCTCCCATGATCTACCTTATAAAAGCCTTGGCTAGGTCAGTAACAATACGATTCATTTGACTTTGGTCACCATTGAGTTTATTCTTCACAAATACAATTACTGCTATTAAACACTATTCCTCCTCCTCAGTTTAGTTTCTTCTACACAGGAAAAATATTAAAATAAATGACAATATACTGATATATACAGGGTTATTCAGTTAAGATGTCTATCTCAAATAACTTGTGAACCATTAAAGATATAAATATTCTGTTTTTGCTTTCATTGATGGTATCAAGAGGCTCGTAATCAAACTTGCAGTACTTTTCCAGGGTGCCAATATCTGCTGAGATAACAGTAAACTTTTTTAAATGGACCTATGCTTTTTTTCTACACTTAGCCTTAAATTTGGTCATTACAAATTGAGAACTGTGATTATTTTGAAAATCGGACAAGTTACTTGTTTCATTTGCAAAAATGTAGGGTCCCGTTCAGTTGAGTCACAAACCAGCCAGTCAAAGGACACGCTGTATACGACAGATCTGTTGCACCGAGTTCCTTCACTCTCTTCTGACAGCTAGTCATTCGCTCGATTGTGCCCATAAAAACACCGTGATAAATTGTATGATTTAACATCTTTCATATTGTCGGTTACAGGTAAAGGAAAAACAAATATGTGGCGGCTTTCGAAGGAAGCAAGCTGGCTGTGTGGTATGGGCAACGTAGCAGCTGTTAGTTTACATTTGGCAGACGATAGGTTCAAGTCCCAACATCAACAGCCCTGAAGATGATTTTCCATGGTTTTCCAATTTCAAACACTGTACCTTACTTAAGACCATGGTCACTACCTTTCCATTCCTAACCCTTTACTGCCCCATTTTCACTGGAAACCTATCTGAGTTTGTACAAAGTTAGAACACTTGCAAATTGACATCAGGAAGGACATCCAGTTATAAAACTGGGCTAAATCTGCGCACGCACGCACGTGTATGTGCTACAAATTGCACACGCATCCCGTCGGTGTGAAAATACCAGAGAAAAAGATGAAGAAACACGAATAAACAAAAAAAGAAGGCCTGGTATTGGGACATTTAGTTAATATTATGTTGAATGTTTGGAAATAATGGTGGTGGTGGTGGTGGTGGTGGTGGTGGTGGTGGTGGTGGTAGTAGTAGTAGTAGTAGTAGTAGTGATTATTGTTTTAAGGAGGAAGTACAACTAGCCAACCTTCCCCTCTTAACACTAATCAGAAAGGACCCTTTGAAGAATGAACAAAAAGAAAGAGAACGGCCATGAAGGGTGTGAAAATGAAAAATTCCCTAGGTCTTGCAAACCTTATGCTACTAGGATCAGAAAGGAACAAGAGTCCAGTTATTTGAGGTGAGCATCTTAGCTTGTTTATATGGACATTTAGAGTGAAATGAAATCTTAAAATACACGCTTGAGCATTTTGTATTTATATAGCACTATCTTTCAGCATTACAGCAGTTGGGGTCAAAATCAAGGACAGTGTTTTTTCTTAAACAGAAATGCTTTGTAGATTGTCCAATGTCTCCCCCTTCAGCAACTTTGTATAGTCTGTTTTGACAGCTGAAACTTGTCTTACATGATTCTGTGCCTACTAGTAGAACAGCACAGAATGTGAGAATAAGTACCATAGCAGATTTGGAAATCTCAGTACAAAAATTTCAGTGTGGGTCTTTTAGTAGAGTGGACAGACTACAAAATACATTCCCCAAGGTCTCTTAACTAGATATTGGACCTTTCTTGCATACTAGCTGAGTTCAAATACAAAAAGATTAAAGCATTTCTAAATATCAGAAACAATCTAATATTGGAACACTGTAAAAGAAACATAAACCAGTTAGAAATCACTGTTATCATTCATGAACCGCAAATATTAAAACTTGGGTTGCATATTTTCAAATTCTTGGTTGCCAATGGCGACTGGAAATTTTGTGCTTCGGTCAGAGTTACACAGGCTGATCATTGTAGCTTAATGCAGTAATAACTCAGTCAATTTGGTAGTAGTAAAAATAATGATCGTATAGCCCCAGCTACTATGTTCTAGACATTTTGGAGTGATTAGTGCCAGATACCTTAGATGGCCTACTTACCAGTTTCACCATTCTGATTTGCTGCAATCTAGTAGTGAAATTAGAACACCAGTTGAAGCACAGAGAGAACGTACAACTTCTAGGTTGTTGACCACATATACTGTGATGCCACAATTGGCCAATGTCTGGAAGAGCTCTTAAGGACAGGTTAATTTTGTTGGGTGTGCCACCAGAGGTCTTTAACATACTAGCAGTTATGGAATGATGTGCTAACAATTTTACTCACCCTTCAAAATTCTGCTACCTCTGCCAGGATATAATCCAAACCTGAGATCGTGTGTCAGACAAACTACATCTGATGCACTGAGGTGGCTGTCAGAGCAGTTAGCACCCATGATCTGTGGAGAGAGATGGGTTTGAATCATAGCAGGAGTTCATCCTTGAAATGTCCGGCTTTATGGTTAAACAGCGTGCTGGCCTTTGGTCCAGAGGGTCACGGGTTCGATTCCCGGTTCGGGTTGGGGATTTAAACCTTCATTAGTTAATTCCGATGGCTCTAGGGCTGGGTGTGTGTGCCCCGTCTTCATCATTAGAATTCATCACTGGTAGGGCACCATTCTCATAGACGCACAGGTTCACCTATACGGCTTCTGCTTGAAACACCTGCACCTGGCCTCTTTGGAGGCCACACACCATTATTATTATCCTTGAAATAGTTTCCATACAAAGGTTTGAATGGTACTTTTTTAAACTTGTTTGCCAATTACAGATGTGATAGGAGTGTAGTTAATTGGAGAGAATCCTAATGCCGGGCTGAGTGGCTCAGACGGTTGAGGCGCTGGCCTTCTGACCCCAATTTGGCAGGTTCGATCCTGGCTCAGTCCTGTGGTATTTGAAGGTGCTCAAATATGACAGCCTCGTGTCGGTAGATTTACTGGCACGTGAAAGAACTCCCGCGGGACTAAATTCTGGCACCTCGGCGCCTCCGAAAACTGTAAAAGTAGTTAGTGGGACGTAAAATAAATATTATTATTATTATTATTATTATTAGAATCGTAATGTTCTGTAAGTATGCTAGACTACTGAACATTATCCCTCAACCCCTTAAAATAAAGGGGACTGTGTTTTATGATAGCTTTGGCAGTAGATCTGTTATGAGATTGCCATACATTCTCTTTCTTATGAAAATCCCCTCATTTTAATTTTTTTTTTTGAAAATTTACAAATAGGCTATGTCCATAGTTTTAATGATACTAGGCAAATGAAGTATTTGTAAGGGGCTGAAGAAGGCAGTTAAACTTTATTTACCAAGCAAGTGGCCACGCAGTTAGGGTCGCGCAGCTGTGAGCTTGCATTCAGGAGATAGTGGATTCGAACCCCACTGTTGGCAGCCCTGAAGATGGTTTTCCATGATTTCCCATTCACACCAGGCAAATGCTGAGACTGTACCTTAATCAAGATCATGGCTGCTCCTTCCCATTCCTAGCCATTTCCTATCCTATCGTCGCCATAAGACCTAACTGTGTCAATGCAATGTAAAGCCAATTGTAAACAAATATTTATCGATTATCAATTTAAAAAAATTGGTGTTTTTTTACAGGAATCAGAAATGTTATTGTTTGTCTCAGACTATTACAGCAGCAATGTTTAGTATTATGCGCAACTATCTATATGTCTTGGGTATGTTCTATAACTTCTACTAATGCTGACTGAATTGGAAGTTTTACTTGAACCTGTAAGTTGTTACATAAAATATTCTCTGTTGGGAGAGGAGTATTCTTTCAAACTGATAAAATACAGAAGCCAGGGAGTGTTAAAGCTGCTAAGTAATGTGTGTGTTAGAATCTGGATAGATTATTATTTTCTTCTGTCAGGAAGTCAAACATTTTTAAAACAAGATTTCTTCTTCAGAAGAGTCAGAGAGCCCTGATTTTCATTCAGTCTGCACTAAAAATGAGTACCAGGTTAATTCCTGGGGGTAAAGTAGGCCAGACATAGAGAGCTAACCACTTTATCCCACTTAGTGCTGAGTTTACAGATGGTGGGAGCCTTTACATTCTTCTTTCCCTTTTCTAATTTTGCACTAATTCACTCTCTTATTTGTATTAGTGCTTATTGGATCAAATTTAGAAACTTTGAACAAATTATTTAGAGAAACAAATGAATTTGGAAGTTTGCAGTTTTTTGCATGTGATTTTTTGTATTACTGAATATTTGTGTATGTATTGGTTGTTTGTGTTAAAAATATAGGAACAGTAATCAGTCTAGACTTGACTTAATTAACAACAGCTTCCTCATTGAATTAATGGAAGATTGTCCGATCATGATCCCAAGTTCATGATTTCGATCCCAGCTTAGGTGATCTATTTTTGAAGGACTGTCAAAAATCGTGGCTCTCCACATCGTCGTTGGCCTGTTAAAGATCTCTGGCAGCGCTCTCATTGTCACCCAACAAAATTAAATGAAGTCAGCCATAGTTCTCATTTCAATAGAATTCTTTGCTAGATAGCAGCACAATCGAAATACCAAAATTGGTACTCAGGCCGCCTATATGGCACCATTCCAAAAGGCCTGCATCACGGAAGCTCGGGCTATACGATGATGATGATGATTGTGATTGTTATTACTATTGATATAATAATAATGTCCAACTCATTGGCTGAATGGTCAGCGTTGAGGGCTTCAATTCAGAGGGTCCCGGGTTCAATTCCCAGCCAGGTCAGGGATTTTAATCGCCTCTGATAAATTTTTCTGGCGTGGGGACTGGGTGTTTGTGTTTGTCCCAACACTTTCTTCTTCATATTCGGACAACACACTACATTACCAACCACCACAGAAAAACGCAATAGTGATTACATCCCTCCATACAGGGTTGGCGTCGAGAAGGGCATCCGGCCGTAAAACATGACCAAATCCACATGTGCAGCACAGTTTGCACCCGCAACCCCATAGGTGTTGGAAAAGCTGTAGAAAAAAGAAGATATAATAATAATAATAACAATAACAATAATAATAATAATAATAAACAAAATTGTGCATTATATTTGTTTGTTGGAAAGTTACTTTTTTGGCAAAGCCTTGGTTCTGTCCTTCCCAGTTTCCAGCCAAACTTTCTGCTTTCTATCTGTAATATTGCTCAAACCTTGTCATCGCAGGTTTAAAACTGATGTGTTGATAGACAACATTTTCCCAGTTATTTTGTTGATGGAACATAACAGCTCAGGGACAGTTGAAGGTATAATGATCACATAGACTGAGGATGAAGCTGCTTGCTATATAGGTGAAGGGAAAAACAAAGAGGTTTGTTTCATGGTGTGGATTACTGTAGTCACATCCTAGTTCGTGAACAATGGGTAACAGCTGAGTGACCTAGTATGTTCAATAAATTTCCAATTTCTGTGCAGTCATTTAAGAAAAGGCTAGGAAAACAACGGATAGGGAATCTGCCACCTGGGCGACTGCCCTAAATGCAGATCAGTATTGATTGATTGATTGATTGATTGATTGATTGATTGAAGTGGTCCCGAGAATCGAGATACCAGTTGCTATGGAATGGGAGTGGGCATTTTGGACGTATTCTGAGTCATGGCCCTCCTCGTGTGCAGGCGGCTAGGACTATACACACAACTGTGGTCCCTAACCCGTTAGAGGAGAGAACCTTACTTGGGCTATGCATAAGTAAGGGTAGCATCCTGCTTCACAGAATTTTCACTGAGCATGTTCAGAATGTTTAAAGCATGCTTCAGACTTAAAGGAGTAACGGAGTCCCACTACCATTTGACAGGCGAGGGACTCCTTGGAAACAACTTGGCAAAAGAAGTGGAATTTGATGGGGAGCTATCAATATTAATGGAGCTTATGCTTATGGAAGAAAGAAAGTAGAAGTGCCTGAGTCAGCAAAGAGGATGCGTTTGGATGTGTTAGTTTATGATATTCAAGTAAGGCGAGATAACAAGGAAGGGAGAGGAGATTATAAAGTGTACTTGACAGGTGTTAAAAAGGGAAGGACAGAGTGTGGTGTAGGACTATTCTTCAAAAATGCTATTGCATGAAACATAGTTTCTGCTAGGCACATAAATGAGTAAATGATGTGGTTAGATTTGACAGTTGGAGGAATTAGGATGAGGATTGTCTCAGTGTACTCGCCATGTGAGGGTGCAGTGAGGATGAAGTAGACATGTTTTATGAAGAATTGTGTGACATCGTAGTCAGGGTCAACAGCAAGGATAGGGTAGTGCTAATGGGCGATTTCAATGCTATAGTTGGAAATCGAACTGAAGGATAGGAAAGGGTGATTAGTAAATGTGGTGAAGATATGGAAGCTAGTAGGAATGGGAAGCATTTGCTGGACTTCTGTGCTGTAAGGGATTAGCAGTTACAAATTCATTTCTTAAGCATAAAAGCGTGTTTAGACGGTACTTTTCGTACAACACCGCATGCGGCACCACGTGCTGTATTGCAGGCCGCAAGTTGCCAGAGCCACAAGAGCCATGTCTCTTGTCTCTTCATGTTCACATGGACAGAAATGAGGCAAATGCATTATTCGAAAATGGCTTCTGAACAGCTTAAATGTGCTAGTGCTGCTGCTGCTGCTGCTCTCATAATTATTCCTAATAAACATAATCAGAAGCGACGGGTGTCAGATTTTCTGCGCGGTCAGAGTTCGACATTAAATATTCTTCAAGATGCCAGTAATGATGACTATGTTTCGTAGTTTTTACTTGGATGTCTCCACATGACTTTGAGATACTCTTGCAGTTGATTGGGGCATTCAAAAAAATGAAAACACTAATATGAGAGAAGTCATTTCACTGTGCATGCGTTTAGCTGTGACTTTACATTTTCTAGTTACTGGTCACTCCTATCACATAGTATTTACAAGTTTTCATTGCCTATTTACAGAGTTCAAACTTTAAAAATAAATCATGAAATCAAATGTTTGAAAGATTTACAACGCTCCTTCAGTCGTCAGCATAATCACTGTCTGATGAATCAGATGAACCATCGTTTAAATTTATTATAACAGGATCAATGTCTTCCATGAGCGCATCTTTCTCCCAACAATGTTTCTCAATTTTATTGGTGTGTATAATGCATTTTTTCCATAACTCCAGAGTAACGAACCTGAAGGCTTCTCGGCATAGATCCCGCATCATGTCCATTGACCTTCCCCTCTCTGCCTGGTTAGACATATTCACTTTAGCTATTTTATGTTTTATGTATGCCCATATCAGCTCTATGGGGTTTTAGCTCACAATGAGCGGCAGCCAGATGAGTTCAATGTCAGGACGAATATGCTTGTTGATCTGCTAGAGTTTCTTTTCGGGTGTCCAGAAGTGCAGCTTGCGGTGAAAAATGAGCTCCGCTTTATACATTTTCTCCTTTACTCTTTGTCAGATTCCGTAGCTGAACAGTGAGTGTGTTGGTTTTCGGATACAATGGTCATGGGTTTTGGCCAGGTCATTGAAATTTATCTTCTCTCAGGGATAGGTAATAGGGCTTATTCGAAGTGTGCCTTCTCTTCAAGGTATCAATAGTAATGGCAGAATGCGTTCAACTTTTGAAACTTCTTGTATATAAAGTTCCGGCTGATGGGGGAAAATACCACTCTTCGTCATCTAGCATGTCATCCCCTTATTCCACCTTTTCATACCATAACACAACGCATTCATTGCAAAGTAGCTCTGGATGACTCAAAGCTGATACAGAGCAGCGACAGAGTTTATTTGGCGCAGCAAATAGGCCAACCGGGCAACACTGCGTGGCCGATACGCTGCTTTCTTTTCTCAAAACCACCCAGTTAAATATAAATCAATATAAAATCAACAATATTGCATGCAGGCAAACTGCAGTTTTAATTTTAGCCTGACATGCCCATGAGCTTTAAAACAAGTCAAGTTTTTTACTGCTATGGTCACCCAGTAATGAGAAAATATTGTTTCACAGAATTTACAATGCCCTTTTTCACAAATGTTAGATAATATTAAAACTTGGTGTACATATCAACAATAAGTTACTTTAAGACACATTACAGTTTGGTAATGATTAGAACAATACTTTTAAAGTTACCGGGCGAGTTGGCCGTGCGCGTAGAGGCGCGCGGCTGTGAGCTTGCATCCGGGAGATAGTAGGTTCGAATCCCACTATCGGCAGCCCTGAAAATGGTTTTCCGTGGTTTCCCATTTTCACACCAGGCAAATGCTGGGGCTGTACCTTAATTAAGGCCACGGCCGCTTCCTTCCAACTCCTTGTCCTTTCTTATCCCATCGTCACCATAAGACCTATCTGTGTCGGTGCGACGTAAAACCCCTAGCAAAAAAAAAAACTTTTAAAGTTATGAGTTTTCAAAATGAGCGTTGCATTGGAAATGGAAAAAATACCGGCACTTTCTTTGTTCAACCTGCATTAAAGTTTTAACTGGGTACAATAAGCATTTCTACTCCATATAATTAAACATAGAGTAAAATAAGCTAAATTTTGGTGCATCTTGTTCCTATGTGGGACTAACAAACTTTTTATTAACGTATGAATTCGGGTGTCTATACTTTTTCCCACGACAGTAGGTGGCATGAGTGACGCACGGAGTTCTTGGTTAGCTCTTGCAACTACTTATGCCTAGTTATGCCCACAAGACTGATGCATGCGCGCTGCATGCTCCAACTTGCCTCACCTTGGCTCAAGCCGCAAGTTGCACAGAAAAGGGCACCGTCTAAACGCACCTTAAGTCTATTCACTGGTACACACGGGATGGTAGGAGCACCATCCATAACAGACTATATTGTAACCAACTTTGAATTCTGGAAATCTGTTTAGAATCTGCAGGTATTCTGGGGATTTTTTGATGATACAGACCACTCTGATCTGTAGTGAACTAAGTATCTCTAGGCCTAGGATAGAGAAATTGAAATCTGTCTGTAGACGAATAAGGGTATAAAATCTTCAAGATGAGGAAATTTTAACTACATGGACAAGTAGTTGTTGAATCCAAGAAGAAGTTGGGGAAAATGTTGGTAATAACCTGAGAAGGCCACATCAAGCAGCAGGGAAACCTTTCTGGATGGTAATAAAGAATCTTGGGAAGGAAGGGAAAAAGGAAATCAGTAGTGTTTTGGGTAAATCAGGTGAACTCATAATACATCCCAGGGAATCATTGAAGAGGTGGAAGGAATATTTTTAAAATCTTCTCAACGTTAAATGAAATCTTCCTGGTGACGTCAGGAACAACCAAGCTCATGGGGAGGAGGACATTGATGTTTATGAAATTACGCTTGAGGAGGTGGGAAGGATGGTAAACAAATTCCACTGTCATAAAGCAGCAAGAATAGATTAAATTAGACTTGAAATGATGAAGTATAGTGGGAAGGCAGGGATGAGTAATAAGATCAGCATGAAATATTAGTAAGGTACCTTCAGATTGGACAAAAGCAATAATTGCATCTATCTATAAGCAGGGGAACAAGAAGGATTGCAACAACTATTGAGATAACTCATTGATCAGTATACCAGGCAAGGTGTTCACTGGCATCTCGATAGGGAGGGTGCAATCAGTGGTTTAGAGGAAGTTGGATGAAAACCAGTGTGGTTTCAGACCACAGAGGAGTTGTTAGGATCAGATATTCAGTATGTGCCAGGTAATTGAAAAATGCTACAAGAGGAATAGATATTTATAGACTCATGTTCGTAAAAACCAAACACCTTGAAAGACTAGAGGTAGGAAGTTCATATTCATTGGACATGTGCGTTAGTATGTTCTGAAGAAATGATTAGCATTTGAACCCTGTCGGCCCTCAGGTTCAAGGTCCACATCGATATCTTGGCACACCACCACCTACTGGTAAAATGTGCCTGCGGCTCTCGTTGCCGGTATAAAGCGAAGGTAATGGGTCAGTGTGGCTTGAGCAGACGTGCAGGATGCTTCACAGACGTATGTGAGAACAGTACCGTCAAATGAGTGAGTTTGAACGAGGGCGCATTATTGGCATGAGAAAACGTGATGCATCCATCCGGGAAATTGCTGCTCGTGAGGGACGAAGTGTGTCGGCAGTGCAACGGGTGTGTACAGAATGGTTCACAGAACGCCATAGAACACGATGAGATGGGTCTGGTCGCACCACCCAGACCAACCCCCGAGCAGATCGACACCTCATCCGAATGACATTGCAGGACATATTTGCATCATCCTCGGCTTGGGCGGAACAGTGTAACACATCCTACACTATCAGGAGTGACAATCCGTCGCCGTTTATTATGGTCTTGGTTACCAGTGCGCCATGCACTTCTCCAGTTTGACTTGCATGAATGACATCCTGCGACCCATAGCCATACCCTTTCTGCACGACACCTCACATGCCGTATTTCAGCAGGCTAATGCGTGACCACATGTTGCTGCACGAACACGTGCCTTCTTGTTGTCACAGGATGTCAGACTGTTGCCCTGGCCTGTCCGATCAACGGACTTGTCGCCAATCGAAAATGTGTGGGATATGGTGAAACAGCGGATGCGGCGCTGTGACCCAATGTCAACCACCAAAGATGAACTGTGGAACAAGATGAATGCAGCATGGATGGCTGTACCCCAGGACGCCATTCATGCCTTATGCGCATGGATGCCATCACACCCATGGAACCAGTTATCAGTGCCCATGGAGGGTCCAGTGCCTACTAGGCAACAGGACACATGCTAAACCTAGATGACTGAAATGCTAATCGTTTCTGCAGAACATACTAATGAACATGTCCTGTGAATATGAACTTCCTATCTCTAGTCTTTCAAGGTGTTTTGTTTGATGAGTGTATTGATTGCCAACGTCTAGGAGATTGGGCAAGGCACATAGAAGAAGATGAAGAAATCTCAAGAAAACTTATGACAGAGTACCGAAGGAAAATATATTCACTATATTGGGGGACTATGGGATTAAGGGTAGATTATTCAAATCAATCAGACACATTTATATTGACAATTGGGCTACCGTGAGAATTGACAGTAGAATGAGTTCTTGGTTGCAGGGGTTTTATAAGCTGTAATATTTTACCTTTGTTGGTAATAGTTTACATGGATCATCTGCTGGAAGGTATTAAGTGGCAGGGAGGGATTCAGTTAGGTGAAAATGTAGTAATCAGTCTGGCCTATGCTGACAACTTGGTCTTAATGGCAGATTGTGCCGAAAATGTGCAGTCTAATATCTTGGAACTTGGAACCTGATGCAATGAGTATGGTATAAAAATTAGCCTTTCTGAGACTAAACTGATGTCAGTAGGTAAGAAATCCGAGAGATACGAAACTGGAACAGGTAGATAGTTTCAAGTATTATGATGTGTGTTCTCCCTGGATGGAAGTATAGTAACTGAGATTGAAACAGTGTGCAGCAAAGCTAATGCAGTGAGCTTCCGGTTGTGATCAGCAGTATTCTGTAAGAAGGAAGTCATCTCCTGGATGAAACTGTCTTTACATTGGTCTGTTTTCAGACCAACTTTGCGTTACAAGAGTGAAAGTTAGTTGGGTGGACTCGGAATATTTTATTCATAAGCTAGAAGTAACAGACATGAAAGTAGCAAGAATAATTGCTGGTACAAACAGATGGGAGCAATGACAGGAGGGTACTCAGAATTAGGAAATAAAGGCCAAGTTTGGAATGACCTCGATGGATGAAGCTGTATGCATAAACCAATTTCGATTGTGAGCTCTTGTGAGGCGAATGGTGGGGGGGGGGGGGGGGTAGTTTACCTAGGTGCATAATAGGCTCAGTTATGGAGGGTAAGAGGTGTAGAGGGTAACCAAGGCAATGAAGGTTAGACTCAGTTTCGAACGATTTAAAGATAAGAGATATAGAACTAAACTATAGCTCATTCCACGTTAAGAAAACCGTATTGCTCTTATGGACCTACAAGGAATGAACATGCCCCTGCTTAGACACCCATAATTCCTCGTGATTAAGGGATATTATAATGTACTTTGTATTATGAAAGATAGATGAAAAGGATGAGGCATTTTTGCCCATGAGTTATTAAAATAACTACATAACACTTTCTTTGACATATGGCGGAAACAGCCATCGCTTCGTTGCCTTCCTTCATTTTCTTTCTTCGGTGTTGCTCTGATACAAGCCTCATGTAGTCGCTCACTCTGTGAACCGCCGGCAGCTCACTTCTGTAGTGAAACCATGTACAATATTTATTTGTTGCGTGTGTGCTTTTAGGGTTAAAATCACTGCGTAATTTTCTTGTGTTGGGTGAGAGTTATGTGATAAGCCTACGTGTGTGATTTCTTTCTTTAACATTAATACTGTGATCTTTTGTAGAGTCATCTACAGTATATATCTATTGCTTGCGTCTCGGTTTTCTAGCCTTTATTGCCTGGAGAAATTTATTAAATGCAATTACATACATCCCTCGATCCCATGAAACTTATTTGCTTATTTTCTCCCCCAATTTTTATTACACTTCAGTGCTGAGGTTTTTTGTGTGCTGTAGTTTACCTCTGATTCTTTACAAACCAAAAATATTCCTTGTCAACCCCGTCCCCTTTAGTACATAAAAAAATTTGCAGCTTAGTTTCTTCCGCTTTTTGTCTTGAACTTGAATATACTGAATTTCACAAATTTATGTGCCACCGTTTTCCCATGATGGTGTTGAGCAGAACTGTTCGATATGGCAACCCTGTTGTCATAAGAGCAATACTGTTTTCTTAATATGGAATGAACCGTAAAGATGTATGTGTGTCAAGAATAAAACAAAAACCCTTATCAAGAAAAAATGTTATCGACCAAGAGTTGGAGGATTGCCTGTACTGTAGAGTATCAAGAAAGGCTGATCAAGCTAAAGGGAAATCTCAATACAGTACCACGTGGACTACAAAGAAGACAAAATTTGCAAGTCCTGAAAAATATAGAACTAGGACACCTTACCTTGTGTCCTTTTTAGAATACTATTATCCGGAATGTTAATTTACTAAATAAAAATGAAAAGAACTGTCTTGAAGCCTTCGAGATGTAGCACTGTCGGAAGATTTCAAGTACCCTCCTTAAAAAATTTGTAAATGAATCTCAGCCACAGAATTATGTATCATTGAAGGAAGGTGCAAATAACAGGATGATCTGGAAATGTTCTATGGCAACTGATCAGTCTTAGGACTGCAAAGGTTCAAGAATTTTACTATTTAGGTTGACTGACTCAAGAAAAGAAAGTGGCATCCTCAGTTAAGATAGTCAAATCAATGAAACAGTTGCAGCATTTCTTTCTCTATAATGGTGTCTATGGAAAAGAACCAACCTGTCTTATCAGGACCAAGATTTGCCTTTTCTGCACCCTGATCTTTCCTATTCTACTCTGCAGTTTGGAAACATGGACCATATCATCACTAGAAGACCTATCTGTTGGTGCAGCGTAAAGCAAATTGTAAAGAGAGAGAAAAAAAAAAAACCATGAACCATACTTAAATAATTAAATCTGATTTGTTCAAATTCAAGGTTTTGCAAAAGCAGTGTCTGTGCCAAATTATGTGGATATCACTTTGAGACTATATCAAATATAAGGTAATTCGAAGTACTGTAGGTGTGAACAACGATTAAAGAGTTGATCCAGGCATGATGGCTTCGCTGATTTGGCAAAGTAGATGCAAACAGCAACCAACTATTAAAGCGCTGTTTCAGGCATAACGACTTCACTAGTTTGGGCACATACTTTATGGCAAATGTCAGACTACTTCATAGGATCGTATGGACAAATAGACCCACTCAGTAGACAGTCCAGCAAATGGCACCAAAGAAAACCTGGGTCAGACAAGTTATAGGTGGCTTGTAAAACCACACACTCAATACATACAATGCAAGATTTACAACTGTGAACCGTAGGACATAACAGCTCGTCAAAGAGATCTGACATCCACTGATAACATCAAATGCAGCATATGGGCTCAGGAGTCACTCTAGACCAAATGCCAGATAGAGATAGAAGAAGAATGCCAAATGGTTAATAAATAACACAGGCCTGCAAAATTGAAGTTTTGATAAATACAAGAGTAGTTTTCACGAATTTCTATGTGATTTGGTGTGCTTATTTTGAAAATGACCTCCATTTTTTTCATCAGTCAGTTTTTTTGTAAAATCTATGTCATTAATATTTTTGCTAAAATCAAGAGCAATTGAGTTTAAACCTTTTACATCGAATTATGATGCAGTTTCTAGAAGAAAATCGCCAATATACTATTTTAATTTGTTTTTATTTAGGTAACTTACAGCACATAAAATAGACGATTGACCAAAAGGAACAAATATTATGTATGTTTACATGAAAGTTCGAAACAAATTTTAAACTGAGCAAGAAACAAAGTTTCTATTTTGAGTACGTATTCTTTTTCCTTTGAAACTTGCTTTTTTACATTCTTATGCTCAATTTCAGGCCTATCTTGTGTTATCATCCAACAGTAGCCTGCATGCATCTTCTTGTCCCATCTTCCTTGATATTTGTGCTCCATATCTTTGATGTCTTGGTGGGAATCTTTCACCCTGTTCTTCGCTGGCTGCTCCTAAATTTTCAGGAGGAAAGTCCACAGGCGAGTGAAGGAAATGTATTTTGACATCATGGAGCAATACAGATGTTGATTCCCATAGGGAATTGGTATTATCATGGAGCAACCCAACATTTGAAATTTGTCCAGTATATTCATTACAATTACTTTATAGTTGCAATCCTTGTAATTACTCAGAAATTTACTGATGACGTCTTTGAAGGCAACCCAAGCTTCTTTTTCCTTTGTTGTCATGCTAGTCTCAAATTCTTTATCCTTCATAAGCTTGCGGTTATCGGGTTCAAAATAGATTCCCACTTTCAACTTGGCTTCAGATAAACCTGGAAACATGTTGCACAGATATTTGAAACAATCGCCACTTTTGTAATAGCTTCAACAAACGGTTTCATTGCACCTAGTTTGATATGCAGCGGGGGTAACAAGATTTTTCTTGGCTCAACTGAACTTTTCTGAATCACATTATTTGTGCCTGGTTCAAGATTTTGTCTTTTCGGCCATTCTTTTTTAACCCAGTGTTGAGTCTTATCGCGGCTGTCCCTTTCACAAATGAAACATGGGTACTTTATATATCTGCCTTGGTGACCAAGGAGCGTATTTTATTTTGTTGAGAACGAGAGCCAGGTTTTCATAGTGTCCAACTGGTACAGATGCATACTGGCTTCCGTTATGAAGGACAGCTTTCAGGCTCCTTTTCAAAGAATCTATAAACAGCCTCCATTCATCTTTATCGTTGGCGACATCAAATTTGCTCATCAATCCTTGAACATTAGAACAATAGGCTAGTTTCCCCTCTTCCTCAGAATACCTAACAAATTTCTTTTCTCGATTACTTTACCATGTTCCTTTGGCCAATAAGTTTTTTCTTTCAGTCTGAAGCCCCACAATTCAGCTGCCTCTTTCGAAAGGCCCAGACCTCTAGTCATTTCATTAAGTTCAGCTGAGAGAAGGGCTGGGGTGAATTGCCTTCATAGGGCTTATATTTGTTATCAGAGCCTTGAACTTCAGGATGTTCCGAGTCTGAAGACTCTGAAGAGATGGCTGGCAATTCAGTTAGGGGCAAAGGCACTGACGCATAAGGTCATGAGGAATGGGGTGTATGGCTGATGAAATGTTCTCAGGATAAGAGATTAGCCTTTGATTTGTACGGTTATACCCACAGATATGGCAGGAACAAAAGTAACAATCATCAGAGTGGTTTTTCGGCTCCATCCATGTCATAGGAATTTTGAATCGTAAAGCAGTCTTCTTTCGCTTGAGCCACAAGCGTAGATCATTGAGACACTGCACACAAACTTTGAGGAGCCCACGATTTGTCCTGGTCTCTTGAGTTTCATGCCAAAATGCACAAGATAAAGTTGTCTAGCATAGACTGTAATGCTCCTAATGCGATTTTTAATAACACTATTCGCCACATATGTAACAAAAGTCATCTGGCACATTTTCACAAGTCTCAAAGTGGAAACCATGTTTTACAAAACGCACAGAGAAAAGCAACCGTTAAAATTGTTTCTGTGAAAGAGTTTCCACTTGTCACTGTATCAGCACACGCACAACGCTACTTGGTGAGTGTTACTGCGAGGTCAGCGAACCGAAATGATCTGAGATAAGGATTTGCACAACACTATTGGTAGAGAGAAATTGTGTCGGGGAGGGAGGGATGGTACCGGAGAAGTGTCACAGAGGCGTAATCTGTAGGTTTCACCCAAGTAGAATGATGGTCAGACGGGGAGAGAAGAAATTCAATGCTGAAAATAAATTATGGTTAATGTTCATAAAAATCCAACTACAATTGAATTTTTCAAGAAAACGTGGCGCAATAGAACTTTTTCATTACTTTTTTTTTTAAATCAGCACCGAAAAATACATAACGTTCGGATGTCACTTCCCTTGTTTTTTTTTTTTCTTTTTTCATCGCAGGCCTGTGTAATTAAACAAACAAAAGTTTATTTCTGGATTTTGAGTGATGTTTAAGACTGAATGTCCTTCCTGGTGCATCATGATTTTTAGTTCAAAATTCCCCTTTTGGATCTATTGTCCTTCAAACTTGAGCCATCTGGGTGGATAGCCACTAACTGAGCTTACATGTTTATGTGACCTGTTACATGGAAAGGGACCCAAAGTCGGCAATAAAAATTTAATAGCAGAGCTGAACAAAATTGTATAGGGTGTTAAAATTGCATTTCTATCTTTTTACTTCTTGTTCTACCTATGGGTCTTCATAACAAACTCAGTTATACAGCAGTTTGAGTCTTCGCCACTTGATGTCATAAAAACTTCATACAATTCAGTATTCTCCCCAGAAAGTTTTGTCAGTTGGGTGGCAGGAATGAGTAGCCGGGGAGGGAATACTACCTAAAAAAAATGTGATAACATTTCAATTTATTCCCCTCAGGGCATTAACAATAATATCACACAGGTAAACATTAACTGTAAAATTGGACTATCACCAGGGAACGGATTTATATGTACTAATAATTATTGAAATATGTACATATATATTTAGTTATTTTTATTGAAATATGGAATTATATATGGACTTAAAATTACACATATAACATTAATTTCTATTTAATATCAAAGTTCGAAGAAGCTAAACAAAGTAGATCTACATGCAACATAATGTTGCATTTCTCATTTTAATATATTTGAAGAACACACAATCCTTTATTCTCAATTACCAAAACAATGCATTACAAAATGTTCTTTTAAGTGCTGGAAAGTGAATCTTCTCCTATTATCTCTAAGGACAGATTTATATTGAGTGAAACTGCGTTCAACATTGGAAGAGGTAAAGGGGGCATAATTCACTTTCACAATATCTGCTGGGGTTAAATCCAATGTTAATTTTACACTTAAATCTCCACACAGCATTGCAGAAACCTTTGTCATTTCTTTATATCCAGGGTTCTTTGAAAGTACAGTGGCCATCTTCATGTTTGCTACATCTGCAACTTTACCTGTACCACGATTTAGTTGTTCCACAGTTTTATTCACAATTTCACAACTTTCAGAAAGTGAGAGATGCGAGTTTTGGAGCCTTTTCAGTGTTTTTGTGATGCATGAAAAATTATGCTGAATGTAACATAGGTCATTTCTCACACTTGTATCGCAGACAACTGTTTTCGCGGCTTTAAGTGAGGCTGCATCTTCAGAGTCCATGGCATGCAGAACGTTCTTAATACAGTCTATATATTCAAGATAATATTCAACTGCTTGCAACCACGTACCCCACCTAGTTAGAATCAGCTTAGGTGGCAATGGAATCTCTGGGTACATTTCTTTCAAAAGATGAACTCTTCTGTGGGCTTTGAGAAAAACGTTTTTCACCGAGTAAATCAATAAATCTACTTTGGGGTAACTGCCTCTTATCACTTCTGCCACACGATGAAAGGCATGTGCTACACATGTTAAATGAGTCATCTTAGGATATACAACACATAATGCTTCTCCGTCTTTTATCATATAAGGTGCGGCATCGCTAATAAAATGTAACACTTTATTATACTTAACGCCCTGTGGCCAGGGGATACCCATAGCCTCATTGAACAGTTTTGCTATAGTTTTGCTATCACACTTTTCTAGAACATCACAGTGTAAGGGAATCCGTTTACAATAATCTTCGCTTAACAAACCAATGATTACGTTGCCAATTAGCCTGCCTTCTTTGTCTGTTGTCTCATCAATGGAAACCCAAATTGGACCGTCTTTAATCTCTTGCCTTATCTTC
Organism: Anabrus simplex; assembly: GCF_040414725.1. Classification (NCBI taxonomy): domain Eukaryota; kingdom Metazoa; phylum Arthropoda; class Insecta; order Orthoptera; family Tettigoniidae; genus Anabrus; species Anabrus simplex. The sequence continues at coordinate 79,900,016 of NC_090270.1, forward strand.
CGAACAGTTTCATCGTATATGGCTGAAGAGTACGTTTTTCTGAACGTTGACTCATCCGGAATGGATCGTTTAGGACATTTCTCGAGGAATTCCCTGAAGCACTGATTATTCAGTTTGAAGAGAGGTATGTCAGCAGAGATGAGAGTACGGCAGAGATCGGTGTTGAACTCGGACGTTAACACTGGAAGTTGCTGGTTGTGTCGGAAACAACTGCCTCTGCTTGGAATCTCGTTGTTTGTTAGCCTGGTGTTTACTGGTTGAAACGTGCTGTTGCACAAGGAACCTTTGAGTAGATGTCACTGTACAATGACACAAATTACAAAATAATATTTTACTGCTAGTTGATAAACCATCTTCTTTAAATTCTGATACATAACTTTTCAATTTTAAACTGGTTGACTGAGCTACTTTAGGCATATTGTAACAACGTTAATGTCTTCTATGAATATCACTGTACAACTGCACACACATAACGTACAAGAACACTATGATCCGTCTCACTGCTAATTCAAACTGTGAATAACTGGTAGTGAACTAGATGGATTTATGAAGCAATCAAAGGGAATGCCAGAATTACAAACTAATCCGGAAACCACTAGCACATCGTTGATGAATGAGATTTCCCTAGTTACAAAATTACATCACAGACACAGTCGATGTTATGTAATGCAGCTTATCAGTGCTGTAAGTGTGATTCAGGTAGTCACGGTACTGAGCGGCTGATCTCCACCCCTTCCGGGCTCAACCCCTCTCTTTCTTCGCACCGCTAATCAGCTTATTTTATCAGCCCAGATGTAGACAGGCGTGATAATGACCTGCACACCAGTTAAAATATTAATTTTTCGAATATAGATTTTTAATTTATTTCTCCATTATTGAGAGGACTACTTTTTAGTCGAAATATGGACTATATTGATTTTAATGACGAAGAATATGGAACATATGTGCTAAACTCCAAAATATGGAAAAATATGGAAAATGAATACTCCATTTTTCAACTCCACACGTCATGATTCGTAAAGATAATGCAAAAATATAATTAATTTTAGCTTCCTAAAGAGATATGTATTTACATATAAATCTGTTCCCTGGTTATCACAAACAAGACATAACTTCTAGTGTTATACTGCTCATTCATAACCATGTAACAGTGGGGCTTTCCACTCGGTTGCTGTGGAATGCCATACCAGTTTGTGACATCAGGCGAAATAAAGTGCTTGCATGCAGTTCCACACTAATCCAGACACACTGTTCGCGCGTGATGCTACGTGATAGTTTAGCTAAACATATAAACTCCAATATAATTGATGCAATTATCCTGACAATAATGAAGATTAATCATTCAAATAAACAGTTTTACAGTATTTACATTTTTATTTGGAACACCTAATGACTGAAGTATGTATTAATATTATGTAACTAGCACGTGTATGTTCAGTCTTCAGCCCTAAGGCTGGTTGGATCCTCAACAGCTCCGCCATCAGCTGTCAGATGGCCTAGGCATCACTGAAGAGGCGTACTAGGGAAATGAGGAGTGAGGTAGTTTCCCATTGCTTTCCTTACCGAGCCAGAAGTTGCTATTACATATCAGTCTGCCAAGCCCACTGAAATGCATGCACCAACCGACCCTATGAGCAACGTTTTCACAGCATTCATAGCAGGGACTGGCTGCACAAGGAATGGCATTACTAGCATCGCTCATACCTCAGTCACTTTCATATTGCCAGAGCCAAGGATAAGACAGAGACAGATCAATGAAAATATTGCTCTAGCCCATACCAGAAGACATAGTGCACTGTAAACACTGTAACTAGCACATATCTAGGTTATGTTAGCCAGGCGGTCTGTAAAAACAACAGGGCAGTGTGCCCATTTAAAAGGTTCTAGGGAGAACACTGCAGTTGGTAAAAAAATTAGTGAAAGCTGTAATTGCATTTTTCTCAAAGTACAGTTTCCTTAATAGTAACAGTCAATAATTAATATCATCTGAAATATTGCACATAGAAACACAAACTCTATTTTTAAATGATCAGTATCGTATGCTAATTTCAGAACCATAATAATCTCAAAAAAGTTAAAACATCTGACTTTAGGTCCCTTTCCACGCCATGGGTCACAATAAATATCGTCTCTCAATTTGCAGTTCTATATTTTATTCTTTTAATATGGGAAATGAAGGAAACCAACATTTTTGCAAGATGGAGTTAATATGTTTTCATGGTTTTATAAGAAATTGTCCCATTGTCACACATCCAAGTAGAGGTTAGTTGCCCAGTTATACTTCCTCTTACAACAATAGTCACCGCCGCCACCACCGCCGCCACTGCCACCACCACCACCACCACCACCTGTTTTATCAGTCTGATTTATGCACACACACAAAATTGTATTCAACCATGAATGATCACACTCCATAAACTGCCGTATATTGATAAAGTCCATCGTCCTCTCAGCAGGGAGTCCAGTTCTCTGTTATTACCTGGAAGGTGGTAATCCTGATGAACAACCCACCTTTCACTTTCACTCCTGTATGCTCATTCACTTCACAACAGCTGCATGCAGGCAGGCTTCAAACACAGGGATACTGGCCACCGCAATACACAACGACTGTTCCTTGGCTCGACTCCAAAGAAAGTGTAAAAGAGGGTCAAGAGCCCTAACTTTGCCACTTTATAAATACAAAAATAAATAAATGAGTAAATAAAGTCGGCCACTTATACAGTACTCTATACTCCAGCCAGCACTACTGCTGTCCTAATCCAGCTAGTCACTCAACACTCTGACACAACAACAACTCAGATTCTGGTGGGACAATGACGATAGCACTACTGCCATCCCAATCCAGCTACTGATTCAACTGCCCCTAATTTGTGGCAGCCCTGTATTTACATATCTCAGGTGTCAAAGCACTGGAACTTTCATGATTCAGCTAGAGAGGGAAGTTTCTCATTTCTGTTCCAGAAGGCCCACGGTGAAACTAGGTGAAAGCACAGTGCAAGGAGAGGCCAGTCATGCCCTCCAGGCCAGCTGGGATGTGTCTGGTCTGACTAACTTTTCCCTTCCAGGAAACACCAAATGGAGCTACAACAGGGCTGGCACGTAACATTATCATGAATTTCCCCATGACTTGCCAAGAATTTTCAGCAAAGCTTGGTTGTAAGAAATATATAAAAGTACATTTATCACAGGAATATGTATGATATTTGTTACTTTATGTTATTTACCACTATTTATATAAATATTATTGGGTCGGGCTGAGCGGCTCAGATGGTTAAGGCGCTGGCCTTCTGACCCCAACTTGGCAGGTTCGATTCTAGCTCAGTCCGGTGGTATTTGAAGGTGCTCAAATATGTCAGCCTCGTGTCGGTAGGTTTACTGGCACATAAAAGGACTCCTATGGGACTAAATTCCGGCACCTCGGCGCCTCCGAAAACCGTAAAAGAGTAGTTAGTGGGACGTAAAGCAAATAACATTAATTATCTAAATATTGTAATCATGTAATAGTTGTCTCAGCAGTGTAATTCTAGAAATGAAAAATAAGCTCCGAAATGTGATTATTCAAAACAGAGTAAACCAAAGAAATAACGAAATTATACAATGTTGTTAGAGAAATGTGAGAGGAAATTCAGTGAAAATAAATTGATAGAGACCGGGCAAGTTGGTTGTGTGGTTAGGGGCACACAGCTGTGAGCTTGCATCCGGGAGATAGTGGGTTCGAACCCCACCTTAATTAAGGCCACGGCGGCTTCCTTCCCACTCCTAAACCTTTCCTATCCCGTCGTCGCCATAATACTTGTCTGTATCAGTGCGACATGAAGCAAATTGAAAAAAATAAAAATTGATAGACAGTCTATGGGTTACTGTCCTAGATTATATAAATTAGCTGAAATTTAAGAATTGCCTTAGAATGTATGATTATTTAATTAGTATTTGTTTTGGAAAACAGTATAATATTTAAGATCTCTTTTGTTATAATTATAGCTGGCTCTGTGGTTTAAGTGGTAGAGTGTCAGCCTCTGGATCCCAAGATGGTGGGTTCAAACCCGGCAGAGGTAGTCAGATTTTTGAAGGGCGAAAAGAAGTCCATATTGTACGATGTTGACAGTTCTCTGCACATGGTTATGAGGGTATTTAGGGGTTGTAGTAAGGATGTAAAGGAGAGCGTGTATAAGTCTCTTGTAAGACCCCAACTAGAGTATGGTCTCAATGTATGGGACCCTCACCAGGATTACTTGATTCAAGAACTGGAAGAAAAATCCAAAGAAAAGCAGCTCGATTTGTTCTGGGTGATTTCCGACAAAAGAGTAGCGTTACAAAAATGTTGCAAAGTTTGGGCTGGGAAGTCTTGGGAGAAAGGAGACAAATTGCTTGACTAAGTGGTATGTGATACAGATGTTGATTCCCATTGGGAACTTTCCGAGCTGTCAGTGGAGAGATGGCGTGGAATGACATCAGTAGACAAATAAGTTTGTGTGGTGACTTTAAAAGTAGGAAAGATCAAAATATGAAGTTAAAGTTGGAATTCAAGAAGACAAATTGAGGCAAGTATTCATTTATAGGAAGGGGAGTTAGGGATTGGAACAACTTACCAAGGGAGATGTTCAATAAATTTCCAATTTCTGTGCAGTCATTTAAGAAAAGGCTAGGAAAACAACGGATAGGGAATCTGCCACCTGGGCAACTGCCCTAAATGCAGATCAGTATTGATTGATTGATTGATTGATTGATTGATTGATTGATTGATTGATTGATGTAAAATGTCTCTGGTGTTTAGCTGACAAAATTAATTAATACTCAGCCATAGATGCCCAAGAGAGATTCGCTTTACTCTGCTATCTAGTAGACCTAGAAAAAAAAAAGGAATATTTAAATTAATAGGTATACAGCCAGAGGGCATTGAATTAAAATGTCTTGCACATGGTAGCTGAGGCTTATAATTTTTTTTTTAAACTTATAATTCTTTATCTGTCGTGGTATCTCCAAAAACCGTAAAAGCAGTTAGTGGGACATAAAACCTATAACATTATTATTATTGTTAATCTCTTACTTTTCCCACACCCTGATGGGGTTGCGGATGCGAACTGGGTCACATGTGGACTTGACCCTGTTTTACAGCCAGATGCCCTTCCTCATGGCAACCCTCTGTGAAGGGGTGTGTCTGTTATGAATTTCTGTAGTAGTTGATAGCTTGGTGTGTATATTTTAACCCGATATTGTTAAAACCTGAGCCTCCATGGCTCAGACGGCAGCGCGTCAGCCTCTCACCGCTGGATACCATGGTTCAAATCCTGGTCACTCCACGTGAGATTTGTGCTGGACAAAGCGGAGGCGGGACAGGTTTTTCTCCGGGTACTCCGGTTTTCCCCGTCATTTTTCATTCCAGCAACACTCTCCATTCTCATTTTATAGCATCTATCAGTCATTACTAAATCACTTTGGGTGTGGCGACCCCATCGTACTAATAGCCTATATATGATTCATTCATTACATCCCTGACCCGGTCAGTGACTGGAAAACAGGTGGTAGGTTTTCATTTTCATTGTTAAAACCTATGACTTTGCCAGGAATTAAATCCAAAACCCCCTGAGCCAAAAACTGTAACACTTACCGTCCAGTCAAGGAGCCAGGCTATTATGTTTGTATCTCTTGTACAGTAGAACCCAGTTAATTCGAACCTGAAAGGCTGAGAAGAAAAATTGAATTAATCACAAATTTGAATTAAACAATATCACAAACTGTACTTATCCAAATCTTAATTCCCTCTTTTTCATTGGTTCCTTAAGTTGCAGTGACAGTAGAATATGGCAAAACAATACCATAAAACAGTAAATGCATTTTGTCATAGAAAGCACTTAAAAAATATTTTAAAATATTAATCGTGACATTTCGAACATTTTTAGTCCTTCACAATTTGTTTAAAAAGCTGGTCATTTTGCTTTCTAGCCATGAAATATCTCATTTCATGTGATGACATCTGTCAGTCAACTCCATGTAGAGTTCAGGGTTTGGGCGGGCATAATGAGCTGATTTTCTCTGATACCTAGCACACTAGACTATTCAGAGAACATACTCTCAGGCAGCTAAGGGCTTGAATCTTTTCTTAGCTTCATAACACCTGCAGTTCTGTTTTCAGCACCAGCACATTACTTTTCTCTTCCACACAGGGAGTGTTCTATCATCCTGAAACTTATTTATCCTTTTTATAAATATGATAGTTCTAATGTGGTATTTTTACTTTGAATTAAACAGTATAATATAAACATTAGAAAACCGGGCGAGTTGGCCGTGCGCGTAGAGGCGCGCGGCTGTGAGCTTGCATCCGGGAGATAGTAGGTTCGAATCCCACTATCGGCAGCCCTGAAGATGGTTTTCCATGGTTTCCCATTTTCACACCAGGCAAATGCTGGGGCTGTACCTTAATTAAGGCCACGGCCGCTTCCTTCCAACTCCTAGGCCTTTCCTATCCCATCGTTGCCATAAGACCTGTCTGTGTCGGTGCAACGTAAAGCCCCTAGCAAAAAAATAAAAAAATAAATAAACATTAGAAACATTTGAATTAACCAATTTCTACTGTAATTTTAGTTTTTTTTTATAAGACTGGGATGAGCAGCTCAGATGGTAGAGCAGTTGCCTTACAAGCTCAAGTTTTTGGATTCAACCCTGTCTCAGTCTGGTGGTATTTGAAGTTGCTAAAATACACCACATCTATGGGACAAAATTCTCGTCTCCGAAAACCATTAAAGTAGTTGCTTAAAACCAGAAATAATGCTTTCAAAGCTTGTATAATTGACATCATAATTTAACAAGATGCGAGATGAGATAACTGAAGGAACTCGAAGATAATTCTGCACTGACTATTCTCTCAGCAGATAAAGGTACCCGTGGTAATGGGCACTAATAAGTATAAGAACAAAATCTTGGCTATGTTGTCAGATTCTGTTTACAGGCTGAGTACCACTCATATGTCCAATGCCACTGTGAAGCTCTTAAGGCAGTCTGCAATTCCGAAAGAGGAAGTTAAACATCTGATTCTGGAAGACGCATTGCCACCAAGGTTATATGGATTACCTAAAATCCACAAAGAGGATATTCCCCTCAGACCAGTTGTTAGTACGATAGGTTCTTCTACATATGCTCTGTCAAAATACCCAAGCAAATTGTTTCAGCCCCACACTGTACTGAATCATACATTCGATACTTCATTAAGTTGTCAACCATAACCTTTCAGCCAAATGCACTTCTGGTGAGTTTTGATGTGGAGTCCTTGGTCACTAAAGTGCTCAATGACTAGGACATCTGTCTCATTGAGCATTCCTGAGAACATTGCTAAGCTATTTCATCACTGCTTGACTTTCAGGGTTTTCTTGTGGGAGGGGCAATTTTATGAATGGACAGATCATGAGGCTATGGGAAGTCCACCTTTGCTGGTGGTGGCTAATTTCTTTAAGGAGCATTTTGAGGAAAGGGCTCTTTCTTTGACATCTGTCAAACCAATGGTATGGTAGAGGTATGTTGATGATACATTTGTGGTGCAGACAGAAGGTCCCCAAGAAACACCTAAATCAGCAGCATCCTTCAATTAAATTCACAATGGAGATGGAGTTTCTGGATGCCTTTCTTTCTTGGATGTTCTAGTGAGAAAGAAACCAAATGGCTCATAGGGCACATAATCTATTGCAAGCATACCCACACAGATTGTTATAGGTGCAGTTTCACACCACCATCCTGCATAAAAATAGGGTATTGCCATGACACAAAACAAATTTATGAGCCATCATCTATCCAGAGATGACACACTCAGTCATGTTAAAGGATAATGATTACAATGATATACAGATTTATAGAGACCTGCATCCCAGAGGGAGGAATAAGCAAACCTTGAGAATAAAGAAGTGAAGGGAACTACTTACCTCTCTTATATCCTCAATGCGATAGACCAGACTGTCAAGATCCTCTGCAAGCACAGTATAAAAACCATGTTTGGCATAGTTACAAAAATTTGTCACATTTTAAGTAAAAGCAAGGACTAATTGTCCCCAGTATCACTCTGGGGTGTACGAAATTCCCTGTACTTGCGACAAGGTATACATTAATGTATAATATAACTATTTATAATAGTTTATTTAAATCCGCCTTGATCAATACACACATTAAATGAAAGAAACATTATTTATTAAACCATACATGTTTCGGGAAATCTCAACCATTCCCGTCATCAGTGGTTAGATCAAAGAATAACACAATATGACACAATCTTTTGTTTTACAATTTGAAGGAGTATTGTGTCCCAATACATCATATCAAAGAGTAAAGAGAACTTATGAAATATTATAAAAATGATCAATACATACAATTTTGGTTGAACTGAATGAGAAGGTATACATTGACAAAATCTGGTTCATTGGTACTCATATCAAGGAACACCAAAAGAATATCCATCTCAACCAGCCAGACGAGTCAACAATGGCTGAGCATACCCTATCGCCGGGTCATGATGTCGTGTTATAGGATGTTTGAGCTCTGCCCATGCAAAACAGAAGTGTAGGATCATATGGGAAGGGTGGAAACAGGTAAAAATTCAAATAATTTCAACAGGGACTCTGGCTATCAATTAAGCAATATGTTGTTTTCTCCCATTAAAGAATTAGGTAAATAGTTTTTTTCCCTGTCCTTCATTGTCACTGTTTTAATTTTTTATCCAATTTGTATTAATTTCCTCCCCCTGCCTTTGATTAGTCATATGACCTTTCTGTCTATTCTGTAATGCTCAGATGTCTTAAACATCATCTTACTTTGAGCTAAGATGATGTCACCTCCCACTCAGAAGCTAGTACACAGTGAGCCATCTGGTGACGAACAAGAGTATCGTTTATAATATTATAGGAGGATAGCACACAATGTGCATATAAGAAAGAGAAATTGTCTTAATTGCATAGTTCAACTAGAGATACTGTTCTTTTGGAGCACAGCTCTGCATAATACCGTTGGCAAATTTTTTTCACACAGTTCTCAAACACACTTTCCATCTGGTTCGTGGAAGTACTTTCTATTGCACATCTTGTTGTGAAATCCATAGACTGCGAAGCGTGTCATGGTGTGTCGCAGGTCATAGCCAGAATTTTTCCATTCTGTTTGGTAGAAATCTATCCAAATATTGGCTTTTTTATCCTGTAGCTCTTGAACTAAGGCTTACTACTGTGTCATGGAAGACGATGGTAATCTTAATCGTAGATCTTCTATATAGAAGGGTTATCTTGTCCGCTCATAGGTTAACCTCGAAGGAGCGTTCTTTACCAGACAGATAGCTTTCTTGAGATACGTAACCTTCACTCGTTCTAGTACAGCTAGGTTGTCCTTTGTTAGGTACTTCCAGATAATCTCTAATGCGTATGTCATGATGGGGGAGATCTTGATGTGCAATAGGGCTATTGCTGTCTATAGATGATTGTCGAAGAACCTTGATGTCATTCATTGCTGCGACTGCTGAGGCTGCTTTGTCTCTGATGTGTTTGGTGAAGCTTTTTCTGTTTGATTGTAAAGTCACACCTAAGTACTTGTAGGAATTGACCCTGGCAAGATCTTTGTTCTAGACTTTGATGTACACTGCAGCTGGAAGTTTCCCACCTCTTCTAAATGTCATTTGGGCTGTTTTCTCTAAATTAATACTTAGACCGTTTGTATTCGACCAAGTAATAAATTTATCAAACGATTCCTGTAGCTTTTTATGTGATGTTGAGGCTAATGCCATGTCATCAGCTTATATGTAAATGGAGACCTCACTGGTGATTGATTCAACTACGTCCCTTGTGGCAATGTTGAACAATATCGAGCTTAAAGGATCTCCCTTCAACATTCCTGTCATCTGCTGGATTGCCTCTGATCTAGACAAGTTGTTGTCAATGTATGTAAAATTGTCTATAGGAGTGAATGAATTATCCTGTACAGGTAGTGATCCTGACCTATAAGTTGTGCCAGTTTACTTGTTAGTACATTCCAGTCTAGAGAGTCGAATGCTTTAGCATAGTCTATAAACAATACATGAAGTTTTCCTTTTGGAAGACTGAGAGGTTCAGTAATGTTTCTTATTAGGCATTGGATAGCATGAGTGGTTGAGCGCCCTTTCTGGAAGCCAAATTGTTTATCAGGTATCATCGAGTCCGTTAGAGCTGTTAGCCGGTTAAGTATTAGAGTGGACAGGAGCTTGAGCCCCTAATTCTCCAAAACTATATCTCGATAAGAATTTGGATCATCTGTCTTGCTTTTGCTCTTGTATGGGAGTTTTATGATGGAGTATCTCCATTTCTCTGGTATCCTAGCCTGAGCCACGCACTGGTTGAGTTAGACAGTCCAAGCCTCAGCAAGATATGCGCTACTTTCCTTCAAATGTTCGTTGAATATGCCGTCCGGTCTACATGCTTTGCCGTTCTTCAATTGGTTGATTACTTTAATACTTTGTCAGTCGTAAAGGGTTCTGTATTCATTGCGTTGTCTAATGTGGTCCGAGGGACAGATGAAGGTATGTCTTCGGTTTGTAGAATAGACGTGAAGTGCTCTGTTAACCTATCAATGGGTATTTGTCTGGAGAACTTTGGTGTCCTCGGTTGGAAGGTTTTGTATGGCTTGTTCTAGTAATGCCCTTTCTTGTGTTTTGAGATATTCTTTCCTTTCAGCTTTGAGGATTTCTTTGTAAGTCTTCCTTTTGTCTGCATAGTCAAGTTTTGATTCAGCTGTGTTTATCTTCAAAGTTTTGTGTAAGGCATGCAGATCGGCTTTCCTGGCCTTATAACAGGTTTTGTTGAACCATGGTTTAGATCTCCTCGAATTTGAAGTGCGACGTTCAGTTACTTCCAATAGAGTTGTCTCTAACCGGAGGACAGTGTCATCTGGTTAAGGGTCTGGTTATTTTAGAATGCTTTGAATTGTGTCCATTTTCGCTTGCAACTTCATGATGTTCAGTTTCCTAGATAACGTATTTTGTGGTGGGGGAGGAATTGGTTTTTTGCAGTTGATGTCAAAGATGATCTCTACTGGTAGATGCTTCCTTAATGGAAAATTCTTTATGCCCAAATATATTACGTGGATGTTATTGTAGTTTGTGAACACCAGGTCTTTTGCGCTTCCCCCATTATGAGAGATATATGTCAGTTCCGTCCTCGTATTGATGAGAGAAAGGCCCTCGTCTTCCAAATACTTCAAAACAGCTCTTGATTTGGGGTCGTCTTTATCGACTCTGCAATTCAGGTCTCCTGCCAAAATGATTGGTACGTTTGTCTTTATTACGCTGAATGCTTGCTTAATTCATTGATGATGTCGATTTCTTTGAATTCTGCCAGTACTATGATGTTGCTAGTTTTCGCTGGGATGGGCAGTAGATTGGTTTCACCATGCAGGTAATGCCGCCTTTAGGTCTTCCTAGAGGTCCCTAGGATGCAAATATGTGCGTGCTGTAGAGGTCTTTGTGACTCCATTCTTCAGTAAGAAAAGTTTCTACAAAGATTACAATGTCATAGTCACTCGTAACGTCCGTTGGAGTAATAGTTGAATACGCTAGTTAAAGATTTGGCCATTTAACTCGTATAAACTTGCTGTTAAGCTGTTATAATATTTCTGTGATTGCTTGCCACAATTTTATTCAGGAATTTAAAAGTAGTATGTGATATAAGTAAGTATTTTCAAGTTCTAACAGTCATTGTTTACAGAATCGTAGTCATCGACAAACGTAATTCTCTTCTAAAGGCGCAGAGCAAAGTCTCTGTGAATCGTGTATAATTTTTCTTTGACAAGGCAAAATCACAAAAGATTATCATGATGATGATGATGATGATGATGATGATTATTATTATTATTATTATTATTATTATTATTATTATTATTATTATTATTATTATTATTATTATTATTATTATTATTATTATTATTCATTTTCAAAACCTGTAGGCTGTGTACTGGGGTAGGAATGAAGTATTATATTTCCTCAGGCCCATGCCTTGCAAAATAAAGGAAAGAGTGTTTTCGGCTGTAGCATATTTTTTGTTCAACTCTTTTGGGGGCGGGGACACACTTTTCATGTTTTAAATGTTCTTATTTTACATTTGGGGTAAATTTTTATATATTATTCTCTCCTTCAGATGATGACGTGAACCAGAGAGAACGCTTGGCTGAGCAGTTAACTCGAGCAACTTTAGAATGCTTAGTTTGCTGTGAACGAGTGCGGCAACATGACCCAATTTGGAGTTGCACCAATTGTTACCATGTTCTTCATTTGAAGTGTATCAAGAAATGGGCCAAGTCTTCTAAAGCAGGTTTGTATGATATCTATCAAACTCTGGATACTCCTTTCAGTACCATCAGTGATCTCATGATCACAGTGGGGATAATATGGGAAGGATTATCCAAGGTGTGAAAATTAATACCTCCAAGGTTTGCAGTCTTAAAACACAGTCAGGATCAGAGGAGAACAAGACTTGCTTAGGTACACTGAATGTGGAAGACACCAAAAAAAGAAACGAAAAAAAAAAAAAAAAAAAAAAAAGTAATAATAATAAGAGAGAGGGAGATCCTGTTATTAGTAAGTATAAGCAGTTCTAGATTCAAGTGAGGCTTCATGGTCACCTAGACCTGAATGTATTTATGTATCATAATAGCAATTAATTTTAGCTTTCCATCCATTCTAAAATACAGTAGACCTATCTTTGTTGTGCACTGCAGATGGTGATCTGTCCAGGCTTGTGTAGTATTGTCTTGATTAGAAGAGGAAGAAATCAATGTCAGGATGAGGAAGTTAGACCAGGCATACCAAATAACAAAGAATATATACAATAAAAAGTCTATGAGTATAGGGGCCAAGTTCCAACACTATAACACAGTTGTAAAACCTGAGGGATTATATGCTTCTGAAACTTTGACCTTAAGTAGTAAAGGTCACGGTGACCGGCTGGAAAAAAGAGAGCACAGGATACTAAAAAAAATCCTAGGTAATAGGTGGGTTGATGGACAATTGCGAATGAGACCAAATGAGAATTTGTACAGCAAGACAGAACCTCTCACAGCGTCAATTAAGAAGAGACGGCTATTTTACGGTCATCTCTTGAGGATGACTGATGGTCGACTAATGAAATGAATATGGAATTTTATTCAATCTAAGGCAACAAGGCCGAGATGGTTCCATGAATGCAAAAAAGATCTGAGGAAGATTGGTATTTCAGACCAAGAAATTCATGACAGGAACACATTCAGAAGATCGGTGAACAACTATCAAGGTTTCAAAATAAAATGGCATCAACTTCCAGAAGACAGAAAGGACCTTTGTCTGAAGAGCATAAACAGGCACTCATTGCTGGGCTCAGAAAATACTGGCGGGAATTCAAAGCCGGAACAAGAACAAGACCTAGACACTAAAATGAAGTTGGTTGTTACCACACAGTCCATAGAGGCTCAACTCGATGTATTAAAAAAAGTCTTTGTTGATATTGGCATGTTATTTTTTTCATCAAATCTTTGCCAGATGTGGTATGGTGGCTACCTACCTGGCATGCCAACGTTAGCAAATGAGCAGTCTAATTGTAATGAGGTGGATGTATCTATAGTTTTCCTTGCCTCTGTTGGGTCAGATTCCGGATTCTAAAATGTTAATGATAAAACTTCATTCTTTGTCTAGATTGGACCATGTTATCATCCTATGTACAAGTTACTTTTTGGGTACAGTACATTGTAGTACTGGTATTCCTTATCCACATTCCAACTCAGATGAAGAAAGTAAGTTTAGTTCAACACTCTGTGGAAGCTTCAGCTGAAAAATATAAAATAACAGTATTCCTGATGTCAGATGCCATTGTGTTAAATTCAATTAATAAACTTTTTTATTATTTCGGTAGATTTGAGGGTGATTGTTTAAGTATAATATTCCATATCTAATTCTCTCTTATTAAGGTTTGCATTTTTTTTTTTTTTTTTTTTACCCTTCAGAATCAGGATGGCGCTGTCCAGCTTGCCAGAATGTGACATCAAAAATCCCTCAGGAGTATCGTTGCTTTTGTGGGAAAGCCCGTGATCCTGAATGGAACAGACAAGATACGGCTCATACTTGTGGAGAAGTATGCGGGAAATCACGTACAGACAAACGGCCAGACTGTGTTCATCGCTGTACATTGTTGTGTCATCCAGGTCCATGTCCTCCGTGTGTGTCACAAGTGACCAGGTATTGTGTTGTTATTATTGGTTTTATGTCTGTTAAGTTCATCTGTTTTACAGAACCCAAAATTTGACCTCTGTTCTCCATCGTACATATATAGTTTCATGCTCTGGATTTTTAAAAAAATATAGATTTTTCAATTTGTTGTATGTCCCACTGACACAGATAGGTTTTATGGCGACGATGGAATAGGAAAGGCCTCAGAGTGGGAAGGAAGCGGCCGTGGCCTTGATTAAGGTACACCCCCAGCATTTGCCTGGTGTGAAAATGGGAAACCACAGAAAGCTCTGAAAAAATTCAGTTGGTTTTGATTTCATTGTAATACATAATAAGAGAAATAATGGGTGTACATAAACTTGGCAAGAGATGTGATGGAAATACATGGTCCGCAGACAAAATCAAAATTAGTGTGACAAGGGAAAAAATAAATGGGTGATGGTGGTGGTAGCTACACTGGCAGTATCTCTGTAGAGCTGTGTATTAGGTTCTCCCTGTATTTAGATTCAGTCTACAATTTTTGTCTCTGCTGTAAAAATTTCCATAGAAAGTTGTCATTTGTTTTCAGAATCATTGACCTGTTTTTATCATGTGTTGCTATTAATTAATTCATTAATCTCCATAAATTCAACTGTATTAATGTACGTAGATAGGTATATAAATATGTATGTACAGCTGTAAAAAAAAAAAAAAAAAAAAAAAAAACGGGGGGGGGGGGGTTTGCTCTTTTGAACGTAAATCCCCTTTGGGTCCCATTGCTACTATTCAGAGATGTTTCATGTTGTTGGGCCGGTCGAACATGGCCTGATACTTGTGGTTGCCAACCCTTGACCAGGAACTTATATAAGTATCCCATTGGGATCCTTTCCTCCTTTTGTGTTTGTCCTGTGTACCTACTCTTTTACCACATATATTTATCTTTTGTCTTATGTTTCTTCCCTTTTCCTGTACTTACCCAGCTTTCTTCTTATCCTACACTTATTCTACATGAAGACTGAAGATCTGTCAAGATGGATCCTCAAATGAGTGTTGATGCCCGCCCTCATGATGAAGTTGGGAAACAGAAACGAGCTCATCGGGGGCTGAGAAGAGATGTGTGTATAACAACTGGGATTGATGAGGAGAGAGCCTATTATCTGTTTGAAGACAGCAAGATATAAAAATGTGGAGATTGCCGTTGTCCTTCTGTTTCCATGTTTGTCCTTGTCTCCTATTTCTATTGCTCCCTCTTCCCACATGGACTTGCCATTGTGTTCGTCCTATTATGTGTGTTCTTTTCTTATTCCCTCTCTCATTCCCACTGTACCAGGAATTTGTACTAATCTGGCACAAAGTTGATTGGCAAGCTGTTAATCATAATCTCTTCTACCTTGGCACTTGCTGCAAGTGGGTGAAGTCCAAGATGTAGTGGACGTATTTTATGATTGGACTCGTGATGTGATCTACAACCTTGTTCTCACTCGTAAAACATCTGCCAGCTCCCCCATGGGGAAAAAAGTGATACCTCAGTTGCAGAAATTAATAAAACTAAAGACTGGAAAAAGTCACCTCCTGAAATCAGTGATAAAATCTTTTCTGATCTTCGCAAACTCCATAAACACCTAAGATGGGATTATCAGGACTGCATAAACTTTGCCTGCCTAGAAGAGTGAAGTATAAGTAAGAGATTTTGGTCTCTGTTAAACAACAGCAAAAATACAAATTGTGTGCCAGATACAGTGACTTAGGGCTATAATTTAGCCCGTGGTTGTAATAGACCGGAAATTTTCAATGAATACTTTGCATCTAATTTTGTTTCACCTGTTCAGGATGGGTTTGAAACTCACCTGGTGACAGGGGTGGTCATTGTGGATCTAACAGCAGCATATGATACTGCCCATTACCGGTTACCCTATGTCAGGTTGTCCAGTCTAATCAAGGACTTCCATCATACTAGACTTATCATCACTTTCCGTCAAAATTACATGATTTGTTGACTTTCAAGGCCAGCATAGTCGTTGGAGAGCACAGAAAAATGACCTACTTCAGGGGAGTATATTGGCACTAGTTCTCTTCAGCTTCTATACCAATGACCAACCGTTGACTCCAAACGCAAGAAGCTTCTTATACGCAGATGATTTGGCCCTTAGTGCACAAGGCTCAAGCTTTGAATCCATGGAGAGAAATTTGACAACTGCCCTTCGTGATCTGTCAAGGTACTGCAATCAGAGCGAACTCAGGCCCAATCCTTCTAAGACACAAGTATCTGAGGAACAGGGAAGCTCATCGTGGGGGTTCAGTACAAGTGATACAAGGTGTGAATGTGGACAGGAGCAAACCACGAGCAACATGATTCAATTCCCTTTGAGCCCAACATCTTGCACAGGAGTGGGTGATCTCTTACAAACCACACCGAGTACATTGGACATTGCAAAATACTGGGGACGTGTAATATGAAGATCTCATATGTTATGGTTTTTAAGTTTACTTCAAACTGACTTGTACATTAACTGTAAATTTGTATGTTTTTGACTCAAGAATAATAATAGTTCCCAAATTTTTGGAATATTGAATGTGTTCCCTCTCACAGTCTCAGTAATCCTTCCACCTCTGGGTCGGATGCCTATTCTTTACTTTCCTCCCTGCCAGAAAATAAACCTACTGGTCCAGATGGCCACAGTCCTGTCTTCCTCAAGAATACCGGTAAGAATCTTGCCCATCCTATTACTGTTATATTTGACCATTGCTTCTTAGCTGGCTACTTTTATGACCATTGGAAGATCACTAACATCACTCCCATTGTTTAAAATGGAAAAAGGTCTGATGTCAGAAACTACCACCCAATTTCTATACTACACACCCTGTTACTCATCTGTGAAAAGATTATCCACCAGCATCTCCTTTCACTCACCATTCCTTATATATCATCCCAACAGCATGGTTTTCTTCCTGGTAGCTACTTCCTAACTAATGTGTGTGTTTTTCTCGATCGCGCAACATCTGCTCTTAAGGAATGCTGGTCCTCAACTGGACGTGTGCTACATTGATATTGCTGAGGTTTTGATACCTGTAAACTGTCAGAACGTTTTAACATCCATGGTTGCTTCTTAACTCGTAAACGTGTGGTTCTTGATGAATTTAGTTTGACTCCTCTTATGGTGCATTCCGGCATCCCACAGGGCAGTGTCCTTCGTCCCCTTCTTTTTTGTCCTATTTACGATGATCTCATTGGTATTATATCCTATTCTTTTGAAATTCTACTATTTGCTGATAATTGTAAAATATTCAAATAAACTGATTCTTTAACAGATGTAATCTCTTTACAAAATGGGCTTAATTATCTTTGAAATGTGGTGGGGTGGGAGATATACGAGGGCAAGTCAATAAGTATCTGCAGTAAATTTTTATAATTATTACAAAAATAAAGCTCATAGAATCAGTCGTGCTGCAGTGGCACCTTCTGGTCCAGTGAGGAAAGCAATGGCAAACTACCCCACTCCTCATTTTGCCTAGTACGCCTCATTTAGACTTTGCCATTGGTTTTTGTGGTTTTCCTATAACTGCATAGCCTTTGGTGGTGCTATTTGAGGATTCAACCAGCCTCTGGGCTGATGACCTAACAGACAGACAGCACTTTTTATTGATATCATTTTCAACATATTCACCCCGCTTTTCAATGCACATGATCCACCGTTTTACAAGCTTTCTGATACCCTCTGCAAAAAGGGTTTTTGGTTGTGCAACAAGACACGTATGCACCACTTCCTTCACCTGTTGATCGGAGCTGAATCGACGGCCTCTTAGAACATTTTTAAGTGGACTAAGCAGATAGTAATCCGACGGAGCAAGATCGGGACTGTTTGCAGGATGCTCCAACACCTCAAAACGCAGCATCTTAAGAGTTTGAGCGGTGTGGGCGGTGGTATGTGGACGGGCATTCTCATGCAACCTCTGCTTTTGTTGCGAATTGCAGGTTTCAGCTTGTTTACCAGCATATCACTGTAATGTTCTTTGTTTACTGTTTCCCCCTTTTCCTGGTAATGTTCCAGGATTGGCCTTTGAGAGTCCTAAAACACTGTGAACATCACTTTTCCTGCAGAAGGTTGACTCTTGAATTTCTTTTGGATTGGGAATCCGGGATGCTTCCATTCCATGCTCTGATGTTTGCTCTCTGGTTCGAAGTGGTGAAGCCATGTTCTATGTCCAATGATGATCCATTTCAGAATTATTTTACCTTTGTTAGCATGACGGCCCCAGTAGGTGCTGACAGATTCTCACACGATTGCGATTCTGCTCTTCATTGAGTTGGTTTGGAACCCATCTCAAACAGACTTTGTAAAAGTTAAGTCTGTTATGCATGATATCTTATGCAGAACCATGGCTAATGTGTATATGGTTTGCCACGTCATCAACAGTCACTCATCTGTTATTCAGGGTCATATCCACTTGTTCAATATTGCATCCGTTACGGCTGCAGATGGACGCCCGGATCTTTCCTCATCCTTCATGCTCATGTGACCCCGTTTGAACTGTTCAATCCACTAACAAACACTTTGCTGTGACAAAACATTGTCCCCTATTGTGCTGAAAGTCTTCTGTGAATATCCGCTCCTGGTACACATTCAGACCACAAAAAACAGTTTATGGAATGCTGTTCTTCCTTGGTGCAAACAGAGTGTTGTGCGGCCATCTTTACGTTGCAACAGCGCAAGCTGTACTGATCTGATAACCCTGAAACCTTACTGCAGACTTAGTCAACGGTGCCATCTAGCGGCTGGTGAGCACACACCGCCACAGGGCCAACCTAAAGTCAGTTAGAGCAAAATTGCTGATAGTTATTGACTTGGTTATGTACAAGTTTAAATTGATTGGGTTGGAATATATATAAGCTTTAGATAGGATAGCACGAGGAAAGAAGTGGACTGTAGGTATAGAACACAAGGGCAGTTTCAATTAGACAGAATGGCTGAAGCACCTTCACAGACTGTACAGATCTTCCTCGCCATGAGTGACAATTCATTTGACCATTTGGTTCAACGCTTCTGGGAATTAGAAGATATCAATCAGCCGATTGAAGGACGACCTGGAGTGTGAGAAACATTTTACTGCCAACACCAGGAGAGATGCGGAGGGAAGATTCATGGTACGGCTTCCACTTCACGAGGACTCAACTGTGCTATATTATGTGTATTTAAGTTGTGTAAATATATGTGTTAGGAATTCCACAGGGAACCAATGAACAGACACTTTTATAAAATTAAAACAAACAACATTCACATTGGAAGGAGCAAATGAAGAGAACATCCTTGTAAAATATAGAACAGTGACAAAGGAAAATTATTTTTCAAAAACTTTTTATTAGTAGACAAGCAGAATATCATATATCATAGTGAAAAGAGTGCTGGAAACAAAAACATTTTTTATAACATGTGTTCAAATGAATAGACATAGTTATAAAATAGGCTAAAATAAGTAAATCCATTTTCCCTCCCATTTCACCGCCCCATTCAACCATTCACATTGATTTTAATTTATTTCAATTTTTAAATTCACATAGATTTTAAGTAAAACAAGGTACTTAGTATGATGTTCTTAAGAAGATACATACTTTGTAATTTCACCTAAGCATTGTAATACAGCTGAAGATGTTCCAAATGGAGTGAAACATGTACTGTGTATGATTAATTGATTTGCTTAATGCAAATATAAGTATCAGAAAGGTGGAAATTTACTGTTATTGATTCATTGTAGAAGGAGCTCTTCCAGAATACTCCAGTCAGCGAAGTTAGTATACGATCATGGGAGATCAGCAGAAATTCTTGGCAACACAGCACAGTTAATTTCTGCTTGGTAGTCGTTGTGTATGGAGTGAACATTAACGCTAGCACTGTAATGACTTTCTGTACCAGCATTGCTTATACCTTGTATTGGTATTTGGTTTTGACCTTCCTTAAGCTGAGCCATTCTCCACAGTCATTTGTAATGAAGTGTGCCTGGCTACATGGGTCTAGGAGCGCTCTACAAGTTTGCAGTCTTCCATATCCATCACATACTTCAACCAATGCATTGGAGAGTAGTATCTGGGTTTGAGGTTTTGCCTTTAACGAACAGTACATGACTGTAACAGTTTGTTGCTGATTGACATCAGCGCCGCTATGTCTTTCAGATGTGGTTTCAAGCTGCCTTCGTGTGACTGGTTGATTGGTTCGATGAAGTTGAGTGTGATGTTTCAAGCCGCATGAATAACAGGAGCCTGAAGAACCGTTACTAACGATGTGTCCAGGCCTAAGACAATTTGAACACAATCTATGTTGTTTGACAAAGTCCATTTGTTGTTGGACACTGCTGCTAGAAAACCCTGAACATTTGTAGAGAGGATGAACACCATCACAAAATAAACAATTATTACCAGTAGAGACAAAAACCTGTCTTACTGGTTTAGTGTGTTTGATGTCAGTAGCATGTCGTGGGTGGGAAGACACAGCTGGTTTGGAGGTCTGATTTGATTTGATTTGATTAGCTCAAGGGTATGGCATCTTGTCCTCTATAAAGAGACATAATTTGTCTAGTCTCACAAATTTCAATTTTGATGATGTCAGCTCCCATTGTTTTCTGCTGACATCATCAATTTGTTGAATCAACTGTGATATAAGAATTTCATGCGAAGGAATGTCAAGTTTAAGTGCCTCAATTGCATTTACATTACTCGAAACATGATTTAGGAGTGACCGTAGATCTGTAGATGACTCTTTGCGTACAAGTGGAAGGATTAACAGGTTATAATGTGAGACGTTGCAATAAGTTTAGGGTTATTGTATCTTTGATAGATTTTTTGCCATGCAATCTTAAAATTTGTGGTTGTTATGGGAAGATTCTTAATTTGGTCATATGCTTCACCTGTAAGTGAAGATAACAAATAATGGTACCTTTGTGGGTATATCTTGAGGCGAGTCATTGTTTATAACTAAACTGGTAAACGTATCAGAACAATTATGAAAATCAGTAATATTACCCCCAAATGATGGCAATTGAATAGTTGGAAGTGCTAGTACTCTCTTGAATGAACCAGAGTTAGTATCATTGGTTGCACTGGAAAAGTTGCCTTGTTTCAACCATGATTCTGCACACTCTTGTATCAATGTTGTAATTTTATCTAGTACATCTTAGTACAACGACATCCACATCTCCTCTCCATCTTTAGATGGAGTAATATTAGTCATACATGTTTCAACCATCATCATTGGAAAAAAGTTTTAAAAATTTCCATAATTGATGTTAAAAGAATATGTTAAAACACAATGAAGAAAAGAGTGGAAACAAACGAGACATGATGGAATTAAAACAATAATTATGGCAAGGTTGTGTACCTCTTAGTTTAGACATGCAATGTGTTACAATTAAACAGCGAGGACGAATTCACTGTGCTAAAATTTAAAATGACAGTCTGTCTTCATTGAGTCACAATAGGGTGGAAAAAATTGAAAAACTATATTTGAGAAGAAAACAAATGCCAGGTAAAAAATGTTTGTGACTCATAATGGAAACCATCAATGAAGTTCAAATCTGTAATGGAAAAAGTGTGTATGAGAAACTTGGGCTAATAAATAAAAAATAAGTGTGAAGAAAGTTTTAAACTTACTTATTAAATACTTGCCCTCTCAAATGGCCTGACTTTCTCAGTTTAGCGGTTCTGCTTTCACTGATCGTGTCTGTTGCCGCTGGCTCAGCTGTGTTTGCGAGGATGGGAGGAGTGAAGGGAGAAGGGGAGGGAAGTGCTGAGCTGGTGGGGGGAGGGAAGGAGGAGTGGTGTTGAGTTGGAGAGATGAAAGTGGGGTTTGTTTTTATTATAGAATTGCTGACAAATGTATGGAATGAACATTTCAAGTAGAATGTTTTTTGATTTCTTTTAAATTATAAGAGGGGTTCCTGAACTGATCTATATCGATGTGGATGCTCTCGAGAATGTTGAGCAAGGTGCCTTTTTGCTCATAATGCAAGATCTTAAGATCTTTTTATATTGTTGTATATTTGTGACCCGATTCTTTATGATCCTCACTCATAGCTGAAAAACGATTATATTTGAGAGCGTTGCAATGTTCTGCGTATCTTATAGCATAATTCCGGCTTGTTTGTTCGACATAGCTGGAATTACAGGATTGGCATTCTAATTTGTAAACTCTGGAGTTCAGATATCTATTATTATTATTACTATTATTGTTAATGTTGATTGTGTGCGGATTGAAAATAAGTCTGGAGTTGGTGTGGGAGGTTCTAAACGCTATCTTAATGTTATGTTTTTTAAAGACGTTAGAAATTTGGTAAATGCTACTGCTATTGAAAAAATAGGAAACTTCTCTTTAGGAGTGGAATCTTTTTCTAGGGTAGTCTTTTTTTTTTTTTTGCTTTACGTCGCACCGGCACAGATATGTCTTATGGCGACGATGGGATAGGAAAGGCCTAGGAAGTGGAAGGAAGCGGCCGTGGCCTTAATTAAGGTACAGCCCCAGCATTTGCCTGGTGTGAAAATGGGAAACCACGGAAAACCATCTTCAGGCCTGCCGACAGTAGGGCTCGAACCCACTATCTCCCGATTACACGGAATATGAAACTTATAAATAATAATACTCGATACTGGGCGCACTTAAGTGACTGCAGCTATCGAGCTCGGTTAGGGGTAGTCTTAGGTCTGCTCTTATATCTATTGATGATCCTATTGATGAAGGTTCTACTGAAGCCATTGTAGTCTGCAATATTGTAAATAGTGTTTATTTCTTTTTCGTAATTTTTGCGGGATAAAGGGACAGTTAATGCTCTAAGTACCATACTATGATAAGCTGCTTTCTCGTGTATGTCTGGGTGCAGAGAAGTTTGTTGGATGGTATTGATGGTATTCATTCTTCATTTTCTTCATTGTGTTTTAACGTATTCTTTTAACATCAATTATGTAAATTTTCGCTGAAGATGACTCAAACGAGTTGAAACATGTATGATTAATATTACTTCATTTAAAGATGGAGATATGTATGTATTGAATAGGGGGACAAATTCAAATTTCCTTTGTAAAAGTGAAAACCGTCAATACGGAATGATTTTCATATCTTGTAATAGTACAATGAGAATAGTCACTTGTAACATAGTACAACGATTCGAAACTATCACGATCTTCACTATGATCTTCAGTTTCATCCTCTAGTTATAATTTATCTTGACATTTTCATACCTTTCTCTTATACTGAGTAAATTGTCTAGTCTTGCCTTAATTGCATTTATACTTGATCCCATTTTAAAGGTAACTACGAAGTTGTGTACACGTGTAATACTGGCTTTCGCTAGGCATCTAGTGCCTTAAGCCTAATCCTGCCAAGTGTACCTCTGTCTCAAACATACTTCGTAAATCCCCCATTCCTAGTAAATATTCTCTCCTCAGTAACTCGTTCCCAACTCAAAACAGAACAAAATGACTTAGGAGTGTTGTTTGACAGGTAGATTATTTGTCGCCCATATACAAAAGGTCACCTCAGGAGCAGTGTCACTCCTTGGTTTGTTGTACAGATTTTCTGGCATCATCCATATCCATGCCCTCAGAACCTACTCTGTATCTTTCATCCTAACCAATTATTGAAATCGCATCCCCCATTTTGTCTACCTCTTCACCCACTAATCTTAGTCACATTGACCACATGCAGTCATTCTTGTGTGTCATGGTTAGACCCAGATTGTCAAAATATGAGCAGCAATCGGATACTGGAAAAGTTATACCTTCACCCGCTACCTACTCGCAGGAAAATAGTCGACCTTAAATTTCTATATAACAGTGTTAATAGATTATTTCATTCTCCTGATCGTGCATCCTTCTTTTCCGTACATGTCCCCACTTGCAAAAGCAGGATAAATCCACCCCTTCATATTCTGTATTTCCACCTCTTGCTTGTTCAAACAACTTCTTTATTCACATTTCAAATCTGCCTTAACGCTTGACAGGAACTTGGACGTTTTTTCCTTGTATGCGTTTTGTACTGCAATGTACAGTTTCATATGTACCATATCAGTATTTATCTTACTATCACTAGCTATAAGTTCTTCTCTTCGTTTTACTTTCAGTCTTCAATTTTCCTCATTCTTCTCATTTGCCATTATTGTTATTGCTAATTGTTGTTTCCCTACATTTATCATGTTGGTTTCCAATTTTCTTCTGCTACTTTTGTTATTAGTTGATTTTTTCTTTGTTGCTCTTTTATTTATGTTTTTAAAGTTTGCATTGTGCTGCTCTATTTCACTACGGAACTGTGTAATTTAGCATCTTGCTCTTTTGGTTTCCAAAATGAATGAATAAATTAATTAAAAGACTGGTCTGCATACTACTACTGTAGTGTAATAGCAATGAGTTGGACTGGTGTTCATGAGGTCGTACGTTCAAACACAACCTACTGCTAGTTACTTTTTTTTTAAGAGACAATATAAATGCTTCTGCCCCTTTTAGGACTATTTTAGTAATTGACACCAGATACATCACATCATCATCATTGTTTACTATGACATTTTGGCTTCAGATATAATGAAAGATTTTATTCTCAACGAAAAGTATATTTTGTGCTATAAACAAAAAACAACTTAGTGGCGTCTGTATAAAATATAATTTTTAAAATGCCACAATTCAATCGATCACATCTTGCAGTCAAGTGGGCATGGAGTCGATTAGTCTTTTCAAATAATAATTGCTATCAGCCATGGTATCCCAGGCATCCTGGACAGACTTCCATAAATCATCAGGATGTCTTGGAAGGGGATCGACCCAATTATTCCACATATGCCTCTTTATTTGTGCCCACATATTCTCATTTGAGTTCAAATCCGGAGAGCAATGAGGCCAGTCTATCAATGCACTATTCTGTATGCTCACAAACCAGTCTCGAATCAGTTGTGTTGTGTGGACTGATGGTTATTCTGCTGAAATAGAAGACTTCCATCAGGATACATCAATCCAGTAAAGAACCATATAATGTTTCAGCAGCCGTTTAATTTTCCACGAATGCGATGGATTGTGTCCACTCCGTGATGCGAAGTCTGCTCCCAACGTGACATAGACACTCGACCCTTGGGGGTGTGAATGGCGATGTATCTGTGGTCGAATTGGGTGCCAGGAAGATGATATACCAAAGTGGGTTCTTCTTTGTAGTAGAAAAGGGTGACTTCATTAGGAAGGATTACCCTTTTCCAATCCCGATCAAGACTGCAAGGACTAAATGCTTGTCTGTATGCTCCTCCTCAAGAACTTCCTAGGAATATCACATCAAGATCTCAAATTGGTGACCCTTAAGCGATTTCTTACAATGTGATTATGGCCAGAAAGATGAACAGCTGCGTACAAAGTAGCAGCAATATGAAACAAATTCCTTTCAAAATCTGGTGCTAATCTAGTGTTCGGTTGTGGTGTTGAAATTTTCCTTCTACCACTCTTAAGTTTTTTGGCAAAAATACCCAAATGTACATCCCTGAGCTGTTTGTGAAATATGGAAGCGCCTAGCTGCTTCAGATGGCAGGAAACCATGTTTGATCACAGCCCATATTACACTTTCTTTTGTTCTTTCACACCTTCACCACTTTGTTGAGCCATGTCAAACAGTCAGCTACAAGTCTCTGGCAGAAATGGCATTGTTGGTTATTTTGTAATGTGCTGTCCTCTACCTAAGTCTTAAAATAATGGCAAAGTGTTCACATTGATGTATGTATGTCTGGCCATTATTCCTGTTTTTTGATAGGGGTCGGGGATGAGGTGAGATGAATTTATATAGCATGTTTTTATGGCTGG
Source organism: Anabrus simplex (assembly GCF_040414725.1). Classification (NCBI taxonomy): domain Eukaryota; kingdom Metazoa; phylum Arthropoda; class Insecta; order Orthoptera; family Tettigoniidae; genus Anabrus; species Anabrus simplex. Next base: position 79,925,992 of record NC_090270.1, read on the forward strand.
ATGCCCTTCCTGACATCAACCTCAGTTAGGGAGGTAAAGATTTGAATGATGGTGAATGAAATTGGCTAAGGAGGTAGAAGAAATCGGCTGTGGCCTATGGATAGGAACTATCCTGGCATTTGCCGGGAAGTGAAAATGGGAAACCACAAAAAAAAAACAATCTCAGGGCAGCCGAGGGTGGGGTTCAATGATAACCCAATAAAAATAATAACTTTAACTAGGCATTAACTTGCAATCTTTGAATCATTAAATGTGCCTTTTACCGCTGTTTCACGAGAATCAGATGTCGAATGATTCATTCTTAAATACCATAGTTTAGCATAGCTCACGGTGCTCCTATTGTGCATCTACAAGCACATGCATAATTATATTTCATTACAGCATACTGTAATGTATTAAATATAAGAAAAAGAAACTGATACTGATATTATGCAGCTGTATTGTTCCAAACCTGACAAGGGCCGAACTTGCAATCTTTAAATCATTAAGCGAGCGCTTTACCGCTGTTTCATGAGGAGCAGATGTTGAATGACTCCTTTGTAAACACCAAAGTTCTTCAAAGTTATCAATGCTTCTGCTGTGCATCTGCAAGCTTATGCATTGTGTAACAACACCGGGATCTGAAGTGGAACGTAGTGAATATATCCACTGTTCAACTGTGGCCTTTTCTTTTTCCAGCTGTAAATTCATAAATTATTACAGGAAACATTTCTAGGTCTATCCTGTGTTTATTAAGCTTTTACACTTGCACAACAATTTTAAGCTAAATGCGTATCATTAGCTCACACCTTTATAAATCAAATCAAGTGTATAAAATAGCCTTGTATAAAAATGTTTTAAATTGAAGATATTCCATGCAAACTGATAATGAAATGCCCAACATGGTAGACGAGTTTATGGCTTATAATAATAGATTTATTGCAGGTAATAGCCATTAATAAAAAAAAATTATAGTGAAAATGAAAAGGTTATTCACTACGTAAGTCCTTAAGAGGTCCACCTCTGTGGTGTAGTGGTTAGTGTGATTAACTGCCATCCCCGGAGGCCCGGGTTCGATTTCCGGCTCTGCCACAAAATTTGAAAAGTGATACGAGGGCTGGAACGTGATCAACTCAGCCTCAGGAGGTCAGCTGAGTAGAGGGGTGTTCGATTCCCATGTCAGCCATCCTGGAAGTGGTTTTCCATGGTTTTCCACTTCTCCAGATAAATGTCGGGATGGTACCTAACTTAAGGCCACGGCCGTTTCCCCCTCTTCCTTGTCTATCCTTTCCGATCTTCCCATCTCCCAGCAAGACCCCTGTTCAGCACAGCAGGTGAGGCCGCCTGGGCGAGGTACTGGTCATCCTTCCTAATTGTATCGCCCAACCTAAAGCTCACGATCCAGGACACTGCTCTTGAGGCGGTAGAGGTGGGATCACTCGCTGAGTCTGAGGAGGAAAAAACCAACCCTGGAGGGTAAATGGATTAAGAAAGAAAGAAAGTCTTTAAGAGACCCCTGTTTCTTATTACACCACTCCATGTGACATCGTTCACATTTCTGTCCACATAGGTCACAGATGCACTCTAAGGGTGGCTCGTGTGTGTGTTTTTTTGGATGGCAGCTTTGCTGCAAATGAGTTTGGTATAATAAAATTGCCAGTAGACTCTGTACTATATATGTGCATCCAAGAAAATTGGTGATTTACCCAAGTTTCACTGAATTTAGTAAGGGATTTCATTGTGAATTCTTCACTAAATAGTCACCACCCTCATTAGTAGAAACCAGTGCCTGCTGGCCGGTCAGTTTATCTTAACTTTTGTTGCTATCTTCTTCAACCTGAACAGATGCAGAAGGAACACAAACACATTCAGCTACCTTCCAAATAATAATGAATAAGTGAATAAGAGTCAGCATATCATCCCTGGAAAGGGAAAGTATCGTAAGTGACAAAAATGAAATTTATAGGAGATGATAAAAATGATTAGCGAGTCGAATACTTAGTTTAGGCAGTTCCGGTTTTTATTCTACTCCAGAAATGAATTTTTCTCCTTATTGTCATATTAGGTTACGTATTTATTCAGTTGTAGCAAAAAGGAATTTATTTTAAAATTATGAATATCACTTACAATTATTGTTTACCAGTCATCATCGAATGCATGTTTAACAAAGTGGTCCTCTTCCAATAGCTTTTGTAGCGCGTGCAATATTTTGGAGGGATTGGTTTGAAGTAATGTAAGGCATGAGAATAATAAGAGATTTTCTTAAATGATTTGTATTAAGAAATGTAGATAAAAACAATACAAAAATTGACTTACTACTCTACAATAAGAGAATCAAAGTGGAAATTACACTAATTGCAGTACAATATTTTTAAAGGAACCTTTTTATCGGTCCTCCATCCATTTGTGGTAATAGACCACTGTGTTTGGAGTCGTAAGTATGGTTTAGATACTCGTCTTGTAAGAATAAATTGACAGGAAGGTCCACCTTTTCAATACATTATATCAAGTAAATGATATTACATAAGTCTTGGGGCTAGTTTCAGCCAACTCCAACTGCAGTTTTGGTTTTTATTCTATTCCAAAGATGAATTTTTCACCTTATTGTCACAATTTCACTCTTTCACACTATTTTCAACCAACTAGTCCCAAGACTTATGTAATATCATTTACTTGATATATTGTATTGAAATAGTGGACCCTCTTGTCAATTTATTCTTATAATTGCACTTCAATACAGAACAAAAATGCCACGAGAGGTGATACTCCCACGTGGCGCGTCCCAGGTGGCAGATAGGGGGGGGCCTAACCGGCTTGCCGGCGGACTTGAGGGAAATAAAATACTTCTCGCGGACCAAACACACTACCCCCTGCGGGTGGGGGACGCACATGTAGAATACACCCGCGGTATCCCCTGCCTGTTGTGAGAGACCACTAAAAGGGGCGACCAAGGGATGATTGAATTAGAACCATGAAACTACTTTTGATTCATACCATCACGCAGGGAACACCATCGGTTGCCTGTACTTGTGAGTAGTACCACTATATTAGGTACGAAATAGTTTTGTGATTGGTAGCAGTATAGAGCCTGGCCTGGGGGTTTTCCAGTACCCGTGCATCGTACCCATGTGAGCAACACCATGGGTCTGGGCGTTGCCTGTGAGTTGTACCACTATATGAGCGACACCGTGTGTCTGCGTTGCCTGTGATTAGTACCCACTATGTGAGGAACACCACAGGGCCTGTGGGACCGGCACCCGTGACTAGTACACCCAGGTGAGGAAACTCATCGGTTTGTGTTGGCTATGAGTGGCGCCATTGTGTGAGAAACACCATAGGTTCGTGTTACCTGTACGAAGTACCATCTTGTGTGGAACACCGTGAGTCTTCGCTACTTTTGATTAGTACCCCAACATGACAATACCATGGTTCTACTTTACTCGCGACATGTACCATTCTGTGGGGCCTTAGACATGGATTTTGCACCCCTTTAGGCATCAAGCATCATTGTGCTTTATGAGTGGTCCCTTGGTCAGTAATACCTTTATTTACAACCTTTTTTTGAGTCTGATCCACTGTTTTGTTTGTTTGTTTGTTTGTTTGTTTGTTTGTTTGTTGTTTTTTTTTTTGTTGGGTTCATGTCCATCCATTCATTCTTCATGACATTTTTATTTTATTTTGGTCAGTGGATTAATTTGAACTTTTTGTTATTTCATTTCGTACCATTAGGGGCCGATGACCTCGATGTTAGGCCCCTTTAAACAACAAGCATCATCATCATCATCATCATCAGAACAAAAATGAAATTTATAGCTTGTAATTATTCATCTTGTGTCGTCTGCTAATCTGCTTGTTGGATATCACCCATCAGTTGTCAGAAGTTCGCTCACTTTACTGCACCAACTCGCTCACAAATTTATTCACAAGATAATTACTGTCATGTCATGGCGTGGTTGCCTTCTGAGAGGCCTGGTGCAGATCTTTTGCCATATAGGCGACCTGGATGCCTTTCTGTTATTTCTAAACTTCTTCCAGTTGAAGACTAACTCTTTAACAATACTTCCCAAACTGATACAACCTCCTTGGAAACCAATCCTCTCTTCTGATACTGGCCGTAATTTAAATATTGATGGAGTTGTTTTCTGTGAATGTAAAATTCATGGATTGTGTATGGAAATCTTAAAAATCCATTACATACTTTTCCCCCTTTCCGTATTTTTCCAGGTGTACCAAATGAAATTTCTTCAGTCTCGTGCTGTCTCTGTTCTACTTTTTTTTGCTACTTATTGAACGCCACACTAACACCTTGAAGGTTTTTGGCAATGGAGGGATGGGATTGGGAAGGTAGCAGCTGTGGCCTTAATTAAGGTACAGCCCTGGTGGGAAAATGGGAAACCACGGAAAACCATCTTCAGTGCTGCTGACGGTGGGATTCAAACCCATTACCTCACAGCTGCACGACTGTAACTGTAGGCCCAACTTGCTTCGTTAAAATTTTCTTGACTGTCCTCTACAACACTTTTGTTGCATCTGGTATTTTTTATTGTACTTTCAACAACTCCATTCTCTACTGTTCTTGTGTTTTATTCTTTCTGTCCTCAGCTTCATTATTCATACAACTATGAACACTGAACAATCTCTTGCATTTGTCCTCTTGTTATCGCAAACTCAAATTTAGAATTTTCAGCGGCATTATTCACTTCATGCACAAACGGTACAAATGTGTACTGACAATCGGTTTGTTTAGCTACTGACCGTACTTGCTCAGTCAAGTCTGTCACAAGAAGCAGCCCCTTCTCTTCCCTTGCCGCCCCTCTTCAGCATTCCACTGGTATACTAGCTGTCAGTCAACATGCAATAGGTCCACCAACAGGCTTTGCCTTATGTTTCAAGTGCCAAAGTGATTTGAAGCAGTTATAAAACGTGTACTACAGCAATGACTGACAACAGTCACGAACAGTGAAACTGACGCATGTCACATTCTCTTCAGAATTAAAACTTGTCGCTTATGATAATCTGTATACCAGTTAACAAGATTTTAACTGAGGCACTTGAGATGTAGTGACTGGTGCTTACGATAACCTAGTGTTCTGTATATTACTGATGGTGGTTACGATAATTTTTTTTTTACATTGTTTTTAACTTCTAGATTAATTTGACGCTGACAATACTTTTGCCAGCAAGTGCAGTGGAGTCTGATTGACGTATATACCTTGTAACCTCAATTTTGACAAAAATGTCGCTTACGATACTTTGCCTTTTCAGTAATGATATGCTCCTTTACAATATCTTAATAATGTTTCGTGTCCAAATGGAATGATATCAGATGCTTGCGTCTGTGAAGTAACACAAATCATTTCCTGATGTCACAATAAATTTTATTATGTGAAGAAAAAGAATCTCAAGTCCAGTCAACATTCTGCAACATGCATATGTACAACAGAACTTACAGTATGTCTTCTTATGGTTGTGCTTAGGTTGAGAGTGTTGGTCAGACTAGTTGCTGTATATTTGCTACATAGGTGTCTGTCAGTCACTCCCCTGTTTCTGTAATACTAATGTGCTTTCATAATCACGAGTGCAGTATACTTCTTGTGAGCATGATTTATAGTTGGAGTGGTATACAAGTAAATAGAGTTTAGAGTCAACAAAATTTAATCAAATATTAAATGCACATATATGAAAAGATACTCAAGAAACTGTTTCCTCTCTTCAGTTCTAATGTGTTCATCGAAGTTTGTTTAGAATACATTTGTAATGTCTTTCTAGGAGCTGCGGTTGCGGTAAGACAACTCGTGTAGTGAAATGCGGTAGTGATCAACCATTGTTGTGTGGTGCTACATGTGACAAGCTTCTTAACTGCAATGTTCACAAATGTGCCAAGACTTGTCATGTCGGTGAATGTGGAGATTGCCAGGAAAAAGTTCAGCAAGGTAATATAAGCTTAACAATTGTCATGTCATTCAAGTAATACCCTACCTAAAACATACTTGTAAATTTTGGAATCCATCAATCACTCCCTGAGAGAAGTCAGTGGTTAATGTGAACCAGATGTAGACAGAATCCTGTGTTGCAGAAGTGATAACTAATATGGATTTTCCGACTACCTCTGCCAGGTTTAAACCTGTGACCTTTGAGTCCAGAGGTTAATGCTCTACACAGAATAAGCTACACAGTGATGTCATTTTTATTCACTAAACTAAGAAACCGGTTCTAAATATGACAGTCTTAATTCACCATTTTATCTTTTTTTTTTTTTTTTTTTTTTAATCTGAAACAGGCCAAAGCCAACTCACTTATAGAATTAGCTTGAATAAAAAGTAAGGTTTGCCAGTTTTAAAAAAGTGATGAAGCTGTTGAAGTTCCTCCTCACTTTGAAATGACTAACAAAACGTACATTGCCCTCTTCGGAAAGATGTATCTTAGGACATGCCCACTATGCCTTGATCTGAGTCATTTTTATAATCATCTGATTTTATTCTGGGATTCCTTTTTAGCATTTCGGAAGATTTTGTACATTAAAAGTTTATCAAACTGAAGATCATACATAAATGTGACTTTATATGAATACATAGTGTAAAATAAACTTATTTATAAGATACTGTTGCATATTTTGGTCTAATCAGTTTTTGGCTATCAGATGTTCATTGAATTTAGCTTCTTCTCTGTTACAGTGTAATGAAACTGACCGTGGAACATTATTTAAATTGACTCTTAGATCTTGTTACATTGTTTTATTGTTTCAGTATGTTTCTGTGGAAAGGTGTCTCAAGAAGTTCCGTGTACTGCAGAGACCTCCACAATAACTCGCTTCTCATGTGGTGGTGTGTGTGATCAAGTCCTAACGTGTGGACACCATAAGTGCACAATGTTGTGTCATGAAGGTTCATGCCCGGAGTGCTCATTGATCCCTGAGAAAGTGACGCATTGTCCTTGTGGAAAGACAGAGATGACTGCAGAACAGCGCCGGGAATCCTGTCTTGATCCAATACCTACATGTGAGAAAATCTGTGACAAGAAACTTAATTGTGGACCGCCAGGTAAGTAAACCAGTAACGAGATCCATAGATCATTCGGGAGTCTTTCCCAACCTCTCTTTCTTTTAATTTGTAATTCCATAGTTTGTTGTGTCATTCTTTCTAATTCATCCTTTCAGTATTACATGCTTCAAATCCTATACCTATTTATTTATTTATTCTTTCTTTCTTTCTTCACTTTGAATCATCCATCTTTGGGGTACATCAGACGAATCACTTGTTACATGCTTGTGCTCTTTTATTCTCCCAATAGTTCTTCATTCTATCTGATCTCTTCCTTCTTTCCTCCTCTTGATATCTGAATCGGTTTTCTGGTATTGATCTTAACTTCAAACATCTTAGTTTTGTCTTTGGTCATGGTCTTGGCTGTACCATTCTTTATCATGACTTCGGTAATCTTAAGATCTCTCAGATCTTTTTCCACTTCCTTAAACCAATTGGGTTTAACTTTCTTTTTGTAAAAGAAGTTGAAGATCTGTTCAGTTAGTCTGTTAGGGTTTATTCAGAATAGCCTATGTGTCCATAGAAATCAATCCTCCTTTTCCTCATGGTATCAGAGTCTCTCAGACTTTACGTAGAGGGCTTCCTTTCTATAGAAAACTAGTTTGTTATTTTGGAATTTGGGACCCATGATCTTCCTCAAACTTTTCCTCTCCTTGATTTCCAATTTCTCCATTAGCCCTTTTCTTCCCATGACTAGTGTCTCTGCTGCATAGAGTGCTTCCAGCTTAATTACTATGTTATAATGCCTTATTTTGGTGTTCCAAGAGACAGCTTACTTATTGTATGTGTTTTTGGTTTTCTGGAAAGCTAGTTCTGTTTTGGTCCTTCTTGCTTCCATTGCTGTCCCTTCAAGGTTGTTCCATTCAATCCATTCCCCTAGGGACTTGAAACTCTTCTACACCTCTATTTTTGGAGCTCCTACTGTAATTCTCTCAGGAGTGTCAAGTATATTCATCATGATCTTCGTCTTTTCAAAAGAAATCTTAAGTCCTATCTTCCCCGCCTGCTCTTGTAATTTGGCAATTTTTTCTTTTGCTTCCTCCCAAGTTTCTGCGAGCAGTGCCAAGTCATCAGCAAAGGCCAAGCACTTAATCGTGATTCCTAAGTTTTTTGCTCTTGCATTCCATTCCCGCACAACTTTTTCAAGTGCACAGTTGAACAACAGAGGAGGGAGAGACCATTCCCTTGCCAGACCCCTGTTCTGACCTCAAAACGTACTGATAGTTCGCCCATTAATCTGACTTTAGAGGACGTATTCGTGAGCATCCCCTTGATGATGTTTAAAGTTTTCCTGTCCATGCCAAACTCGTCTAAAATATTAAACGATGACTCTCTGCCTATGGAATCCTAAGCTTTTTGGAAGTCTACAAAAGTCACTATATACAGTTTTGCCCTCTGCTTCTGGTATGCTAAAATGTTTTTGAGTTTAAGATCTGTTCAGGGCAAGATCTTCCTTCCCTAAACCCTGTTTGATACTCCCCAAGTTGGCAATCCACTGAGGTTCTGCTCTTTGTAGTAATGCTCTGGACAATATCTTGTAGGTCACAACCACCAGTGAAATCCCTCTCTAGTTGTGATCCAATTTCAAACCTTTTTTTATGAAGAGGGTGTATCAGGGCCATTTTCCATTCCTCTGGAATGTCCTCATTCTTCCATATCATTTCAAAACGTTTTCGGAGTGAGACAATTGCATTTTTGCTTGCATACTTGGATAACTTAGCTGTTATCAAATTTTTTCCCCTCATTACTTACTGTGCGGTCACAATTGATTTTGGGAAGTTTTCGCTAGAGTGGGAGGTGCCCTTTCCTACTTCCGGACAGATTACAGTTGAGCAGTTTTTATTATAATAGCAGGCACCTTCCCTACTGGCAGTCAAAATTGAGTTGTGCTGTTATCATTATAATGACAGGCCCCTTAATGACAGTCGCACCGAGTTGGTGAGTTTCCTTTATAATAGTAAGGCCACTATGCCTAATGCCAGTTACATTTTGGATGTATAAATTTGTTTATATTGGCAGACACACTTGCCTACTCCCAAAGACAATCAGTTAGGGGAGTTTTGAACAAAATGGCATGCTCCCTTGACTCTTGCCAGTCAAATCGAGAAGGGAATTATTAATTACAATGGTAGCCCCTCCTTACTAATGCTAGTTACAAAGGAGTTGGAAAAGGATCCCATTCCTACTGTCAATCAAAGTCGATGTGGAGACTAATGATTACAATAGCACAAACCCTCCTGCTGAGAGTCACTATCGATGTAAAATATTCATTATAATGGCAAACACACACTTACATCACTACAAATCGACTTCAATGAATATATATAGATTGACATACGAAATATATGCATATTTACAATATTACAACCCTTCATTTACAGAATAACTGCTGCTAAACGGTACATCATTCGACAAACGGATTGTACCATAAGACACACCATTTAGTGGTCTAAATGGTTGGACTTAAGATATTTTCTCCTGTCTCATCTATTTATGGGTAAAATTGAGTTAGAAACGTTGAATAGGGTGAAATTTGGGTGAGGGTACTAATATGACAGCTACAAACATAGAATTTGGCTCACATGTGAATACTCGGTGGCCCAATGTTCATGTAGAAGTAGATGATTCTACCTTTCATATAAGTGATTCGAACTACGAATTATACGTGTACAAAGAGCAAAATGTAGGTATAATCGAGAAATAGGAGATAAATCTAACATATAAGGAATAGAGATACGATGAAACGTCATAGGACCAATGTTGTAGATCACTCCAAATTGAACAGAGATTGTGCCATCCGTTTTGTGATAGGACCTACCATTTAGCCACGAAATACCTCGAAACGAAGGTTTGCGCCTTCATTAAAATTGCCTCTATACTATGATATTCTTCGGGGATAAAAGATGAAAAATTTAAAGATTTTGGAAGTTTTCTGTCTGTTACTGGCTAAAATGTATAATTTTGCCTAATTTCAATTTTCTAGCTCATCTGGCAGATTTTGCTGCAATCTTGATTTTGGGCGAGGGAGGGTAAAATTTAGGACTTTCAGGAAAATCTAGCTAAAAATAGGCAGATGGTCATTATTACCCCTTGAACAGTTAGCTGTATGAAAATTTTGCCAAAATAGTCAATGCTCAGACATACAGTCATTACAATTTTATTTATATAGATGGATAAGGAATATACTCCACGTACAACACCTTTTGGGCTATGCCCGCTGGGTAGCGTGCAAAACCGACCGTTCATGATATTTCCCTTATTAACCCTCCTGTTGAAAAAAATGCCCATGAGAAAAAAATGTTTTAGAAATGTGTTTCCGTCAAGTTTAGTCGATTTCCAGTCAGGTTGGTCTTGTATATATAGTGGGAGGGTAAAATCACCGTTTCGGTTCCCTATATCTCCCAGTCCGTTCTGGGAATTTGAAATGTTATGGACCTTGAAACCTACCTTTGGACAGGTGGATGCTCAATATAAAGTTTGGTTGAAATATCTTAAGTAGTTTTTAAGTTATAAGAAATACGCTTTACATGCACCTGCTCTTGAGTTAAGTCCTGTGAGACTTATACTGAAAAACGGTCCATTGATGATATCTCCCTTATTAATCCTGGTATCAAAATGATGCACATGAAAAAAAGGTTTAAAAATCAATTCCCATTAAGGCAGGTAGATGTCCATTAAGTTTCGTTGTGTATATTTTGTGAAAGTGCAAAAACACGGTTTCAGTTTCGTATAAAGCCCCAGTTATTTCAGGGATATAGAAACAATATTGGCCGTAAAATCTACCCAAGGACAGGTGGATTCTAAATATGAAGTTTGGTGGAAATATATCCAGTAGTTTTCAAGTTATAGACAAACAGACACCAAAGCTAAAAAATATGCAGATGGTCATTATTACACCTTAGATGGATAACTACGGAAATTTCGCCAAAATAGTCTATGTACACACGGTTGTTACGATTCAGTAGTACGTTTTGTCGCTTAACACGTTTATTTTTGTTGTCCCCTGCAGAAATGTCTTAACAAGGTTTTGCTGTATCATAGTAATTACTTTCTATTAACAAAAATGTATAAGTTAAAATAGGAGTAAACTGTAATGCAATTACAATTAATGAAAAATTTTAAAATCATTAAGGAGTAAATAATACTACGGATATTTACAAAATGAAAAATGTATGAGGTAGGGACTAATACTTTGATATTCTTCGGGAATAAAAAGTGAAAAATTTAAAGATTTTGGAAGTTTTCTGTCTTTCACCAGCTAAAATGTATAATTTTTCCTAATTTCAATTTTCTAGCTCATCTGGCAGATTGTGCTGCAATCTTGATTTTGGGCGAGGGGAATAAAATGGTTTTAGCGTCCGCCATGCCAACTTGCTACAGACTGGGGGCGTCATTGTATCGGCACAGCCGCTAACGCTGTGACCGCACCAATCACAAACAAGGCTTAAGTGCTAGACCGGCTTCCTCTCCCTTCCATGGGAAGAAAAAGAACGGTGAGCGCTTCTGTGTTGATTACCGCAAGTTGAACGACGTCACAAAGAAGGACTGTTTACTTTACAAAGGTAAAATTAAGTGTATCCTCGTAATTCAATACATCATATAATTCCATCATTAGATGGAGTAATCAAATTCAAACATGTTTCGACTCGTTTGAGCCATCTTCAGTGAAAAAGGGGGGCAGGTTGAAGTAATTTACATAATTTACACAATACAAGCTAAAAATGTGCCAAAAAAAAACATAATGAAGGAACAAGTGAAAAAACAAAAGAAAGACATGACGGAAATAAGAACAGCACAATATACAATATTTACATCATCATATGGAGCAATAAACAACTCGTTGCGTTAAAACTCGGTGAAAACAGGGGTTAATACAAAACATAATTGAATCTAAAAACTGTGTTAACCTAAGAAGAAAAGAAATTAAAACAAGTTCATTCAGATGGAAACAAACAATAAGTGCACATAGTGAGGTTGCAAACCTTTTAGTCTACAAAATTTTGGTTTTATAACAATTTAAAACAGGATGAAATCACTGTGTCAAAAATTCAGGCCGAAAGTCTGCCTTTGTAGAAACACCATCACATTGACTGGGTAGAAGGGGAACGGGAGAGAAAAAGTTTGAGAAACCAAGCCTGAGATAACGTGCAGGCGAAATGCATGTGACAAGTGATGGAAAAATGCCGATAGAATTTAAAACTTTAGAATAACAGCATTCTCAATTTCTTCTCAATCTAGCGGTCCCGTTCTTGATTATTGTTTCACAATGTTGGATGGTTTGTTTGCCTTATTTTAAAAGGTCGGGAGGGCTGCGACAAAAATTGAGAAGCTGCGTTAGAGAAGAGACAGATGCATGGTAAACTGTAAGTGACCGTAGTGGAAACCGTCAGTGAAGTTCCAATCTGTAATTGAAAAAATGAAGTTGTGTGAGAAACTTGGACTGATAAGTAAAAACGTGTAAAATGGGTGTGAAGAAAGCTTGGAGGTGTTTAGAAGGTGATTGTCTTCTCAAAACGGCCTGGCCTTCTCAAAGTTAATGGTCCCGTTCATACGATCGAGTCTATTGTTGGCTCAGCTGTGTTTGCGAGGATGGAATGAGTGGAGGGGGAAGGGGAGGTGCAGGGCTGGTGGGCAGAGGGTGGGAAGTGGGGAGTGGTGGTGAGATGGAGGCGGGGTTTGTTTATATTATGGAAGTTCTGACAAATATATGGAATGAATGTTTCAAGTAGAATGTTCTTTTTTTTTTCATTGATTTCATTTAAATTTAAACTGATCTAAATCGATGCGGATGTCTCGAGAACGTTGAGCAAGGTGCCTTTCTGCTCATAATGCAAGATCTTAAGATTCTTAAGATCTTTATCTATCAAGTGTATTCGTGGCTGGATGCTGTATGATGTTCACTCATAGCTGAAAAACGATTACTGTATATTTGAGTGTGTTGCAATGTTTGGCGTATCTCATGACAGAATTGCGGCCTGTTTGACCTGTATAGCTGGAATTATAGGATTGCCATTCTAATTTGTAAACTCCGGAGTTGGTGTGGGAGGTTCTATATGCTTATTTTGATATTGTGTTTTTTAAAAATATTAGAAATTTGGTAAATGCTAGTATTATTGGAAGTGAATGAGGAAAACTTTTCTTTAGGAGCAGAATCTTTTTCTAGGGTAGTCTCAGGCCTGCTCTATCTATTGATGATTCTGCTGATGAAGGTTCTACTGAAACCGTTGTGTTCTGCAATATTGTAAATAGTATTAATTTCTTTTTTGTAATTCTTGCAAGATAAAGGAACAGTTAATGCTCTGAGGACCATGCTTTCTTATATATGTCTTTGTGCACAGAGGTTTGTTGGATGGTATTGATGGTGTGGGTGGGTTTCCTGTATATATTAAAGGATAAAGTGTTATTGCTGTTGCGCATAATGGTTAAGTTTTCTGACTATGCTGAATTTTATATGTGGGTCAATGGAGTTGAGAAATTCAAGTACTGTGTTGCTGTTAGTAAAGCGGGAGTCTAAAATAACAAACGTGTCGTCTACAAAGCGTGTCCAGTGTTGAATGCCATTAATCTTACCGATGATGTTAGAATGTTCTAAATGATCGATGTAAATATCCGCACCGGGCGAGTTGGCCGTGCGTGTAGAGGCGCGCGGCTGTGAGCTTGCATCCGGGAGATAGTAGGTTCGAATCCCACTATCGGCAGCCCTGAAAATGGTTTTCCGTGGTTTCCCATTTTCACACCAGGCAAATGCTGGGGCTGTACCTTAATTAAGGCCACGGCTGCTTCCTTCCAACTCCTAGGCCTTTCCCATCCCATCGTCGCCATAAGACCTGTCTGTGTCGGTGCGACGTAAAGCCCCTAGCAAAAAAAAAAAAAATATCCGCAAGGATTCCTGAAGCTGGTGACCCCATGGGAAAACCTATCTGTTGGTAAATGACATTATTGAAAGTGAAGAAATTGTTATTCAGTGTAAACCTCAGAATCCAAATAAATTCATCTATTTCGCCTGTACTTAAATTGCTGAACTTGGAATGATAGTTCTTGATCTATTGTACGGTGCTATTAACGGGAACATTAGCATACATGTTAGTAATATCAAATAAATGAAGAGTGTGGTGTTTGGATAAATTAAAGTGTTTAATTTTATTACAACATTCTGTGGAATTCTTTACTGATGTATTGGCTTGAAAACGATAGTGTGACTTGAGGAATTTGTGAATGAACCAAGATACCTCATAGGTCGGACTACTGAAATTGATAATAGGTCTTATGGGGATGTCGGCTTTATGGATCTTGGGTAGCGCTTTTGCTGTGGGAAGCTTCGGATTCATAATAATCATTTTGAAATTTTCAAGGTCATTAAACAGAAACGAAACGTTCTTAATAATGGTTTTTAGGTCTCTTTGTATTTTATTAGTTGGATCTTTCTTAGAAATTATGAAGTTGTTCTCTGCAAAAACGTGTGTGCTTTATTAATATAGTCTCTTTTGTCCATGATTACGGTAGCGTTGCCTTTGTCGACTTTTGTTATTGTTAAGTCATTGTGTTTGACTTCTTTAGTTTGTTTACTTTAGCTATGTATTCTGTGTTGCATTTAAAGGTTTGTTAATAACTGAGGAATATCTTAAGTTAATACTACTCATCATCATCATCATCATCATCATCATCATCATCATCATCATCATAATAGACAGACACTTGTGAGCGAGAATGACAGTCTTCCTACTGATGTGTTTTCAGATGGCTGATCAATCCAATCCATGAGTTACATACTCTACCATAATGGTGACAAACCTATGTTGAGGATCCTGCTGATAGTTGGCCATTTCTCTTCAGGACATCCCCATGTTTTCTCTAAGTATGCTGTTCTGACATCTCTGTTCTTCAAAAACCGCTACTCCTTGATAGACGGTGTTTTTCCAGGCTGAACATTCCAGAGCGCACTTTTCTCAGTTGTCAGTATCAATGTTACATTTCTTCAGGGTGGCTTTGATGCAAGTCTTTGTCCCTCTTACACTGGCCTCCAATATGGTAGTGACCCTTACTTAATTCAGAGTAAAGTACTTGTTTTTGGATGTGATTATTGGACATTCAAACTGTGTCTAACCCATTGTAATTGATGTCGTGCCAGGATCGCCTCTATGCTCATACTTCCAGCTTCTTCTAGAACGCTGATATTCATGCATTTATCCTGACGGGTAATTTTTATATAGCGCCTGGATGTTGTCTACATCTCGCATCCATATAAGAGGGTTGGTACTATAATGGATCTGTACCCAGATAGCCTGCTAGATCAGCTAATGTCATGATTATTGAGCACTCTTCGACACAATCTCCCAAAAGACTCTCCCTGCACATTTAATCCTTTCCGGCCCACATTTTCACTCTGCTTATTTAGGAAAAATTGAAGCAGAGCGCATTGTTTCAGAAAAAGTTAAATATAATAAAAACTATTGATCACAAAGTACTCAAATTTTCAATAATATTAGAAAATACACCATCACATCCATTTCTCTATTTATAGGGCCATAAAGTTGTTGGTTCAAACCTCTCCTTCCCCCCTCCCCTAACTGGTGATACTCAACACAAAGATATTCTGCATTTGTCATATTCTCATGTTGTCTGAATCCCTCTAAACCAATAATCACGTGATTTAGGAAGTTGAATGAAGCCCATGTATGTAAGATTTTATTTCCTCTGGGCAAGTGACTTCCCATTCTTTATCTGTTCTGTATCTTTTTGAATGCTGCATTGATATATATGCAATTGGCTATGCAATTGTCTCCTCCTAACGTACGTAAAAAACAATTTTCTCGTTATACTCTTTCCAAGTTATGGACAGGTTCAACATCATCCATATAACCATTCGGAGTAACGAAACAAAATGTTTGTGTTACCTGAATTGCCGTGGCATCGCCATCAGGTCTGATTTCTCGATATCCGTTTTCACTGTTATCACTAAAATTATCCTCATTGATGTGTTATTCACTGACCAGAAATTCACCTCCACTCCAACTCAATGATTCTGTGTCACTTTCTTTGCCTATATTCAGCTCTGTTTCAATATCTGCAGTATTCAATCCCACCATGTTTACAAACAAAATAGCTGACCCTCGCTCACGGAAGTTCAAGACCGTTGCCTAGGAAACTTCAAGACAGATGATCACTTGTCTCATATTCTCTAAGTCTTGTAGATTGTACTGCATGTTCATAAATGCCTTTTAAACACTTCACTCCTGAAAAAAAATACAAAACTATGGCATAGATTGCAGACATGTGCAGATAATGCAGCCGGACGCTAAGAGCGGGAAAGGGTTATGACTGCGATGAACTTCTACATCAATATTGGCTTTTGCAGAGAGATGTCTTAACAAGATATGGGAAGCATTCAGTGTTCTGAAGTGGCTGCCTGTTGATTGTTCTATTAGGGGCTTGGGCGGAAATTTCAGAAGCCAGCTGGTGTACAGTTTTGGTCTTTCGGACATTCAGTTTTGAGTCCCAATTTGTGACATGCCTCAATTCAAAATGGTTTGGAGTTCTTCCCCCGATTGGGAAAATGTAACATTGTCATCTACATACTGAAGCTTTATGATGGATGTTATTGATGCCCTGATCTTAGCTTTGAGCCTGTTAAGGTTGAACAGTTCGCCATCTATGTGGTATGTGATTTGTATTCCTGGCGGAATTTAACCTTCAACTAGTTGCAGAATTGATCATATGTATATGGAGAAGAGTATTTGCGCTATCACTCAGTCCTGTTTCACGCTTGAATTACTTCGAGAGGTACTCCTGTGCTTCTGCTTGTGATTACCCACAATCTGCTCTGTCATGCAGATTTGAAGATAACTAACAGCGAGTTTCAAAAATCTGGTGGGATCTCCTCTGTGTTCCAAATCTTGATTATAAGGTCATAAAAATAGCTGATTACAATGTCACCATCTTCCTTAAAGATTTCTGCAAGTATATTCTCTGGACTGGTTGCTGTACGTGTCTTAGATTGCTCAGTGGCCTTCTGTACTTTAGCAAGAGTTGGAAGTAGGGCAAGCTGGACCTTAACCAGTGCCTGAGTGATATTAAGTATCTGCTCATAAACTTCCATGTCAGCATTTAGTAAATCATGGAAATATTCTTTCCAGTGACTGCTAATGGAGTCATTTTCTCTAAGAAGTTGAGTTCCGTCCTTTGATTTAAGAGGAGTTAGTCCATGTTTACCTGGTCCATATATAGTCTTAAGTCACGTTGAAGGATGCGCAAGTGTTGTTAGTATCCGCCAAAAGCTGCATTTCCTTTATCTTAGACTTCCACCAGTCATTTTTGACCACACATATTCTTCTTTGTACTTCTGCCTTGATTTGTTGAAATATTTCTTTCTTTTGTATACTGGTTTCATTTTTTCAGGACGTGAAAGCACTTATTTTTTTATCAGTAAGGATCTGGATGTCTTCATCACTTTTGTCAAACCAATCCTGAGGTCTCTTTGTTTTATGACCAAGTGATTGCTCAAAAGTGAAGTGAATAACACCTTTTAGTTTGTCCCAGTGTTCTGCAGGGTTCAGTAATCTCAAGGAAGATTGTTAGTTAAAGCCTGCAGAAACTGTTGTTTAAGTCCAGGGTTCTTTAACTTATCAATGTCAAAACTTTTTATGGTTTTCCATTGCTATATCTCTTCTTGTCTTTGAAGGATACATCCATTACAAATCGTATACCTAGGTGTCCAACAGTCGTCGTCCCCAATCAGTGCTCTAGTTGTACAGACTGTCCTTTGATCACTTTTTCTGACAATTTTCTAGTTGATCAGATGCCAGTACTTGGATCTGTGGGATACTACCATGATGTTTTATACTGATCTTTCTGGCAAAATAAGGTGTTGGAGATCACTAAATCGTGCTCTGCACATCTGGTTAGGGGCATGTTCCTGTTGGAATTTGATGAACCAATGCAGTGTCTCTCAATTGTTCCCTCCCAAAGCTCATAATTTCTTCCCACTCTAGCATTCAAGTCTCCCAGGAGAATTATTTTGTCTTGCCTGGGAATGTGTGACAGAATGGAATAGAGATCTGCGTAGAATTGCTCAGTGATATCACCATCTACTTTTAGAGTAGGAATGTAGGCACTGATAATTAAAGTACATTGACTGTAATTGAATCTCTCTCAGCATCATCAGCCATTCATTAATGCCTGTATGGATTTCAGAGAGACAGTTTAGTAGTCTTCTTCACAGTGAATCCCACGCCATATAAGTGAAGCTCATCTGACAGTTTTCCTTCCCAAAAGAATGTGTATTCTCCACCTATTTCTCTTCTCTGTCCTTCATCTGCATATCAGGCTTCAGAGTGAGCAGCTGTATTGATGACGTACGTTTTGCGCTTACAAGCACTTAGGGCTGTACAACTATTGGGTCTGTCATTGTTCGGGTTGTCTATTAATGTCCCTATGTTTCATATTGGAAAATACATTTTTATTTTTTATTTTTTTACTGCAAAATGGTGAAAGCTAGTGGATGCAGTTATCGAGTCATCCAAGTAGGGCACGTTTTCTAGCCCGCTCTTCATTCGGAGTGAGCAGAGTGGATTATAAATCTGTCACAAATGTAGCAACCAAATGGCTCTGCAGTTTGAAATTTCCAGAACAAACCTACTGGTCACACCTCTGCCGCCTACATCCCGGTTCATAGCTAGGAGCTTCCAGACCTCTCAGTCCTGCCCCCGTCGCCATTCCCCGATTGCCAGAGAACTTGGAGACGCCTGTGTGTGTTCGTTTAATGTGAATATGGTGCTGCACAACAAGAAATACACAAGTCTTGGCATATTACAGACATTCCTAATGGCATACCAAAGCACAACTATCAGGCAATCTTTAAACTGCTGCAGCCTTCTTCCGTCTTTCCAGCCGCTGTAGTGAGTCTACTGCTCCTGTGCCTGGTCCACCACGGAAGATTGAGGGATAGTTCTTCCCGCCTCTTCTTCAGAGCTGTTGACCATCCTGTGTTAAAAATGTATGTTTGGTCCGCGAGAGCTATTTTATTTTCCTCAAGTCCGCCGGTAAGCCAGTGAAAATTTATGGCAGGTTGTTCTAAATGTGTGAGATGAAGAAGAGTTTTTAATATCTAACTGGAACATGTTTCATAGCCTTGAAGCAGTGGCCAGAAAGGAATGGCTGTAGGTACAGTATTTGTTCGATATGGTGCTGTTTCAAGCAATGATCCATAACAAGTATTAATTTTATCAAATGAAGAAAGAATCCTAAAATGGGCGATCGATAGGTGGGGCTGTTTGCAGAAAGCAACTGGTAGACGGTCATTTGGTGGGATTTTCTCCAGTCATTCATGTAAACATAACCATCCTTTGGTACATCCTTACAGAAATTGTATCAATTTCATTTGCTTTTCTAGTTTTCAACTTCTGTATCTTATTGTAAATATCTTTGTTATCATTGGTAAATGTCAGTTCTTCGTTAGTATTAGTCTCCTTCTCAACCTGGACATTGTCCCTATATTCAACAATCTTTACATACTGCTGACTGAATACTTTTTGCTTTCTGTAAGTCCTCACATATACGCACCCCTTGTTCATTAATAAATATCCAGCAATATTTACTTTATTTATCGTATCAGAAGCACTGATATATACATAGAAATGCAAACTGTACAACTAAAAGAAAAACGATAACAGTCATAACATAAAAGGGAAAAGAAAGAAAAGGTCCCATGGCCAGTTTCTGAAATGACAGTTATCTGTAGAAGGGTAGTTACCAGTGACTTGACATGGTGATGTGTTTAAAATGAGTTTCTGAAACAACAGTTATCGGCTTCTTCACAGTTATCTCCGCGAATACTGGTAACTGCAGCTAGTGCTGTAGTTACCTCTATGTTAGAACTGATTCCAACAAATACCGCTATGAGGTGCCACTCCATACCGTTTCGTACAAGGTCTTATATTACTTTTGTAAACATTAGAAAGTGATAATGAAGTGGTTATAATATATTTACAGCCATTCATTGTAGTTTTAACGTGCTTGGGTGTGCTGGACTCGACAATATTTCGGTTAGTACGTTTACTTCCATGTTATCACTGGCTTTAGTCACTGATTACACTTGTATGGTGTCATTTGTCCCAGCTGTTTAGGTTATAATCTCCTTGGAGCATGACGCCTCTACTGTAGATATATCTTCCAATACGGGAAATAAATCGTCAAATAAAATAGAACTCGAGTCGAACGGATTTTCATCAGGCTCTAATTGATCTTTCAGTGCAGCTATAATGTTAAGATCTCTTTCGTCATGCTTTGAATCATGAGTCCCACCAACAGTTACTGTAGTGAACACAATCTGAAATTATGGAGGATTTACCATTAATACTGTATTTACATTTGTACCAAATTATAAATATCTTAGGTACCGGTATGCATTTAATATTAACCTGCTGAATAATAAATATTGATTTTTCATTGCTTTTTTTAATGCCATTATATCCTTTAACCGGTGACGTGAGGTCTCATAGACTCCTAATAAACATAAAACATCTGGACTTCTTTAATTAAAAGTCTTGCAGGGAGCTGTAGTTTGTCATCTTATCTGTTTCAACACACTTCACACCCTGAGTCAGCGTTAGCTCGCTACCTTCGATTGAAGTTCTCAAGTGGACTTCACGTCAGCAGTTATGACAGTATTTTTGTCAATGTATGTTGCGTGGTCAGTGTAAAAAAAAAAAAAACCGGCAACAGTTGCAGCAAGAACAGATGGATATAGCACCATCAGTGCGGAAATTCAGTGTCGGAATGATAGGTTCCAAAGTGTGCGGCACGTTTTCATTTATGTGATTATTTTCGTTTACGCTTGTTCTGTTCTGGATCAATGAACAGTGATCTGATTGACGACAACGTTCAAGGTGAAATTTAAGACGATGTCTGTATACTGTCAATAAGAAAGAAGAGGAAGTAATATATACCTAATTTTTGCATCATTAGATCGTACGTATTTTCATATTATGAGAGATTATTACATGCTGAATCAGACTGATTGACATGACTGTGTACGTATTTGCCAACCATTTTTCATTGTAGAAAACTTCTGCTAGTAAAAGTAACTAGATATTACCAAAATAACCCTAAAAACATTTGCGTCGAGACATCTATCGGAGGACGAGAGGTACTAAACATGACGATAACTGTACTGTTTGTTACCAGGGCTTATAAATCTGGATTTAAGTTTCCGGAAACTCATTAAAGTTAACAGCACAGTTAAAGTTACAAGCACTTTTAGGTAACTCACAGGTAACTGTGGTGTACCAGAAACCGGCCACCAGTGTGATAATTTGTACTCTATAGGTGACTTCTTATCGAGAACGGTGCTTGGAAAAGTAGATGCTGCATTGGTTCCTTAACGTGAAGACTGTCTTTAGAAATGAATCCAGCAGTTGAATGCTGATATTTTTCTGCTTGTCCATATAAAATACTGTGGCACTTTTAGCTGATTACACAGCACCTCAAAAATGCTGTGGCATAGGCCTGCCAATTTTGAATTAACGATATACTTGTTACCATTAACCACATCACTGCTCAGTCTGGCATACACAAAAAAATTGCGTAGTGACTCCTTTACAGTTCTTTTCAATTGCCAAGAATCATTTTTCGTACAATAGAACCTCTGTTATCTAAACGCTTTTAACCAAATGACCCTTTAACTGATTCCCATTCTTTACTTCCATGTAAATGCCAGGACAGTTCCTATTCATAGGTCTCAGCTGATTCCTTCCACCTCCTTACTCATTTTCTTTCACCATCATAGCCTTCATCTTCATTAGCTCCCTAGTCCCATTTCCTGATATGATGTCAGGGAGGAGAAAAGATGAAGTTATATGGCATGTCTTTATGACCGAAACTATTGAAGAAAAATATTGCAACTCGCCACTGTGTTCCTCAAACCACTCCATCACACTCCTGACCTTGTGACATGGCACATTATGTCATTGAAAAATGCCACTGCCGATGGGAAACATGATTGTCATGAAGGGGTGTACGTGGTCTGCAACCAGTGTACGATGCTTCTCGGCCATCATGGTGCCTTGCATGAGCTCCACTGGATCCATGGATGCCCATGTGAATGTTCTCCAGAGTATAATTGAGCCGCCACCAGCTTGTCTCCGTCCCGCGGTACAGATGTCAAGGAGCTGTTCCCCTGGAAGATAATGGATTTGCACCCTCCCATCGGCATGATGAAGAAGGTATCAGGATTCATCAGACCATCCAACGCTCTGCCACTGCGCCAACATTCAGTGATGATGGTCACTTGCCCACTTCAGTCGTAGTTTTGTTAACATTGGCACATGCACGGGTCGTTGGCTGCGGAAGTTCATCCTTAGGAGTGTTCGGTGCACTCTGTGTTCAGATACACTTGTACTCTGCCCAGCATTAACGTCTGATGTTAGTTCCAACACAGTTCGCCGCCTGTCCTGTTTTACCAGACTGCCCAGCCTACAACGTCCGACAACTGTAATGAGGGGTGGCCGCCCAACCCCTCGACGTTTGGACTTGGTTTTGCCACTTGTTGAAGACACTTACCACAGCACTCCTCGAACACCCGACAAGTTGTGCAGTTTCCGAAACGCCCGTGGCGAGCCTCTGGGGCATCACAATCTGCCCTCGGTCAAACTCAGAAAGATCGTGCACCTTCCCCATTCTACATGCGGACAGCATGCTCACTGATACTACATCCACCGTGCTTGTGTCTGACTAGCAGTCATTCCTCGTCAGGTGACGCTTCTTTCGCCTGGACGGGTTTATATTGATCATACCGTATGAAGGTGGAATGTTCTGGCTGATATATATATTCCTACATGTGATTTTTCGTTCATGTTTCTAACAATACTGTAAGATCCAATATTTCAAGTTTGATTTTTCATAGGATTTTTTGAGTGTTTTTAACTTTATACTCTATTTTTTAAGACTGAAGAAGGCTCAGTGGGGCCAAAACATGTGCCATCTGTGTGAATTATCATTTTTCTTTCAAAAATGCCTAACAAGAAAACAATGAAAGCCTGTCAAAATGAGAAGGTAAATGAGGCTGTGTTTTTATGATTCATGCAACAGAGTGAGACAGGGGTACAGTAGTTTGGGTTTATTTAAAATATTTTGTTAACATAGTATATGTTTTTTCTTCATTTACTTTCATCTGAAACGTTTCTTAACCTCTAAAAATGACTTTTAAATTATTATCCGAAACTACTCCACCCTCTTCCCTGTTATTCCGGTTAATAGAGATTCTACTGTACATAACATATTATGCATTATATTATCAGTTGAATGAATTGCATATCATGCAAGTATTTGCAAGTATTGAAAATATAGTTCTGAATGTAGGAGATTGTTTTTTCTTTTTCAGGTAATTCACATCACTGTCAAGCAACCTGCCACACAGGACCCTGCCCACCATGTCCATTGACAACGTTCGTGAAGTGCCGCTGTGGTCATATAGATCGTGAAATAAGTTGCCAGGAACTGGCTGTCAAAGGAGATGATGTTCGTTGTGAGAGGAGATGTAGTAAGGTATGAGGAATTGCGAATCTTTAAATGATGACATTATCCATCAATCAATCACTACTGATCTGCATTTAGGGCAGTCGCCCAGGTGGCAGATTCCCTATCTGTTGTTTTCCTAGCCTTTTCTTAAATGATTGCAAAGAAATTGGAAATTTATTGAACATCTCCCTTGGTAAGTTATTCCAATCCCTAACTCCCCTTCCTATAAACAAATATTTGTCCCAATTTGTCCTCTTGAATTCCAACTTTATCTTCATATTGTGATCTTTCCTACTTTTAAAGACACCATCCAAACTTATTCGTCTACTGATGTCCTCCCACGCCATCTCTCCACTGACAGCTTGGAACATACCACTTAGTCGAGCAGCTCGTCTCCTTTCTCCCAAGTCTTCCCAGCCCAAACTTTGCAACATTTTTGTAACGCTACTCTTTTGTCGGAAATCACCCAGAACAAATCGAGCTGCTTTTCTTTGGATTTTTTCCAGTTCCTGAATCAAGTAATCCTGGTAAGGGTCCCATACACTGGAACCATACTCAAGTTGAGGTCTCACCAGAGACAAATATGCTCTCTCCTTTACATCCTTACTACAACCCCTAAATACTCTCATAACCATGTGCAGAGATCTGTACCCTTTATTTACAATCATATTTATGTGATTACCCCAATGAAGATCTTTCCTTATATTTATACCTAGGTATTTACAATGATCCCCAAAGGGAACTTTCACCCCATCAACGCAGTAATTAAAACTGAGAGGACTTTTCCTATTTGTGAAACTCACAACCTGACTTTTATCCCCGTTTATCATCATACCATTGCCTACTGTCCATCTCACAACATTATCGAGGTCATTTTGCAGTTGCTCACAATCTTGTAACTTATTTATTACTCTGTACAGAATAACATCATCTGCGAAAAGCCTTATCTCTGATTCCACTTCTTTACACATATCATGGATATATATAAGAAAACATAAAGGTCCAATAATACTGCCTTGAGGAATTCCCCTCTTAATTTTTACAGGGACAGATAAAGCTTCACCTACTCTAATTCTCTGAGTTCTGTTTTCTAGAAACAGAGCCACCCATTCAGTCACTCTTTTGTCAAGTCCAATTGCATGCATTTTTGCCAGTAGTCTCCCATGATCTACCCTATCAAATGCCTTAGACAGGTCAATCGCAATACAGTCCAATTGACCTCCTGAATCCAGGATATCTGCTATATCTTGCTGGAATCCTACAAGTTGGGCTTCAGTGGAATAACCTTTCCTAAACCCAAACTGCCTTCTGTCAAACCATTTATTAATTTCACAAACATGTCTAATATAATCAGAAAGAATGCTTTCCCAAAGCTTACATACAATGCATGTCAAACTGACTGGCCTGTAATTAGCAACTCTCCATTTATTTGGTAAAGTTCCTTCATGCAAACAAAAATCAAACAAGTACTTCAGATATGGTACTGTATCCCAACCCATTGTCTTTAATATATCCCCCGAAACTTTATCAATTCCAGCTGCTTTTCTAGTTTTCAACTTTTGTATCTTGCTGTAAATGTCATTGCTGTCATAGGTAAATTTTAATACTTCTTTAGTTTTAGTCACCTCCTCTATCTGGACATTATCCTTGTAACCAACAATCTTTACATACTGCTGACTGAATACTTCTGCCTTTTGAAGATCCTCGTATACACACTCCCCTTGTTCATTAATTATTACTGGAATGTCCTTCTTGGAACCTGTTTCTGCCTTAAAGTACCTATACATACTCTTCCATTTTTCACTAAAATTAGTGTGGCCACCAATTATGCTTGCCATCATGTTATCTTTAGCTGACTTCTTTGCTAGATTCAATTTCCTAGTAAGTTCCTACAATTTCTCCTTACTTCCACAGCCATTTCTAACTCTATTTCTTTCCAACCTGCACCTCCTTCTTAGTCTCTTTACTTCCCTGTTATAATATAGTGGATCTTTACCATTCCTTACCACCTTTAAAGGTACAAACCTATTTTCACATTCCTCAACAATTGCTTTAAACCCATCCCAGAGTCTGTTTACATTTTTATTTACCGTTTTCCACCGATCATAGTTGCTTAGTAAAAACTCCCTCATGCCTGTTTTATCAGCCATATGGTACTGCCTAACAGTCCTAATTTGAATCACTTCCTTTCTTTCGCATTTATTTTTAATTACCACAAAAACAGCTTCGTGATCACTAATACCATCTATTACTTCGGTTTCCCTATAGAGCTCATCTGGTTTTACCTGCACCACATCCAGAATATTCTTCCCTCTAGTTGGTTCCATCACTTTCTGAATCAGGTGCCCTTCCCATATTAACTTATTTGCCATTTGTTGGTCATGCTTCCTGTCGTTCGCATTACCTTCCCAATTGACATTTGGTAAATTGAGATCACCCGCTACGATCATGTTCCTTTCCTTATTGTTTCCCACATAGCTGATTATCTTATCAAATAATTCTGAATCAGCATCTGCGCTACCCTTTCCTGGTCTGTACACTCCAAAGACATCTAGTTGCCTATTACCTTTAGAAATGAGCCTTACTCCTAGAATTCCGTGCTTGTCATCTTTAACTTTTTCGTAGCTTACAAATTCTTCTTTCACGAGAATGAATACTCCCCCTCCTACCTTTCCTATCCTATCTCTACGATACACCCTCCAGTTCCGTGAGAAAATTTCTGCATCCATTATATCCTTTCTCAGCCATGATTCAACTCCTATTACAATATCTGGTAAGTATATGTCTATTAAATTACTTAATTCTCTTCCTTTGTTTACAATACTTCTACAGTTGAGCACTTATAGTTCTCAACTGTAGAAGTATTGTAAAGAAAGGAATAGAATAGAAAAGGAATAGAATTATATTTAAGGAGGATCAGAATGAGGTAAAATTCACATTACAAAGTAATTTACTTCTCAGGTTAATAGAGACCTAAGCTCTGAAGTTTGTTTTTATCCTGTAGGATGTAGTTGGATTTTTCTGGTGAAGTAGACAGTGGAATTGTAGTATTGGATATTGTTGCAAATATGCCAAAATAATAACAGGATTACTAAGGTATACTGTTAAGTGAAAGAGAGAAGAGAATGATGCGTTAGGAGGTAATATAAGCAAACATTGTTATAAACAAATAATTAAGTATTAATTAGGACAAAAGTTTGTGGTAGGAAGTGAAATTCTAAGTATAGTGTATGAACATCATATGAAAGATTAAAATGAGGGTTGGTGGGAGGGTAGGGTGTGGAAAACACTTAATGGTATACGATTCTAGTATTATTGGGAAAGAAATTTATGTAGGGAAGACTGAAGGCTCTTTAGAATATAGTTTCAACAGAAAAGGACTCAGAGAAACAAACATTAAGGGCAAAGTGTAATGACAAGAGAGTACCAACAGATTTCTGAGAGTAAAAATAACAAGTATTAAAATTTTATCTAAATGATGAGTCGGCATAGTATAGTGGTTAAGAGGGGTAAACAGCTGACAAGAATATGCATTATCACGCGTTCTCTTTAATCTATACGTACAAGAGGCCTTTAGGGAAGGATTAAAGGCATACATAATACTACATGACATAAGAATAAATGATGTTGAGTCATCAGTCCATAGAGTGGTTCGATGCCGCTCTCCATGCCACCCTATCCTGTGATAACCTTTTCATTTCTACTTAACTACTACATCCTACATCTGTTTTAATCTGCTTGTTATATTCATACCTTGGTCTAAACCTCCTGTTCTTACCATCTAAACTTCACTAAAAAGCCAACTGAACAAGTCCTGCGTGTTTTAAGATGGTCCTATCATTCTATCTCTTTTTCTAGTCAAATTTGGCCAGATAGATCTTCTCTCACCAGTTCGATTCAGTATCTCTTCATTTGTGATTCTGTCTATCCATTTCACCTTCAGCATTCTTCCGTAACACCACATTTCAAAAGCTTCTATTTTCTTTCTGTGCTAGTTATCATCCGTGTTTCACTTCCATACAATGCCACACTCCAGACGAAAATCTTCAAAAGGATCTTTCTAATTCCTATATCAATGTTCAAAGTGACCAAATTTCTTTTCTTAAGAAAGGCCTTCCTTGCTTGTGCTAGTTTGCATTTTATGTCCTTCTTACTTCTGCCATCATTAGTTATTTTACTACCCAAGTAACAGTATTTCATCTACTTCCTTTAAGACTTCATTTCCTAATCTAATATTACCTGCATCATCTGACTTCGTTCAACTGCACTCCATCACTTTTGTTTTGGACTTATTTATTTTCATCTTGTACTCCTTACCCAAGACTCCGTCAATATATTTCAGCAATTTATCCATATCTTCTGCAGTCTCAGATAAAATAACAATATCATCGGCAAATCTCAGGGTTTTGATTTCCTTTCCTTGGATTGCGATTCCCTTTCCAAATTCCTCTTTGATTTCCTTTACTCCCTGTTCTATCTAAACATTGAAAAACCGGGCGAGTTGACCGTGCGGTTAGGGGCGCGCAGCTGTGTGCTTACATCCGGCAGATAATGGGTTCGAGCCCCACTGTCGGCAGCCCTGAAGATGGTTTTTTGTGGTTTCCCATTTTCACACCAGGAAAATGCTGGGTCTGTACTTTAATTAAGGCCACGGCTGCTTCCTTCCCATTCCTAGGCCTTTCCTGTCCCATTGTCGCCATAAGACATATCTGTGTTGGTGCGATGTAAAACAAATAGCAAAAAAAAAAAAAAAAAACATTGAAAAGGAGGAGGGACAAATTGCAGCCTTGCCTCACACCTTTCTAAATTGCTTCTTCTTTTTCAAGGCCCTCAATTCTCATCACTACAGACTGATTTTTATACAGATTGTAGATAATTCTTTGTTCTCTATATCTGATCTGAGCACCTTCAGAATATCAAATAGCTTGGTCTAATCAATGTTATCAAATGCCTTTTCTAGATCTACAAACACCATGTACGTGGGCTGGTTTTTCTTAGTTCAATCCTCGAAATTGAGATGTAAAGTCAGAATTGCTTCACGGTGGTGATGGTGGTGATTATTGTTTTAAGAGGAAGTACTACTAGGTAACCAGCCTCTGGTGTTCCTACATTTCTTCTGAAGCTAAATTGATCTTCTCCCAACTCAGTTTCAATTTGTCTTTCTGTTCTTCTGTGAATAATGCATGTCAAAATTTTGCAGGCGTGTGATACTAAACTAATGGTGCGGTAGTTTTCACACTTGTCAGCACCGGCTTTCTTGGGAATAGGTATAACAACATTCTGCCGAAAATCGGATAGCACTTCTCCTGTATCGTAGCTCTTACACATTACATGGAAAAACCTCGCCATGCTAGTTTCTCCTGAGGCAGTCAGTAATTCCGAAGGAATGTCATAAATTCCAGGTGCCTTTTTCCTATTTAGGTTTCTCATTACTCTGTCAAATTCTGACTGAAAAAATGGGTCTCCCATTTCATCATCATCAATAGCCTCTTCTTGTTCCAGAACCATATCATCTATGTCCTTACCTTGATACAGCTGTTGGATTTGTTCCTACCATCTTTCTGCCTTGTCTTCTTTCTCTAGACATGGTTTTCCATCTGAACTTTTAATATTCATATACCTAGCTTTCCTTTATCCAAAGGTTTCTGTAATTTTCCTGTATGCAGCATCTTCCTTTCCTAGGACCATACAACCTTCAGCATCCTTGCACTTCTCCTTCAGCCATTCCTCCTTAGCTGTGCTCCACTTTCTATCCACATAATTCTTTAATAGCCTGTATTCTTTTCTGTCCTCTCCATTTTTTCATTCTTATTTTCGTTGTTCATCAATCAGGTCTAGTATCTCCTCAATTATCTGTTGATTCTTACTTGATATTTCCTTTCTTCCTAACATTTCTTCAGCAGCCCTACTGACCTCATTATTCACGACTGTCCATTCTCCCCCTGTTGTGTTTCCTTCAGCATTTTCATTTAGTCCTCATGCAACATGTTCTTGAGACAATCCCTCACGCTATTTTCTTTTAACTTGTCTAGATCACACCTACTTGCATTCTTTCCTTTCTTGAATTTTTTTCATCTTCAGATGGCATTTCATGACAAACAAGTTGTGGTCTGAATCCCTGCCTAATCATAATGAAGTCTATTTGATACCTTCCAGTGTCTCTAGGTCTCTTCCATGTATACAGCCATCATTTGTGGCGTTTGAACCAAGTATTAGCAAGGACTAAATTATGATCAGTGCAGAATTCAACCAACAGACTTCCTCTCTCATTCCTTTGTCCCAATCTGAATTCTGCTGTATTACCCTCTTTTCCCTGGCGTACCACTATATTCCAGTTTCCCATCACAGTTAGATTCTCGTCACTTTTTACATATTGTATTAAATCTTCCATCTCTTTCCATATTCTTTTGATTTCTTCATTATCCGCTGAACTAGTAGGCATATACACCTGTACTATTGTTGTGGGTATTGGTTTGGTGTCTATCTTGACAAGAACAATCCTTTCACTATGCTTACCCGCTGCCCTATTTTCTTATTCATTATTAAACCAACTTCTGCATTCCCCTGTTTGATTTTGTGTTGATAATTCGGTAGTTGCCTGACCAAAAATCCTGCCTACGTACTTCACTTATAACAACTACATCTAACTTTAGTCTATCCATCTACCTTTTCAGATTCTCTAACCCACCACAATGATTCAAACTTCTAACATTCCACACTCCAACTTGCAAAATGTCAGTATCCATATTCCTCATGATGCCCCCTCTCATGTAGTCCCCACCCGGAGATCCGAATGGGGGACTATTTTACCTCCAGAATATTTTACCCGGGAAGAAGCCATCACTATTACATCATTCATACAGAGAGAGCTGCATGTCCTCGGGAGGTAGTTACGGCTGTAGTTTCCTGTTGCTTTTAGCCCTGTAGGAGTATCAACACAGCTAAGCCATGTTGAGTATTATTACAAGACCAATCAATCTTCTAAACTGCCGTCCTTGCAACTTCCAAAATGCTGCTACTCCCCTTTCAATGAACCATTTGTTAGTCTGGTCTCTCGACAGATACTCATG
This sequence comes from Anabrus simplex, assembly GCF_040414725.1. Lineage (NCBI taxonomy): Eukaryota > Metazoa > Arthropoda > Insecta > Orthoptera > Tettigoniidae > Anabrus > Anabrus simplex. The sequence goes on from NC_090270.1 coordinate 79,956,593, forward strand.
TGATATGGTCGCACCTACGGCTTGGCTGTCTGCTTCATTGGGACGTGCAAGCGCCCCCTCCGCAGCCACATGGTTTGCAAGGAAGGAGAAAACTAAGATATTGCTGACAACATTGCTGTTCTAGCTAAGAACGAAGAAGACCTTTTCCCTTGTGGGTGAGAACAGTAGAATACATCTGTGATATCCCCTGACTATCTTAAAAGGCAACTGAAAGGGGACGCAGAGGCTCTGATCTTCTAAAAGTAGGTTGTAGGCCATCGGGCCTCTAGTTGTACTTTTCTTTTCTATCTGACCTCCCTAGACCAGCTCTTGTTCTCTTCCATCCCCACGGTATTAGGTTTGCGATTCTTTCATTTTCATGCCTAATGCGGCTCTTCTCTTTCTTTTGCTGATACCTTCATTCTATGAATTGTTATACCTTTTCCATTATTTCTTCAACATGGAGAAGTCGTAAACCTCCAAAAGTAACAGTCTTGTAATTCTCTTCTGCTAAGAACTTATGTTTGTAATCTGATTGGGTCATTTAATTTTCAAGATGTATTTGTAGCACCATGTCACAAATGAATCCAGTTTCCTCTCTTCAGTCCCAAGACTCAGTGTTTCACACCCATACAAGGCTACACTTCATATGTTTGCTTTTAGAAACCTTGCCCAAGTTTCAACACTACTACAGATTAAGCTCCTCTCTTAACACTAATCAGAAACAAGATATGTCAAACAGAAAAAGAAATGTGGAAGATGATAAAACTTAGCAAATAATGCATGACCATAACTTTCATTAGGTTTACTTACATACATGAACACTTGGAAATGAAACAGCTGGCTTGCTTGCAAAGGAAGTATTTAAAGTTCAGTGCTACAACACAGAAATATAGTTAGACTTTTAAGTACTATGAACAATGTTCCTCATTCCTATGCTTGTATTGTTTTTCATTTCCAGCTATTAATGGATTTATTGACATGATATAGGCTTTTGGGCTTATTCTGTGTCAAGAAAATAATGTGAAATTCTTTACGTTTCGCACTTCGGTGGCCGTCAAACCTATGATATGGTCCAGGTATGTTGATGATACATTTGTGGTCTGGTCACAAGGTCCTGAGAACTCCATCTATGTCTAAACCGTCTAAATCAGCAACATCCTTCAATTAAATTCACTATGGAGATGGATTACATAAAATCAGCCTCATGGTCCGTATCGCACTTAAACAGATTCACAGTTACGTATTTTTTATTTAAAAAATATTTAGTTGTGAATATGGAGATGGAGTCGGACGGATGCCTTCCTTTCTAGTAAGAAACCGGACGGCTCCTTAGGACATACCATCTATCGTAAGTCTACCCACACAAATCGCTATCTTCATGCAGATTCTCACCACTATCCAGCACAAAAACAAGGCATTCTCACGACACTCACCAAGAGGGGGAGATGAATTTGTGAGCCATCAAATATCCTAATGGAGATGGACGCACTCAACGTCACATTCAAGGGTAATGGTTCCAGCAGTTTGCAAATTCATAGAGCCCTGCATCCCAGAGAAATGACCAAGGAAAGCTCACATCAGGAAGAAGTGAAGGGAACTGCCTACCTGCCTTACATTCACAACACCACAGATCGAATTGCCAAGGTCCCCCGCAAACACAGTATAAAAACTGTGTTTGGCACCAACAACCTGCAGCTTTGTGAAGGGAGCAGGTATATCAAGGTGGGAATGAAGGAAAAACATGGTAGCTAAAGACCTTAGAGGTCGACGCTAATTAGGCACTAATATTTAGAGGCCCCATGAAGAAAAGAAGAAGAAGAAGTGTTTGGCACCATCACTAAAATTGCTCACAGTCTGGGTAAAACCAAGGACAAATTGTCCCCACTTTTACATCCTGAGGTATATGAAATTCTCTGTACTTGCGGTAAGGTATACATTGACCAAACATGCCATTCCGTTGGTACTTGTATCAAGGAACATGAACATAATATTCGTCTCAACCAGGCAGACAAATCAGCAATAGCTGAGCACGCTCTATCGACAGGTCATGATGTCATGTTCCAAGATGCTCGAGCTCTTACCCACACTAGACACTACAGGTCCAGGATTATACGGGAAGCTGTGGAAATACATAGAAATCCTAACAATTTCAGCAGGGAAACTGGCTATCAATTAAGTAATACCTGGTTGCCAGCCATCAAGAATTTACGTAGGTAGTTTCCTTCCCTGTCCGTTCACTCTTGTTATTTCATTTCGGTGATTTCCAAATTCGTACGTTCCTCATCGCCAGATGTTTCATTCCAGGCTTGTGTCAATGTCATAGCTTCATATGTGCGTACACCTGTTATGTTATGTGATCCTCTCGGACTGATTCTGACGATTCCGTCAGCTTCTGCTTCGAACGCTAGCCCTGTACCGCGTCCAGGGAGCCATCTGGTGATGAATGAATGTACCATTTTCACTTCTATTATAACGTCTAAATTCAACGTCATTGTTTGAGAAGCCTTTCTCGTGGACAGTCGAGATTTTTTTCTGATGACACAGAGCACAAAGTTCTCTGCGAAAAAGAATTTCATCTTATTTTGTTGACACGGCATAAGCCCAAAAGCCTATATCATGTCTACAGGTAGAGCCCTGCATGGATGCGGATATCCACGAAGTTAGTGTCTTGGTGGATACAAACTGTATGGCAGTGTGGATAATTTTGTTGATAATTTCTAAATAATGTTGTTTATTGATTTTCACTCAGGTATACTCTTGTTTTTGCTTGTGGTTAGGCGGCCCTTGACATTGGTATGAGAGAATAGTTATATATAAAGAGCCTTGAGACCATGAAGCCGTAAATCTGTCCTAAGCCTAACTGGCTCCTGCCCGCAATTAATGGAAATAAGGAACAAAGGTCAATACGTCGGTAGTTGTTGCAAGAGAAATTCCCTCATAAACCTGTGACTGCAGCGGTTCTGGTGCCAGGTGTCAGGCCTAACATATTATTTTAACATATATTTATCTGTTTCAATACCTTGAGTGTAATGTAGGCTACTATAGTTAAATCTTTAAATTATCCACCGATAACCATTTTGTGGATGCGGATAACCATTCGCGGATGTGGGTGCGGATGAAGGAAATGCGGATATTATTTTGCATATCCATGCAGGGCCCTATCTATAGGTATGGGCCGTGAAAGCATCAATGGTAATATCAATGGATTTGATTGCGAGTTTGCTGAGCAGTTCAGGTCGCCTAGCTGTGAGCTTCGGGAGGTTGTGGCTTCGAATCCTACCGTCAGCAGCCCTGAAGATGGTTTTCCATGGTTTCCAATTTTCACACCAGGCAAATGCTTAAGCTGTACCTCATTCAAGGCGATGGCCACTACCTTCACAATTCTAACCCATTACCATCCTTACGTCGCCAAACATCTTTGATGTGTTGGTACAACAATAAACCAGTAGCAAAAAGGAAAATTCAGATTATGAAATAGGGCCTCCTTTGCGAATCATGTGACCTTGCCATGGTGGGGAGGCTTGCGCATCCCAATGAAGCAGATAGCCTAGCCGCAGGAGCAACCATATCGGATGTGTATCTGTCGAGAGACCAGACTACCGAATGGCTCATCAAAATGGGGGTAGCAGCATTTTGGAAGTTACAAGGATGGCAGTTGAGATGTTTGACTGATATGGCCTTGTATTAATACTCAACATGGCTTAGCTCTGTTGATACTGCTGCACGGCTGAAGGCAACGGGAAACTACAGTCATAGCTAACTCCCGAGGATGTGCAGTTCTCTCTGTATGAATGATGTACTGATGATGGCTTCCTCCGGGTAAAATATTCTGGAGGTAAAATAGTCCCCCATTGGATCTCCGCATGGGGACTACATGAGAAAGAGTGCGATCATCAGAAATGTGGATACTAATATTTTGCGAGTTGGAGTGTGGAATGTGGAAGTTTGAATCATTGTGGTGGGTTAGAGAATTTGAAAAGGTAGATGGATAGACTAAAGTTAGATGTAGTTGTTACAAGTGAAGTACGTTGGCAGGATTTTTGGTCAGGCGACTACAGAATTATCAACACAAAATCAAACAGGGGAAATGCAGGAGTTGGTTTAATAATGAATAAGAAAATAGGGCAGCGGGTAAGCATAGTGAAAGGATTGTTCTTGTCAAGATAGACACCAAACCAATGCCCACCACAATAGTGCAGGTCTATATGTCTACTAATTCAGTGGATGATGAGGAAATCGAAAGAATATATGAAGAGATAGAAGATTTAATACTGTATGTAAAAGGTGATGAGAATCTAATTGTGATATCAGACTGGAATGCAGTGGTAGGCCAAGGAAGAGAAGGTAATATAGTAGGAGAATTCGGATTGGGACAAAGGCTGGTTGAATTCTGCACTGATCATAATTTAGTCCTTGCTAATACTTGGTTCAAACACCACAAACGACAGCTGTACACATTCATGAGACTTGGAGAAACTGGAAGGTATCAAATAGACTTCATTATGATTAGGCAGAGATTCAGAAACCAGGTGTTGGTTTGCAAAACTTTCCCAGGAGCACACGTGGACTCTGATCACAACTTGTTGGTCATGAAATGGCATCTGAAGTTGAAAAAATTGAAGAAGGGAAGGAATCCAGTGAGATGGAATCTAGACAAGTTGAAAGAAAAGAGTGTGAAGGATTGTTTCAATGAACATGTTGCACAAGGACTAAATGGAAAGGCTGAAGGAAACACAGTAGAAGAAGAATGGACAGTTATGAAGAATGAGGTCAGTAGGGCTGCTGAAGAGATGTTAGGAAGAAAGGAAAGATCAACTAAGAATCAATGGATAACTCAAGAGATACTAGACCTGATCTATAAATGACAAAAATACAAGAATGCAGAAAATGAAATCAAGAATGAAGTGGATAGGTAGTGCAGGGCAGCTAACCCTTTGAGCCCCGAATTATACTTTTGAACAAAAAAAAAATTTTAACAGTTATTCTAACAGTTATTCCGTTTCAATACTGTACTGTGAACATGTAAATGTGTGAATTTTTTTTTTTTTCAAATTGGTTAAGAAAATAGAACACGTTGCTTTAAAGCAACATTGGAGTCAGGAGTCAATATTTTATACATAACAATTCAACAGACTTAGGTTTGTTACAAAGTGTAACCTTTATGTATTCCTATTATTTCAGCTTGTATATTTTAACAAACATATTATTAACAGTTAAAAGTATAAATGGTGTTATATACAGGGTGGCTGAGAAGTAGTGACTCGTTGTTACATTGCAGTTTTACATGAAAACTGTGCAAATGATGATGAAATGATGGTGCACAATTGGTCATATGACAAAACAGAACAACACTTGAAATAGTATTTATATTAGTAGAAAGAGTTCTTGATAGAGGGAAGATGAAAACAGGCTCATATGGAAAATTGTAACTTTCGAAGGTAGTGAAACAGTCACGAATACTTGAACTGCTAATCCCTTCATACTCGCATTCTGTCTTCATGGATGTCATTACTTATTGTGGAAGTTATAGAAGCAATTGCGTGCAGATGTCAAACACAGATGCACTTTACATTCAGTACGCAGCAACTGAGTGAATCCAGTAGGGCAAAATTTGCAGCGACCTTTCTTTTCCTCTTATTGTGGCCAGTGCCTACATTTATCATATCGTACATCTGCAACAGGTCTTGGGACAAAATGTCTCTTCTTTTTAATTTCCTTAGGTGACTCACTTGGGCGACCTTGTTTCCTACATTGTGTTTTCCCTGCCCTAGTCAAAGCTGATGATGTTTCAGCTTGGAACTTCCGTAGTGAATATTCACAATTCTTATTTTGTTGCTTCAGGTGTCTTCGGTATAGAAGCCAAACATTGAGTACGGCAACTCCAATGCACCAGAACACAATTCTCATGTACCATTTCAGAGAACGGATATCAATTCTGTACAATTCAAGCAGCATATCTGCCAAGTCAACATCACCCATAAATTGATTGTACTCTTTCACGATATATGGGCGATCAACATTAATCCGTTTCCTGTTGCTCAGCGGCTGCATACGTAGATATTAAGTCTACAATATACATTTGAATAATAGGCTATACTTATTTCACGGACAAATATTGCCTTAATAAGGTTACCACGTTTTCAGGTTCAATATCCAGATCCCTTCCACTAGTAAATAAAGATGTTTCATCTTCTGTATCTGAAAAGTTATCATCTTCTAGGTCAGAAATATTACCATCCAATACTTTGTCAAGAAGGTCTTCTGTATCTCTTTCAGTCCTAAGTATTGAGTTAATTATCTACCGAGTTTTATTTGAACAATGAAGCTTTTAATATTACTCAGCCCCAGTGTAGCTTAGGAGCAACACGATTTTTCAACCAATGCACACAAACACTGTCGATTCCTTCACTGAATTTAAAGGTAGAATATGAATTCTGGAATATATCCTGTAATAATTATAGTAGATAGCAGTTTCAAAACTCAAACTAAACACATGATAACACAAGCTGAAAAAAATTCAGTGCAGTTTCCCGCCATTCTGTGATGCAGCTGAATCCAAATAGTACACATACTATCATGGAATAGCAGACATGAGGCATCTAGTGGGTGATTCAGGAACTACTAAGACATGGATTCAAAGCAACATCGGAGTTCAAGGGAATAATTTTGTCTTCTGGTACTAAAACATGTTGTAATATCATGTAGCTCTGAAGCAACACTAGGGCTGAAAGGGCTAAGGAGGAATGGCTGAAATAGAAGTGCAAGGATGTTGAAAGTTGTATGGTCCTAGGAAAGGTAGATGCTACATACAGGAAAATCAAGCAAACCTTTGAAGAAAGGAAAACTAGGTGTATGAATATTAAGAGCTCAGATGGATAAACCACTTCTAGGGAAAGAAGACAAGGCAGAAAGATAGCAGGAATATATCCAGCGGTTGTACCAAGGTAAGGAAGTAGATGATATGGTTCTGGTACAGGAAGGGACTGTTGATGCTGATGAAATTGATAACCCAATTTTGAGGTCAGAATTCGACAGAGCTTTGAGAGACCTAAATAGGAGCAAACCACCTGGAATTGATGACATTCCCTCTGAACTACTGACTGCTTCAGGAGAAACCAGCATGGCGAGGTTATTCCATTTATTGTGCAAGATGTATGAGACAGGAGAAGTGCCATTCTATTTTCGGCAGAATGTTGTTATACCTATTCCCAAGAAAGCCGGTGTTGACAAGTGTGAAAACTACCGCACCATTAGTGTGGTATCACACGCCTGCAAAACTCTAACGCATATTATTTACAAAAGAATGGAAAGACAAGTTGAAAGTAGTTGGGAAAAAATCAGTTTGGCTTCAGAAGAAATTTAGGAACGCGTGAAGCAATCCTGACGTTACGTCTGATCTTAGAGGATCAAATTAAGAAGGGCAAGCCCACATACATGCCGTTCGTAGATCTTGAAAAGGCAGTTGATAATGTTGATTGGACCAAGCTATTTGAGATTCTGAAGGTGATCGGGATCAGGTACCGAGAAAGAAGAATTATCTACAACAACAATCTGTATAAAAATCAGTCTGCATTGATAAGAATCAAGGGCTTTGAAAAAGGAGTGAGGCAAGGCTCCAGTTCCCCCCCTCCTTTTCAGTGTTTGTATAGAACTGGCAGTAAAGGAAATCAAAGAAGAATTTGGAAAGGATCACAATCCATGGAGAGGAAATCAAAACGCTGAGATTTGCCAATGATATTGTTATTTTATCTGAGACTGCAGATGATCTGGAGTTGCTGAATGGTATGAACAGAGTCTTGGATGAGGAGTACAAGATGAAAATAAATAAGTCCAAAACAAAAGTAATGGAGTGCAGTATATGAAGTCAGGTGATGCAGGAAATATTAGATTAGGAAATGAAGTCTTAAAGGAAGTGGGTGAATATTGTTACTTGGGTAGTAAAATAACTAACGATGGCATAAGTAAGGAGGACATAAAATGCAGGCTAGCACAAGCAAGGAAGGCCTTTCTTAAGAAAATATATTTGCTCACTTCGAATATTGACATAAAAATTAGAAAAATGTTTTTGAAGACTTTCATTTGAAGCGTGGCATTGTATGGAAGTGAAGCATGGACGATGACTCGCTCAAATAGAAAGAGAATAGAAGCTTTTGAAATGTGGTGTTACTGAAGAATGCTGAAGATGAGATGGATAGATCGAATGACGAATGAAGAGATACTGAATCAAATTAGTGAGAGGAGATTTCATGGCTAAAATTGATGAGAAGAAGAGATAGAATGATAGGACACATCTTAAGACACCCAGGACTTGTGCAGTTGGTTTTTGAGGGAATTGTAGTGGGTAAGAATGATAGGGGTAGACCAAGGTATGAATATGACAAGCAGATTAGAGCAGATGTAAGATGCAGCAGTTATGTAGAAATGAAAAGGTTAGCACAGGATAGAGTGGCATGGAGAGCTGCATCAAACCAGTCTATGGACTGATGATTCAAACAACAACGTGAAATAGGGTACTGATGACACTGCTCCTACCTCTTTTATTACATTGGCTTTTGGGTTAAATTGGGAGTAATGTAAGTACATCAATTTCAAGACAAATGTTTATATAAAGTGTGTAATAAAATCATATTTCTGCAGTGTAATTAGTATCATGTCCCTCTGGAGGTGTTGTTTGGTAATAAATATTACTTTCTTTTTTTGTTCCTAGCCTTTCTTGCGATTGACACTGTGTGTACTCTTCCTGACTAACCCTGTGTGGAGGGATGATTTCACTATTGTTTGTTTCTATGATGATTGGTAGTGTATTGTGTGTAAATTAAAAGGGGTTTGATAATAATGAAAATTTAATTCTTAATTATTTTTTTCTTTTTCCTCCACAACAGAAACGATCTTGTGGAAAACACAAATGTAATCAGATGTGCTGTATTGATATTGAACACATATGCCCACTGGTCTGCAACCATATGTTGAGCTGTGGCCAACACAGATGTGAAGAACTCTGCCACCGAGGCCATTGTCAGCCCTGCTGGAGGACCAGTAAGTGCCATTTCAATATATAGTTCTTAAAATTATATTTCATAAAAGTATGTCAACATTTAATTACATGGTCTGTTATAGGTTTTGAAGAGTTATACTGTGAATGTGGTGCCAGTGTGATGTATCCACCCATTCCTTGTGGGACTCGTCCACCTGCCTGCACTAAACCCTGCTCCAGGCAACACGAGTGTGACCACCCAGCTCTTCATAACTGTCACAGTGAGCCCACCTGTCCACCTTGCACAGTTCTTGTGCAGAGATACTGCTATGGCAAACATGAGGTATAATTTATTGCATTATTGTTGCTATACCTTGTTAGAGAGGGAGGTACTGAACTCTACAGAGGATTCTGTGTGTGTTCTTCTAGCTAGGAAATATCAGCCTTAATTTTGTATTTAGAAAATCCTATTTTATTCAATTCAGGTTGTTTAATTTGTATCTCAAGACATTTTTATAATGTTTTAATGCCGCCAATAGCCATAAGAAACAGAAAAACACAATGACATATATACATGTGTGCTTACGTAGATCAGTCAGAGATCAGTCTTTCACAAATTCACTAACTGAGCACTAATAGAGCATTCCTGTATATGGTATCGTCCTCAGAGTTGACTACAAAATTTTTTGCACACACACAAACGCGCGTGCGCGCACACACATTCTCTCTCTCTCTCTCTCTCTCTCTCTCTCTCTCTCTCTCTCTCTCTCTCCCCCTCCTCTCTCTGATCACTTGGGTTTTGTGGAATTTTCCGAGCACAACTTGAAATGAAAACCATGGACCGCCATTCAGGTAGTTTGTACCCATACACCTTCTGTCCATCATTTCCTCGGCAGTGTAGAAGGATTCCCAAATATCCATTTTCTTGGCTTTCAGATCTTGTAGGAGCTTCTCGTAAACAGCAGTAGCTGGCAATATTACTTAATGTTGGAGATCCTCGGTCAGATACGTTTCCCTCGTCAGCTCACATACCAGACACAGTCTGGTGGTCTTTGATACTCCCAGAACCCTTTTGAGGTAGCCTTGATTTTCTCCAGTTCCTCCAATTGTTTACAGGGAAGATATTCTCCTATGAGTTTGTGACCATATTTCGGCACCAGTATCCCTTTCGCCTTAAAGAGCTGCATACTGCTACAGTGAAACCTCGATTCTCCGTTTTTCGAGGGACCATGAAAATAAAACGTACAACACGGGAAAACGGAAAATCCGGGAATGAATGAAAACCATCAACAATTTGGCTAAACATCACAAAAATTAAATATGTATAATTATAATCTTACAAAAACTCCTAAACCAAACCAAACTACAGCCCCAGTGGGACTTTGCCTGCCAAGCGACCGCTGCTCAGCCCGAAGGCCTGCAGATTACGAGGTGCGCATGGTCAGTGCGACGAATCCTCTCGGCAAATATTCCTGGCTCTGTAGATCGGGGTCGCCATCTCACCATTAGATAGCTCCACAATTAAAGGTATTCACGTAGGCTGAGTGGACCTGGAACCAGACTTATATCCAGGTAAAATTGCCTGACCTGGTCGCAATCGAACCCGGGCCCTCTGGATGAGAGGCGGGCATGTTAGACCGTGAAACCGCATTAATTACTGGTACGCGAGTTCAAAATCTCGGTACTTTATATTCAATTTTACAGGGGAATCTTAGTTAGTTTCCCGTGAAAACTTCTGTCAGTTCAGCAACTTTGATTAGGCTAGCCAAACTTCGAAAAATCTAATAACGCCAAGCCAAACGACAATTGACCACAAGTAGTTTTTAATTCTCTCATCTAATAAAATAAAGCACATTAGATACAAAAGCACCCAAAATGATGGCGAAATCCGTTCATTTCTTAATCTTTCATTGTAATTTGGTCTCCAGTATACTGTTCGTAGTCCGTTTCTGGAAATCTCGTACCGCGCAAATTAGGCCTACATCGACTTTTAAAGGTTATGTTGAACTGGAAAACATGGTTTCGAATGTAAGTATCGATTCTTAAAAGTTCTCAAATGCATTATATTCAATCCTGCGCGTCACAAATCCAATGAAATTGGAAAGATAAAAGAAATGTAAAAACTTCAGAAATTTTTTTATTATGTAGGGTGCAACAACTGTTTTGGTCTCGCTGACATATCATGTACGATAATATCAAAAGGTACTGAATTTGTGTTAAGAAGGAACAGTTTCGATTCCTGCCTGAAAGCCCAGTTACTCTGCAGTGCCCTGAGCAAAGTGCTGAAAACCTCTTCGGTAGTATGATCGAAAAAATGTAAAAATATAAACATCTAACCCTGGACATAATATGGACGTTTTATAAGTGCGAACATATGACGAAACTCGTTCCGTCTTCATGCAGAGCTGTCAAAATGCGCCGTGTCTCCTTGCAATTGTTGTGGGCACCCTCTGCTTTATGATTTTCCGAGATTCTCTAAACAATACCACCCGAATGCGATGCTAAGATGGTCTCTTATGCAAGTTCACCGCCGATCGCTTTTCTAGTACCGGTACAGTACTTGCTTTAATTATCGCAGTGACGGGGAGTTAACGCCAAGATCCATAAATATGCCATAGCCGTCCTTTCGTGAGATACAGTTTGTTAAAAAATGATTGATCGAGGATTTAGCATTGATGGGACTGGAATTTCTGGACGGTTGATCTGGGAAAGCGTTTCTTCGAGGAACGGATAATGCGGGACTTTTACAACGTGATTTAATTACGATGCTCGCGGGACCACGTAATTTGAACACATATTCCGGGAAAACGTATTTTCCGGGAACGGATAATCGAGGTTCCACTGTATTAGGGTAATATTCCCTATATCATTCATTGCTCCGATCTCCGCAACCATCCTGGTTCTGAGGTGTATTCGGAAGCAATGCCTACTTGTTTGCAGAGTCAAACCTAGATACAGTATTTAAAATAATCAAGACATTTTTAGTATGCAATTTCTGTTACTTTCTGGAGCCATTCTGCGCTTGTAGGTTGAAGGAAGCAAGCTAGTATGAAGAAAATGTTCGCAAACCATTCCAAAATATAGAACCATGCAGTTCTCTCCTGTCAGGGTGATAAGACTGAGAAACTGCAATATTTGAAAGTGCTTGGTTTCAAATCCCAGTGCTGACAGTAGCTATCCTGAATGATTTCCTCGCACTCTATATCCTTTCTCTAAAACAGGCTGTTTTAACCGGTATGCTGTGAATGAGCCGCTAGTGTGCCGTGAGAGAATGAAAACGAAAGTATTAAGCAGATCCCCTGTATGAAACAAAACGCATTATAATAGAACAGTTCATTACTTCCTTAATAATAATAATAATAATAATAATAATAATAATAATAATAATAATAATAATAATAATAATAATAATAAATGTGACGGTGAAGGCCGAGCATGTGCTGGACAGGCAGGTGACAACAGTACTGGCGGAGCAGCGACGAAATGGTCGGGCCAGCAGCTAAGAAAACAATTGACTAATTGTTTGGGCTTGCAATAATTTAACTCCTAGAAGAAGCTGGAAGCTGATTAATGATGAAAAATGTGCCCAGAATTCTATGAAAATGGAAACTATGAGAATCTTCTGTGGGTCTATATAAAGAGCAAACCCAGCTGGACTGAGCCATTCTTGAGTGAGTCAGTGATGCGTCGGTCGCGCGTGAGTTACGAGACTGCCGTGAGTACTATTGTAATTCAAGATGGTCTTGATTACGCTATGAGCTGGGAAGTGAACTATTCTGGAATGTAGCTGTTCTGCGAGAGGCCTATTGGGGAGAAGGAGTTTGTCAGGTTGGAGTGTTGTGTGATCTCGCGAGTGTGTATTATGATTGTGAGTAAAATCTGTGTCTAATGGAGAACTCAAATGCGAGTGAATTTGTAAATAACTGTAAATAGTCGTTATATTAGTAGTTTTCACTTTGACACAGGCCAGAGCAAAAATGTAGCTTCTACTGAAGGACCAATGCATACGTAATGAAAGGTATTAGCTCATAGGGTCATTCATGCTGTAATAGCACTTTCTGACCCAGTGAGGGAAGCAATGTCAAACTACCTTACACATCTTCTTGCCTAATACACCTCATTTTGGCAGCGCCATTGGTTTTTGTGATTTCCGTATAACTACAAACTTTTGGTGGTGCTATTTGAGGATCCGACCAGCCTCTGGGCTGATGATCTAGTTATAGAAGGTAAAATATGCTACCTTTCTGAGTAGTGATTTTATTTTTTAAGAACTCTGATAACCTACCGCATTAATAATGTTATAATTATTTCTTTGTTTTTATTATTGACCCAATCACCAATCTGCTGTACGGAAATCAATATCCATGGGTTCATTTTAATACAGCTGTTGTTGAATAAGTTATTATGCTCTGTTTGCTGTTAAAGTTGATTCTGTAAAACTGAGAATAACCATTTTTATTTAGCTTTCTCGTTTGAAAGAACATAATATTATAGACCAGTGTGACAGTGTTTTAATAGAGTCCTGTGTATTGACATTTGCTGCAAAGGCTATTGTCTATATATATATATATATAAAAGCAAGCTGGTCTAGAGCGGTCTATATATATATATATATATATATATATATATATATATATATATAAAGTATAAAAATGAAAATAGACGTGACTTAATGAGGCACTTCAAGGCATCTCAGAGACTTACAACTTGGTACCAGAGAAGCTGATTACCTTAGGATCCCTAGAAAAATCGAAAATTCTCAAAATTCCCTAAGTGAGGGCATGCTGGGTGACTTCAGATTTTGGGCTCAGAATAAGAATGCAGTCATATATATTTATCCAACGCAATAACCTATAGGTTTCATGGGCTTTAAAACTTTCAGGAAATTCCTAATTTTTACCCTCTTCCCCAAATTGAGATGATGGCAGAATCCGCCGGATGAGCTAGAAAATTGAAATATGGCAAAATTATAGCTTTTTGCCAGTAACTGACAGAAAAACTCCAAGATGTTTAAATTTTTCACTTTTTACCCCTGAAAGATATTGAAATATGAAGGCAATTTTAAAGACGGTGCAGACCTTCCTTTCAAGGTATTTGGTGGCTAAACGGTAAGTCGTATCACAAAACGGATGGCACAATCTTCATTCAATTTGGAGTGATCTACAACTTTGGTCCTATGACTTTTTGTCGTATCTCTCTTCCTTATACGTTAAATTTGGCTGTATTTCTCAATTATACATAAATTTTGTGCTTTGTACACGTATATTTCATAGTTTGACAATTATAGGAATGATAGTTACCAAATTTGGCACACACATTGACACGACCGATGGCCATACACGAGCCACATTTCATGATTCTAGCTTCCAGATAACTTTGCGAAAAACAATGTAAGGTGTTAAAAAATGCATACAGATTTCACCCTATTCAAACTTTCCAACTCAGTCTAACCCATAAATAGAGGGATTACATGAAAATGTCATAGGATCAACCATTTGGACCGCTAAAAGTGGTGTTTTATGGTTCAATCTGTTTGTCGATATAACGTACTCTTTAGCAGCAGTGAATGTGTAAATGAAGGTCTGCAATATTGAAAACATGTATATACTTTTGTATGTCAATCTATATATATTCATTGAAGTCGAGTTATAACGATCTTGAAAGGGTATGTCTGCCATTATTGCTAATACTTTGCAAATCGATAGTGGCTCTCAGCAGGAGGGTGTCTTCAATTGTAATCAATACTCCCCACATCAACATTGACTGGCAAAGGAATGGGGTCCTTCTCCATCTCCTGTGTAACCGGCATTAGTAAGGAGGGCCGATCATTGTAATGAATAATTCCCTTCTCGATTTTACAGGCAGAAGGCAAGGGAGCATGCAGTTTTCTTCAAAACTCCCCAAATCAATTGTGACTGCACAGTAGACAAGGGGGCCTTCTATTATAATGAAAACTTCCCAACTATATTGTGAAGGGCAGTAGGCAAGTGAGCCTGCCGTTATCACAACTCACACTTTACATTGGAAACAACATATAGGGACCTCCCCATGCTGTTCCTCAGATCATGCTAAGAGACATGCAATTTAAAAGAATCTTTTTCATTGCGTGTACAGTAATTTTCTTTGATATCCATATACAATGTAGAATAATGTAGCGAAGCACGGGTACATTTGCTAGTTACATATAAATTCATTGGGCTTCGGTTAAAACAGTTATGTAATGACAGTCAAGTTGATATTTGTGCTTCCACAAGTTTTAATCATCTACAAGTAAATGTAAAACTATTACACAGCAGTATTAAGGAAGTTATTTATCATTTGACTTCTTGACAGGAGGAGAGCAGCGATGTGTCATCTGTGGGGAACATATTGTCAAATGAAGCAGTGGTGCGAAGAAAGTTAAAATGTCATTCTCAAACAAAGCATGCCCATTTAAAAGACAAACTAGTGGAATATTTTAAAAGAATCTAGTCTCAATAAACTCAGCAAGCCAAAAGTTTCACAGTACAATCCACTACTTCGGACAAAGCACAGGAAATGTGCTATGCTGAGGCTGAATTAATTGCTAAAAAATGAAATCTCATACATCTGTTGAGACTGTAGTTTTACCTTCATGCTCTGAAATGATAAAAGTAATGTTTGGTGAAAATTTTGAAAAACAAGTAAGGAAAATCCTCTACACTACAACACTATAGCCACTACTGATCTGCATTTAAGGCAGTCATCCAGGTGGCAGATTCCCTATCTGTTGTTTTCGTAGTCTTTCCTTAAATGATTGCAAAGAAATTGGAAATTTACTGAACATCTGTCTTGGTAAGTTATTCTTATAATGTCCAATAACGGACCAACTATATTGGAGAATACAATTGATGGGCCTGATAAGGGCCGTTTTTACATCATCTGCTCCAACGAGAGCAAGAGGTGCATGTAGTAGGAAGGAAGACCATGAAAAGTCCTCACTTCCTTTTTTCTGCAGCCTTTTTAGGAGATGCCTTGGGCTTAACAACCTTTATAACATACCACTCAATCGAGCAGCTCGTTTCCTTTCCCAACCCAAGCTTTGCAACAGTTTTATAATGCTACTCTTTTGTTGGAAATCACCCAGAACAAATCGAGCTGCCTTTTTTTTTTTTTTTTTTTTTTTTTTTTTTCAGTTCTTGAATCAGGTAATCCTGGTGAGGGTCCCATACACTGGAACCATACTCTGTTTCGGTTCTTATTGTAACAGCATTGTTTTTTAAATATATGAAGTAGAGGTTTGTTCAGTTCAGTGTCACAAAGGTTCAGATGACATACCAGGGTATATCTTGATCTTTTGAAAGCAGGACAATCAAAAATTAAATGCTGCACTGTTTGAGAGGATCCACAAAAGCATAAGTAATCATCTGAGACATTGATGTTAAAATTATTTAAATTTACCATGGCCAGATAGAAATTGTGTAAGCACAAAATTAGGCACGAGCACTTTGTACTGGAATTGATGCTGGATCTCAGGAAAGAACAGTTCTCTCGTTATGGATCCTTTTGTGCTTGTGGTCCAGATGTTATTCCACTGAAGAGACGTGTGATTTCTAAACTTCTTTTTCAGGTAAATATTGAAGCTTTATCATATTTTACTTCCATCGCAGATTTTGCAGCTTCTTTTGCTAACAGGTCTGCTTTCTCATTTCCAGTTGTCCCCGTGTGTTCTCGTACCCAGCAAAAACACACGTGGGGGACATTCTGGATTATGGATGTTATATCGGCAGCTATTGGATTTAAATTATACTTATCATTTATTGTGTTTAGTGCTGCTTGTGAGTCACTGTATACCTTTGCATTTTTGCCATTATCTATGCACCACTGCAGTGCTGACTTTATGGCCCAAAGTTCAGCTTGAAAAACTGAACAGTCTGAAGAAAGCTTATGTTGTTCTGGAAATATTTCAAGATCATTTTCATATACCACGAAGGCACATCCAACTTGATCATATTCATCATTGTCGGGTATGCGTGAGCCGTCTGTATATATTATAGAGTCATGAGAGCCTGAGCAACTATCGCTGACAAGTTTCTTAAAGATACTAGGATGTCCAGATTGAAAATAATTCCTCTGTTCCTCTATGGTGATCTTGATAATGGGCACTGATGAGATTCTATTTTTCTTGAGTAAAGCAAGCTCAGCCCCACAAATTGCAGTCAAAAATAATGGTTCAATTCCTGCAATAATAAGTGCAGCCGAAGTTAAGCTGTCTTCTTAAGATATTCACATATTCAGTTTACATGAATGCAATGCATGATGTGAGAAGGGCTCTTTGGCTCAGTTGAACTTTGAATAGAAAGCAACATATTTAAGGAGCCAGCCTTAATTGAACTTCTATGCATCATCCTTAACCAGCATTTTAAGAATCTCTGTCAAATAGCATCTTTTTAACGTAGTGCAGCACTCATATGACAGAGTCCAATCATTTCTTCACTTCCATAGAACAGGACCTAAAAATTCTTTATTTTCATAATAAGGACAGTTTACTCAATGTTTTAGAAAACATTTATATCAACATAGATCAAAAACGCAACCCCACTCTTAATTTGAATGAGATTTCTGAAACTACGAACGTAATTTTTGAGGCATTGCTCAACAGTTCCTATTTCGACAAACATTCAAACAAGCTTCCACGTGATTGCTCCCCGCCTATTGATTCCAAACTTCCCCTAATTTCCCCTCACTCCAGCTCCCATCACACATGACCTCCATAGTTCGTCTTCAGTCAGCCACAATCATCCATGCTATGCTAATTACTCTTGAGAGGCGAGAACGCAAGTAATCAGATGTACCACATTCTTCCCTTTCTTTCATTCTTATATCGTAAGATACAAAAAAAACTTGCCTAATTTCAATAATTACAATAGTCCTTATTCTTATTCTAGGGCCATCCACTGTATTTCTACATATGTCATACGATCAGATATTCCACCTAATTTTAATAAGAAATGTCAACTTTGCACCATTTAGACGATCTTTATATCATCTCTCTGGATTTTCTACACATGCTTGTTGATCTTCTTTTTTCTACTAGAAATAACATTGTACACCTAATTATCAGCTTTTACCGACGGACCTGAATACTGCATGTCAACAGCACCCTTAAGAAGAATTTTAATACCACGTATTACTGTGTCATTTCATGTGTATAATTTTAAGTTTGTTCATCAACAACTTTTGAATGTTTGTGCTCGGAACAATCTAGAGCAGCCTCACTATTTTATTGATGTATTCGGCAACCCGATTTATTTCAATTTGTTATTCTGTCCTTGTCTTTTTTGTGCTTTTTCTTAAATATTTTATGGCTGATGATGTCTACAAGTTAGACGAAACATGTCCCGTCATATTTTAAATAATGTTGTTTAAATAATTAGACAATAAACTTTTGGTATTGTAAAGATGGAATATTGACTTAACCTTAAAGTAAAGCCCACTAGCAAAAAAAAAATCTAGTGTCCTCAGTCTTTTTGTATGCCTTAGAGACATGAACCATCCTACAACGTGATTGTGCACAAACAGAAAGCTTAGAAATGTGGTGCTAGAGGAAAATGCTGAGGATTCCTTGGACAGCTCATCGCATGAACACGTCAATTCTGAACCAACTTCAAATAAAAGTTTGTCTGTCATGCAAAGTTTTTCAGTGGATTATACACTATCCTGGATGTATAGTGTGTCGAGAAGCTAACTTTCAGAAGTTTATTATGGGGGGCAAAGTGCAAGGAACCAGACCAGGAGGACAAGTACCAACATGACAGATTGACAAGGTAGAAAGCCTCTTACAAAATTCTCTCCAAGTAACTACACTGAAGGCTTTGGTTGGATAAGATCATCAGCCAGCTGGCTGACTTGTGGTAGTCACGTTGCCTCAGCCATGAGGGAAAACGAATAAGAAATTTCAAGCAACAAATATAATAGCCATGGATTTGAAAGGTGACTAATTTGTCAGCTTTTACAGGGATCAAACAACAATGGTAAACATTAATGGATGTGTCAAGGAAGCAAGAATCAGGTAGGGTGTAGATCAAGGATGTCCACTTTCTTCATGTCTGTTTAGTTTGTACGTTGAGGAATCTGTCATGAGTATGAAGTAAAAGACGAAGAGAGTGATTAATGGCAAAAGGATCAGGTTTACAGATAATATTGTAGTACTAGCTGAATCCAAGAAAAAAATAAACAGAATACTAAATCTTATGTCTAGGTTCCTTAGTAAATGCAAATTGAAGTTCAATGTCAAAAAGACTAGAACTTTATTGTAAAGAGGAACAGAGCAGCTGTCAGAATGAACATCAAAATTGACAACACCACAGTTGAACAAGTTCCATATTTCTGCTACTTCGGGAGCATAATCACTAGTCCAAATTTTTATGTAATTACTCCCCCCTCCCCCTCAATACATGTCTGTCTGGAAACTTAAAATGTTCTTGAATTAGGCTACTAAGGTCATTGTATTTAATTCTAACACTACATATTTTTACATAAAATATACTTCATCAAAAGATGATTAAAATTATCTTGTAGGTAGGATTATGAAATTATATTTATGTAATATCTAGCTCGAAGCAGTCATTATATCGAACTCAAAGTCATTTCTGTCAGCCACATCCATTGTTGATGTATAAACCTGTGACCTAGTGATGAGATATTGTTCTCACTGTATAAAAACATACTTTCCGATCTTCTATGAAATTTACCTCCTTAAAACACGGTAAAGTAGCTTGTGGTACATTGTACTAGTATTATTTTCATGCTTTTATTAAATTCAGAATTGCACCATAAGCTATTATGACTTACTAAAATGTGTACTTCGTATGAAATTCATCGTGAACAATTTTTTAATAAATAGCAACAATTTTTAATTCTGTATTCATTTTTAAAAGTACATATTTTGTACATATTTTAAGCATTTTTGTTATACACATGGTTCATGTTTTGTGGGTTACTGTAGTCACGTCCTAGTTCGTGAACCATGGGCAACGGCTGAGTGGCCTAGTAAGTGGTCCTGAGAGTCGGGATACCAGTTGCTATCGAATGGGAGTGGGCATCTCAGACATATTCTGAGTCGTGGCCCTCCTTGTGCTCAGGCAGCCAGGACTACACAATTCACCGGTGGTCCATAACCCGTTAGAGGAGAGATCCTCACTTGGACTATGTGCAAGTAGGGCAGCATCCTGCTTCATGAATTTACCGAGCTCAGAACACTTTAAGCAAGCCTCGGACCTATGGGAGTAATGGAGTCCCACTCCCATTTGACAGGCGAGGGACTCCTTGGAAACAACTTGGCGAACGAAATGGAATTCGATGGGGAGCTATCAATATTAATGGGGCTTATGGAAGAAAGAAAGTAGAACTGGCTGAGTCAGCAAAGAGGATGCATCTGGATGTGCTAGGAGTAAGTGATATTCGGGTAAGGGGAGATAAGGAGGAAGAGATAGGAGATTATAAAGTGTACTTGACAGGTGTTAGAAAGGGAAGGGCAGAGTCTGGGGTAGGGCTCTTTATCAGGAATACCATTGCACGCAACATAGTTTCTGTTAGGCACGTAAGTGAGCGAATGATGTGGGTAGATTTGTCAGTGGGAGGAATTAGGACAAGAATTGTGTCCAGGTATTCACCATGTGAGGGTGCAGATGAGGATGAAGTTGACAAGTTTTATGAAGCATTGAGTGACATCGTGGTCAGGGTCAACAGCAAGGATAGAATAGTGCTAATGGGCGATTTCAATGCGAGAGTTGGGAATAGAACTGAAGGATACAAAAGGGTGATTGGTAAATGTGGGGAAGATATGGAAGCTAATGGGAATGGGAAGCGTTTGCTGGACTTCTGTGCTAATATGGGTTTAGCTGTTACAATTACATTCTTCAAGCATAAGGCTATTCACCGCTACACATGGGAGGCTAGGGGTACCAGATCCATAATAGACTATATCTTAACAGACTTTGAATTCAGGAAATCTTTTAGGAATGTACGAGTTTTTCGCGGATTTTTCGATGATACAGACCATTATCTGATCTGTAGTGAACTAAGTATCTCTAGGCCTAGGGTAGAGAAAGTGAAATCTGTCTGCAAACGAATAAGGGTAGAAAATCTCCAGGATGAGGAAATTAGACAGAAGTACATGGATATGATTAGTGAGAAGTTTCGAACAGTAGACAGTAAGCAGGTTCAGGATATAGAAAGTGAATGGGTGGCATACAGGGATGCTGTAGTAGAAACAGCAAGGGAATGCGTAGGAACAACTGTGTGTAAAGATGGGAAAAGGCGAACATCTTGGTGGAATGATGAAGTGAGAGCAGCCTGTAAACGTAAAAAGAAGGCTTATCAGAAATGGCTCCAAACAAGGGCCGAGGCAGACAGGGATTTGTACGTAGATGAAAGAAACAGAGCGAAACAAATAGTTGTTGAATCCAAAAATAAGTCATGGGAAGATTTTGGTAATAACCTGGAAAGGCTAGGTCAAGCAGCAGGGAAACCTTTCTGGACAGTAATAAAGAATCTTAGGAAGGGAGGGAAAAAGGAAATGAACAGTGTTTTGAGTAATTCAGGTGAACTCATAACAGATCCCAGGGAATCACTGGAGAGGTGGAGGGAATATTTTGAACATCTTCTCAATGTAAAAGGAAATCATCATGGTGGTGTTGCAAACAGTCAAGCTCATGGGGAGGAGGAAAATGATGTTGGTGAAATTATGCTTGAGGAAGTGGAAAGGATAGTAAATAAACTCCATTGTCATAAGGCAGCAGGAATAGATGAAATTAGACCTGAAATGGTGAAGTATAGTGGGAAGGCAGGGATGAAATGGCTTCATAGAGTAGTAAAATTAGCGTGGAGTGTTGATAAGGTACCTTCAAATTGGACAAAAGCAGTAATTGCACCTATCTATAAGCAAGGGAACAGGAAGGATTGCAACAACTATCGAGGTATCTCATTGATTAGTATACCAGGCAAAGTATTCACTGGCATCTTGGAAGGGAGGGTGCGATCAGTCGTGGAGAGGAAGTTGGATGAAAACCAGTGTCGTTTCAGACCACAGAGAGGCTGTCAGGATCAGATTTTCAGTATGCGCCAGGTAATTGAAAAATGCTATGAGAGGAATAGGCAGTTGTGTTTATGTTTCGTAGATCTAGAGAAAGCATATGACAGGGTACCAAGGGAAAAGATGTTCGCTATACTGGGGGACTATGGAATTAAAGGTAGATTATTAAAATCAATCAAAGGCATTTATGTTGACAATTGGGCTTCAGTGAGAATTGATGGTAGAATGAGTTCTTGGTTCAGGGTACTTACAGGAGTTAGACAAGGCTGTAATCTTTCACCTTTGCTGTTTGTAGTTTACATGGATCATATGCTGAAAGGTATAAAATGGCAGGGAGGGATTCAATTAGGTGGAAATGTAGTAAGCAGTTTGGCCTATGCTGACGACTTGGTCTTAATGGCAGACTGTGCCGAAAGCCTGCAGTCTAACATCTTGGAACTTGAAAATAGGTGCAATGAGTATGGTATGAAAATTAGCCTCTCGAAGACTAAATTGATGTCAGTAGGTAAGAAATCCAACAGAATTGAATGTCAGATTGGTGATACAAAGCTAGAACAGGTCGATAATTTCAAGTATTTAGGTTGTGTGTTTTCCCAGGATGGTAATATAGTAAGTGAGATTGAATCAAGGTGTAGTAAAGCTAATGCAGTGAGCTCGCAGTTGCGATCAGCAGTATTCTGTAAGAAGGAAGTCAGCTCCCAGACGAAACTATCTTTACATCGGTCTGTTTTCAGACCAACTTTGCTTTATGGGAGCGAAAGCTGGGTGGACTCAGGATATCTTATTCATAAGTTAGAAGTAACAGACATGAAAGTAGCAAGAATGATTGCTGGTACAAACAGGTGGGAACAATGGCAGGAGGGTACTCGGAATGAGGAGATAAAGGCTAATTTAGGAATGAACTCGATGGATGAAGCCGTACGCATAAACCGGCTTCGGTGGTGGGGTCATGTGAGGCGAATGGAGGAGGATAGGTTACCTAGGAGAATAATGGACTCTGTTATGGAGGGTAAGAGAAGTAGAGGGAGACCAAGACGACGATGGTTAGACTCTGTTTCTAACGATTTAAAGATAAGAGGTATAGAACTAAATGAGGCCACAACACTAGTTGCAAATCGAGGATTGTGGCGACATTTAGTAAATTCTCAGAGGCTTGCAGACTGAACGCTGAAAGGCATAACAGTCTATAATGATAATGTATGTATGTAATGTTTGTTATACACATATACGTACATATTTTTAGGAGGATGATGATGATCATCATCATCATCATTATTATTCCCCTTGTTCAGTTTTGACCTTCAGGATTGTGAATCATTGATCTGCATCTCTGCCTGTCCACCATTCTTGAAAGTTTGCCATTCTTTTTCTTAGGTCTTGTTCAGTTTGTTCTCTCTATCGTTTACTTGATCTACCTCTAGGTCTTTTCCCTCCAACCTCCAGTTCAGGCATCGACTTCAAGATCCTTGTTCCTCCCACTCTTTCCCCGTGCCCATACACCTCAGTCTTGATTGTTCTAGTCTCTCTCCTAATCTGCATACACCTAGTGTTTCTCATATTACTATATTTCTTATTTGGTCTTGTCTTGTCCAGCATACTTCTTGGGAATTTCATCTCACTTGCCAGGATTTTACTTTCCTCTGCTCTGGTTGTCACCTAAGTTTCTACTCCATAATAGATCTCTTACACTCTATAAAATACTCTTCAGCTAACTGCACTCTTCTGCTTATCTCCTGTGTCATTTTCCCATCCCAAGGTGCCAAAAATTCTTACTACCTCTGGTAGTTCTCCCTAAAATTTCATGGAGGAGGATAGGTTACCTAGGAGAATAATGGACTCTGTTAATATTATATTAATATTATATAAAATTATAAAGTTATTAAATAAGATAACAGGTATATGGTGGAAGTGAAGAGAAGAATAGCTTTGGCAAAACATGTTTTTCTGATTAAGAAATACTGTATCTTCTAACCAACAACCATATCAGCTTGGGTACCAAGAAAGCTTTCACAAAATCATTGGTGTGGAACACACTGCTCTATGGAAGCGAAACTGGAACGCCAGGAAAAGCAGAACTGAATCTTCTTGAAGCAGCAGAAATGTGGATAGGGAGAAAGATTACAAGAACCAGCTGGAAAGGAAGGGAAATAAATGAACAAGTATTACAAGAAATCAGGGAGAATAGAAAATTAATAAGAAAAATGAAAATGAGGAAAATTAAATTTGTACAACATATCCCGTGACTCAACACCATGCTCAAGAATATCATCGAGGGAAAGGTAGATGGTATGCAGAGCTTGGAAATCCTTCCTGGCTGATATACAAAGAAGAATAGGATGTAAGAACTACACCACATTAAAGAGAACAGCTGATACTGGACATGTTTGTATCGACAAGGCATAGCCTTTAGATGATGGTTGTTCTATATAATAACAAATAATTTACTTTAACACAATTTTATTAATACAATTCAACACCATCTTCAAAACTTCAAGCAAGGAAACTACATAACAACGTAGAACAAAACACTGTCTTTCTTCTGCTGGAAATTGATTATTCGCAAAAGGTATAAGTCGCGTTCTCCACATTCTCCCACCTTGCAAAAGCAGTTTTGCAACACATCGACAACTGAAAATTATACTCTTACACTTCACTCATAGATGTGAACCACTATAAGTCTAGTTTCTTGAGTGGTCGAACGGCTCTACTACAGCAAGTCTTGAATTCACTCCTGTTTTCTCTCCTGGAGTCACTACTGGCAACATCTTTGTTGTTTACTGTTTCTCCTGTTCGGTATTGTGAAGCATTGGTAAAATCTTCCTTCTCAAGACAGTTTATCTCTAGAGGATAAAGTCTTTGTACTGGACGAAGCAAGACACCAGTTGCTGTCTTAATCCTGCCCAGACGAGTCACATTGTCTCTTCCAGGTAACAGTTCCACCACTCTTCCTAAGGACCAGTTGATTCGCTTCTTGTCGTCGCTTCCCACCAACACGATGTCTCCAACTTGGAGGGATCCCCGTTGCTTTTGGCTCTGTGATTGAAGAAATCCCAAGTATTCCTTTTTGAAGCGCTTTCTAAGGCTCTCTCGAACAGCTTGTAGATAATGCCATCTGTCGTTCAAACTGCAAGATTGAACTTGGTCCAAGTCGGTTACATCATTACCCTCTAGATTCTGTAGGAACATGGAAGGGCGTAGTGGCTTCAGTTCATCTTCTTCAGAAACATAAGTTAGAGGTCGGTGGTTCATCAAATTCTCACAATCGCACAAAAGAGTGCACATTTCTTCATAATTTGGGCAAGCCTTGCCCAAATTACGGCATAGCAAATCCTTTAAAATCCGAATAAGTCTTTCCCAGAATCCTCCCCACCAGGCTGCCGTGGGAGGGTTCAGCTTCCAGGTAATTTTCAGAAGTCTTCTCTATTTCAGTCCAGTCCAATTGTTCCAGCGCCCTACGCAGTCCTGTGAAATTCGTCCCATTGTCAGAATAAATGGTATTCACTCTTCCTCTTCTTGCTACAAATCTGCGTTGAGCTTGGACATAAGCTACTGTACTAAGTGAAGTGATCAACTCTAGATGCACAGCCCGATAAACCGCATAAGTGAAAATAACAATCCATCCCTTTTCTGCACCTCGTAGTAATACAGGGCCTGCTGGGTCTGTACCACTGATCTGGAAAGTACTCGATGCCTTAATTTGATCCTCTGGTAATGGAGGGAAAGGTCCTTCCAAAGCTTTAGCAGAGTTACGACGACAGATCACACATCTCCGAACAACTGCTGCCACCGTTCTTCTTCCTTTAAGAATCCAAACCCTTTGGCGCAACAAAGCAAGTAGCGTATGTGTCCCAGCATGATTATGAAAATAATGAAACTGTTCAATCATCCTTTCAACCATTACATGTCTTGATGGAAGTACAATTGGATAGGTATATTCTGGAGTGTCATCAGAATCAACAACTCTTGATTTCATGCGAAGAATTCCTTCGTTATCTGTGAACACCTGCAGATTCTTCAATTGCTCCTTTCTTTCTTCTTCATAAAGAGTTTCACTCTGGATAAGGAAGAACAGCTTCTTCTCAGCATAGAGAAATTCTTCACTACCAATTTCTTTAGATACATAATCCCTATGATTACACTGCCTGAATTTCAAAATCCAAGCAATAATTCTAACGATTTTAGTGTATCCAAAGAATCATGAGCTTAGTTGCAGTAAGATCATTCTCACAACAGTGATCTTGGCAATTACAACTGTTTTTCTTCTTTCCATTTTGACTTCTTCCCATACTGGTTCAGGATGGTTAGAGACCCATTCTTCCTCTAATGGTGATGATGATGTATTTCAACAGATGGTCTGTGTTGGGTTCTGTAAAATGATCATTGGCCTTTCCAAAGCAAAAGAACCCAGAATTAATTTTCATACATCATTTTCTCCATAGAGAAGAACTGGTTTCAAAATCACTTTCCTGAGTGATAAAATGGTTAGTTAATTACATAAAAGCAAGGCCACTAAAAACATTATTTTCAGGTCTATATTCTCCAATGGATTCTAAATACACTCAGCTGCTTATTCACATAGAAGCAAGGCAGCTGTCTCGCATTCATGTATATACTGTCAAGATTTTATGAAGTTAAAGAACAACTTCTCCTATCCTTTTTTTGTCTGAAGAAAGTGAATATGCCAATTTCCTTAGAGATGATTGTTGGTGCAACAAATTTTATTTCCTTCTCAGCATATTCCAAACATTGAATGCACTGAACAAAAGCATGCAGAGACAAAATGAAAAATATCCTTGCCCCAGGTGATAGAATGGACTATTTTTGGGAAAAATTTTCATTTTCAGGAGACAGAATTTTGAAACATGATGAAATTTATATGTTTGGGCACACAGTGCACTGCAAATTTAACACAAATCAATCAACATTAATTTCAAGATACATTTTTGCGCAGCAATATTGAGAAGTACTGTATAATCATGAATACCACCCGCATTTTTTATTACTGAAATATTGCTCCTAAAATTTGGGTACGGGTCATATTTAAGCCTTTCATATCGTGGTCTCATAATTAATCCAATGACGTTGATATCATCCAGCTGGTACTTTCATTGATAGAGTGGGATGATTGGTTTATATGTTGCTTACTTTTCTTCATGATGCTTGTAAGAGAGAAATCGTTAACTTTCTCGAAGACTGTCAAACCTGAATTCCTTAACGCTTGAGCAATGGTATGTAATGATGCCTTGTATTTCGTAGGGCTTCACATGAGAGCAGTAACCAAGGATGTGAGCAAGCATTACTACCTCGTTGGGACAGTGCCGACAACAGTTATTGTCCATGGTCCTTCTTGGAATAGCTCGTATGGCTGCTATGTTACCTGTCGTTTTCAAATCATCATACCATTTGCTACAAGGTAATCCTTGAAGATGGCTAACTCACTGGTTAGCTGGTGGGTGTTGATGAAAAAGGATAACTCCTTTCCCTTTCTGTGGGAGGACACACCACTTATTAAATTAGACTTCTCTCAACTTGGTTCTCTTTCCTGTCATCTGGTGTTAGATGAAGCCTTTTCAATGAGTTGAGGCCTTCTTCTGTTGGTTCACTTATATCTAGTATGTAAGGATCTCTGGAATTAAAGAACATTAATTAAATTAATTAATTAATTTAAAGGGCATTAATAAATTGAAGTACTGCCCCTTGCATGATCAGAATAGTCCCAGTCTCTTTAATTTCCTAAGACTAATGCTTGCTGTCCAACATATCAGCAATAACTTATAAGGTTTCTTTCAATATGTATCAGACCAAAAAAATATATATATATAATTGGTCCACTTTAGTCAGTACACAAATGTGTCTTAAAAGAAAACTTTAAAAAGAAAATATAAAATTAATAAAACTCAAAAACATAACGCTTAAAGTCCTATGAAAACTTAATCTGGAAATATCGTATCATTAAAAACATAACCAGAAAACACCACATAGAGGAACGTATAAAGACACTCGTTCTTGAAATCTTTAACTTAAGAAATGTTACAGTGGTTATAGATATCAATTGATAAGATACATCCAAAAGTAATCGTCATGTAAAAATTCTTTTTAACCCATTGCCTTGCAATGACGGAAATTTCCGTCATTGTCCGCGGGTTCCCATAAATGCAATGACGGAAATTTCCGTCCACCTTCTTTATTGCTTTGTTGAGGTTTCCAAGGATACATATTGATATATCTTTGCAATCCCAACATGTCTACCATTTCAGCTACCTTTGCCCTTCAGCTACATATTTCGCCGCCAAAGAGTCTAAATATGATAGAGTAAATTGCCGCGTAAAGCTTTAGTGAAGGTAAAGTCAACGTCATGGCAGAGTCGGATGAAGCTCGAATATTACTGTTTTTTTTGTTTTTTTTAGGAAAGCGATGTCAGTGACTGTTTTTCCGATGAAAGTGATACTGAATTACCTTCAAGTGACGTTAGCATTAGTAATTCCGAAGAATTATATGACATTATTGAAGAAAATGAAGATGGGGACGCAGGTGGGCGTGTGCATAACCTAGAAGACTGAAAGTGTACACAAACAGACAATGTACCAAATAATATGTGGTGTAATCTTCTTGCTACCACAGAGTTCAGTTCTCCAAGCCCCATAGTTTTTCTTCTGCTGAAAGAAGGTATTGATGCGGTTTGTCAGTCTTGTAATTATTATTATTATTATTATTATTATTATTATTATTATTATTATTATTATTATTATTATTATTATTATTATTATTATTTTGTTATGCCTGACTAATGAGCGCAATTAAACTTATTTAGTTGAGGTAGTTGCCTTTTCCTTCTCCCCAAATCTCTTCATCTTCTCACTGTGGCTTTTCTTGCGAAGTCTGCTATGACTGCAGAGGTAAAAATCCCAAGGGAAAGAACAGGGGTGAACCCCGCTATGAATGTGATAAGTGTAAGGTGGCAATGCATGTATATGAGTGTTTTAAGATCTAGCATACTGTGTTGAACTATTGTTAGAATGTGAACTGTGTTTCAGTGTGTTGACTTGCTGTAGCAAAAGTGTTCTCTTTAAAGCCAGATTAAATTGCAATCAATATATATTTATTTTCAAGAAAAATTGCAGTTCAATGGGTTAATTGAATTAGTAAAATGAAAACTGAAATACACTCTCAGTACAGAAAACAAAAGCCCGATATTTAAAGTAGTGAGTTGTTCTATGGAAAAGTTATATATTAAAAAAAACATCTTCAGCAACAGTGTAGATCTTTGCTGTCTATGGTATGTATTATGGAACTATTTTAAGATGTACATGGCTGTTTTAACAGAATACTTGGTGTTAAATGACAAGACTGTCAAACAAACATAGAAATCTTGGGAGAAGTCTACTACTAGCACTGAAGCTATGATTATTAAATCTCAACTTTGATGGAACAGCCACATCGCCTGCATGCCTAGCACTTGCCTTCCAAAGCACGTGATGTATTCTTAACCTTTTCACTGTGGTGGACTGCTGTAGCAGTTGTGTGCTTCGCTTTAGTAAATTACTGGAGAAATTCAACCTTCACGATTCCTACTGGTTGTCTTATGAGTCTATAGTTACTAGTAGAGTACCAGATGTCAGGGGCAACCAGTTAAAAGGTAAAGATTCGAGTGACCTTCGTGCTTGTCATTTGCCGCATATATGCTGTTCACTGCCAACGTGTTAGCGCTTCTATAGGTAGCTTCAACACATTGTAGTATGGTTTTTCATAATACATAAGAAACTGTATACTTTGGATGAAGCTCTTATCCTCATATTGGGTAGTGCTTTTAAAGAAAATAAAGATGGGAAAGATTTAACTCTGCCATTGTTGTGTTTAAAGCTACAGATCTAAAAAAAGGATAGCAAGCTTTGCATGATCAAAAATGGCTTAAAATACACACAAAGAATTTCACTGAACTAGATTTTTTTTTAAATAAGAAAACTGTGGTGTCTTAACATGAACAAATGCAAGCAAGAGAGTGGAAAGTATCCCATACAACAGGCAGGGCCAGCACACCCTAGGCACTCTTACTCTAGGCCATGCGTCTGCTCTTGTTTCACCAGAATGAAGAGGTTAACTGAATGATGGACAAAGCAGTAAAAATTATATGATGTTCTTAAGTCGTATAATATGATAAGGTGCCAGATCAGCCATTGGGAGGATGTAGCATCCAATTGTTTGAGGTGCCGATATATTATCCATGGGGGCTCACAATATTTTGAAGAACAGCGACGAAGGCACGAGTCTGATAAAAGATAGTGTAGCAAAATCAGAAAAGAGCTGACCAGCAGGTTCTACAGCAACAGCAAGGAGTTTTAGTAGATTTGATGATTGCAACAGAGGTTGTGATTCTTGAATTGGTCTGTTTAACCTTATAAAATCCTATATTCAGCAACAGTGGGTACTCAGAAAACAATTAATAGTTATACTCAGCATCAAGTGAATGCCTATGATGATGATTATGATGACGATATATTCTTCCTTTCTGTATTTTTTTGGGAAAGATGTTTATATATTTGCTGTTAGAACAGCTCATTGATGCCAAAGGCATACTGAGGTTGTCGCACACTGTTCAGAGCGATTACTGTTCAAGAAACTGCCCAAAGGTACAACATTGATGACCAGGGCAATTTTTCACAGCACTCAGTTCAATTTTATTCCTTGACAGAATATAAGACTTTAGGTTCCACCTGTTCAGAAGCATTAAAGCGGTGGAACCCAGAGTGTTATATTCTGTCAAGGAATAAAATTGATTTACGTTAAAAGTCAATACAGAACCCTAAAATGAAGTGGCATCAAAGACCCAGTTGTACCTCACTGAAATGACTGCGCTCCAGTAGTGCAAGATGTGGGTATAAAATCATTGACACTACTGGACTGTGCATGATTGGATAAAGGTTAGTCTGTTCATCACATTGATGATCAAGGCGCATGTACTCCAATTACCATCAGAGATTGTGGCACCTGGTTGCAAAATTTAAACAATTATCATGTCCAGAGAATCTTTCAAAATGGTGACAAAGGCTTTCAGAATGGTGACAAAGCAAAAAGGCAGGTAATCTGCTCAGTATTAAAGTCAGAATTATGCATTGTGGCTGAAATATGAGCATATAATGGAACCATCAGTTTAGTACTACTATAAATGAAAACCTACAACCTGTTTTCCAGTCATTGACCGGGTCAGGGATGTAATGAATGAAGCAGATATAGGCTATTAGTATGATGGGGTCGCCACTCCCAAAGTGATTATTAATGAATGATATATGCTATGAAATGATAATGGAGAGTGTTGCTGGAATGAAAGTTGACAGGGAAAACCGGAGTACCCGGAGAAAAACCTGTCCCACCTCCGCTTTGTCCAGCACAAATCTCACATGGAGTGACCGGGATTTGAACCACGGTATCCAGCGGTGAGAGGCTGACGCGCTGCCTTCTGAGCCACGGAGGCTGCAGTACTACTATACTCCTGGGCAAAAGCAAAGTCTGTTGTAAGCACTTCATAATTATTTGTTTCTTGTTTCTTTCTTATTGAAGTAAACAACCACATCTAATCTGTTTTGGAAAAAATATATTTTTTATGTCCACTGTTAACTACAGCATATAATTTGTATATGGTAATAGATGAATAGCAATTCAAAGATTTAATGTTGTTAATTTTCCTGTGCTGAAATGTAGATTGAATGGCATGCACAAGCAAGAAAATGTGGTATTCCCCTTTCTCACAAACTCTTGATGGAAAATCTTTGTTTTCAGTTGTCTCGCCATAGCTTAAGTGTAATTCTAATGTTTCAGCTGCGGAAAAGTGTGCCTTGTCACCAAACAGAAATTTCATGTGGTATGCCCTGTAATGCCCCACTACCGTGTGGAAGACATCGTTGCATTCTTCCTTGTCACAAAGGCCCTTGTGTCAAAGATGGGCGCTCATGCATCCAGCCTTGTACAACTCCTAGATCATTGTGTGGCCATGCTTGTGCTGCACCATGTCATGATGGACCCTGTCCAGACACTCCATGCAAAGAAATGGTAAGTTTCTATTTCTGATAGATCCATTGTAGCTAATGATTGGTAATTTTCTTTTGCTAGATATTTCTCAACAGAACTTTCTATGCTGTTTTTTAACACATTTTACATGGAGCCTCTGGTACTTTTTCCTCCCTGCAGGATGACCCTTTTTAGCATTTGTGATTTTTTAATAAAAACATTCAACAAGTAACATAATATCACATCACTTACCTATGATAGTGAAGTCTTATCTCCTCTTGTAATTAATTTTTTTGTTATGAAATATCAGAATTTTTACAAAACTTTAGAATTTTTTTTATTTGATTTTTTTTTTCTTTGCCAGATATATACAAAGAACATCTAAATTAATTTCAATTTTTATAAGTTTATTCTCTAAATATTGTTCTAGTAGTAGTGAACACAACACAAGGAAAATCCCTGAACTGGTAAACCCAGCGCCTCCAAGTAAGGGGCAGGCTCATGCTGAAGCTGTGCAAAATGACATGCAGACCTGCTCAAACTCATTTGTTTAGAAATGGGTCCAGCTCAGTCTAGACTTGATTAGAGCTTCCTGTCGAGCACTCTGTTCAACAAATGTTTGTTCACACATCCTTCTTATACAGCCACTGCACGTAACACTTGTAACGCACACACTTGAAGCAAAAACAAGGCAATGACGCTCAGTTTGATCACTCTCCAGGTGACTTTCCCGTTGAGTGGTCTGGTATACCGACCCTCTTATCGAGTTTTTTTTGTTTTGTTTGTTTGTTTGTTTTTTTTTTTTTTTTTTTTTCTAGGGGCTTTATGTCGCACCGACACAGATAGGCCTTATGGCGACGATTCTTATCGAGTTTAGGTTGACTCATATTGCTTGCTGTTCAAATATTGCCCATTTCGACTCAGCAACAATGAGTCGGGTTCAAGTCTGTTATCGTTCTACGATGCGATTTTATTTGACGTAAATAAATATCACACGAGAACACGTTCACTTCCTTGTATAAATTACTTTATTTACACTGTACATCACAACACACAACTATACACAGTAGGAAATGACACTATACACAGCACTCAATAGCGGAGTACCCTGAAGTCAATTCTGACAAGTACAGATATCAACAACACTGTTTACCAAGATCTTAGCTGGAGTACGGGTGCTCGTTCGGTTATACTAATTGGCATCGTACATTTTTATATACGTACTTGGCTTCCCGCAGCCGTGACAGGTTCTGTACCTTCGAAACGTTCTCCACTCTGCTTTGGTGTTTGGCCGCAGCGCGTGACCTTGAGTGTGCCACGTAGTCACCGGGAGCTGGCGGCTTTCATCTACAGATCTGTTCGTCTGCGAATTCAAGCCTTTTTGATCTTCGCAAGTTGATTGTTAATGTTGTGACTTTGTGCAGAACAGAATGTGATGTCGTGTCTTTGTGCCTAACAGTGAAAAACTGACCTCCAACATTCTTAAACATTTTACATGTTTTTTATGGCTGATGATGACCTAGACTAAGGTCGAAACCGGTCCCATTTAAATAGAAATGTGATTGCTACGTTTCTTTCTTTTGAGTATTGAATAGGTTGAACCTCCAGTTATTTAATTTTTAACATCAATAATTTCAATACGGAACAATGAAATTTTTATCTTTAAATCAACAACACTGACGCGCGCACTATAACATACTCTCTCTTGAATTCCCCGCCTCACTCACTTACTCACTCACTCACTCGAGTCCAATGATCTCACTGACTTGACAGCTCAATATTAATACTGTTTGATCATCCATCTAGACAACACTCTAATAAAACACACTCGAAACATCAATCGACCAGCTATTCGAATGGGTACTCGAATGTTCTTTCAATATTTAAAAATGTACATGGAAATATCTACAACATTCGTAATGTCTCTACATGTATCTGGATAATAAAACTTTACAGTAAGTTTCCAGAACCCTTCATATACACCAAATATAGTACAATAAGTCTAATATACGACATTATGGAATTTTCTACCGCTATCGACTATAGATTTTGAGGTTAAACAATACGTATTTGAGGTTATACAATTTTATACTACATATTTACAGAGGAACCATATACTAGTCATGTTTAACACTTAATAAAAGATAATTTAGCATCAAATAAACTATAATTAAAATATATTGAACATAATAATATTATAAATTACGACCAATTACAGCGTCGTACGTATTCATTCATTTATGAGTTTTTTTTTTTTTTTTCGTTCTAGCAGCAGACTCATTCTCTGACCAAACGAGCTGGGTAGTTGAAGTGGAGATGGAATGATCTCAGACTTGTTCATTGCACAGCTTTAGCTCACCATCCCTAGTCCACTGGGACAGCTCAGAGTTTTATGGACCTGAAAATAAAGCAGCTCTACTGAAAAACACAGTCCAAACTTCATATCTTGCATACATACTGGTAGTTAGCTGTTCCTCCAGGTTTCTTCCATTCTCTTTTTCTTACCCAGACATATCAAGCTGTGTATCATTCCTTCAATTGTAACTGCATATTAGATGCCTGAATTTCTGGTTTATCATCATATGAAACATTTGAGGCTATATTACTACATCGAAGAAGCTCTAATTATTTGAACCTTTCATGATAAAACAAACAAAATGTGGAAGGATCCAGAAATACAAATCACCAGTGTTAGCCATTGTATAAGTTTGCTACAACAGCTGACTGAAGTTTTTGTTTTAAAATCAATAAAAGTATTGTAAAAATTGATATATATGAACCTAATGAGCTCTGCTGGAAGCAAATTAACCAAGCTTGATATCCGAGTGAACTAAATACCTTACATTCTGTTACATTAAGAAATTCTTGAATGGCAACAATGTAATAGACGTGTGTTTCGTTCATACAGTATGGCCATATTGATAAGAATGCAAATGGGCTTTGTGTAGAAAGTGTTAGCATAGTAATCTTCCTCCTTAGGACAAAGCTAAGTGTTATTTGATGTAGCTACCCTTCTCTTTGTTCAGTACCGTTTTTACTCGTGTATTAGACCCCACCCCTGGCTTTTTGGGACAAAGAAAATAAAAATAATTCTTGCATACAAGACCCCCCCAACGTAATTCATCAGAGAAGAACAACGATTCCGCTTCAAAGCGGTACAAGCTTTACTGCAGCTCTGATGATAGCACAAATTTGTGAATAGTTTCGTCCATATGACCCACGCAATGAAAACACGTGTCGGTCATGCTGTACATCTGTGTTTCGTAGTTAAGAAATGTCGCCTCCGTAGCGTAGGCCTACTGCAGCTCTGATGACGTCGTACAAATAGATGAGTAGTTTTTGTGTCCAACCTATGCAGTTAAGGCATGCATCAGTCGTGCTATATGTCTGGTTTCTGTAGTTAAGAATGTCCACCAGCATAATGGTTAGCACAGTAAGCTGCCGTTCTCGGGGGCCTGAGTTTGATTCCCAGTACCATATTGCCAGAGATTTAAGAATGGCAGGAAAGTTGATATGCAGTAAAAATAGTACATCCAGCTCCCCTTCATTGGGGGCTGCACCACCTCAGGATGAGGAAACGAGTTTACGTTAGTTAAGAAATATTCACAGTTGTTGCTATTAATATAGCAGGGGAAATCATTAACAAAGTGATCGTTTAATATCTCGTAACTTGGGCCAGTATAGCCTGTGTAATCTTTGAAGACAAGTAGGTTTAAAACATTATAAAAACAATCGAACTTGCCAACGTACCTAAATAATAATAATAATAGTATTGATTTTATGTCCCCACTAACTACTTTTATGATTTTTGGAGACTCCTGTTGTTATGCATTTATAAAAAATATGGAGGCAACGAACATGCATGATTAAATGTTATAATAATAAAATGCATGTCCATAAATGCGACAAGCTTTCCTGTTATTTGTATTTATTCTCTCCACCGTGGAACTTCGACTCTAGCCAGGCACTTACTGGTAGTAGCATACATAACCTAAACAATGCGGTCTCTCTTATCTCTATTACAGCTGTTTAGGTAAATCCTGATGTGATAAAAGAGTACAAGCATCAAATATACTTAGAAATAAAGGTCTGGCTTTCAATAGCTGCATTTATCCAAAGAATGCTTCCACCGAGCTTGATAGCCGCAGTCACTTAAGTGCGGCCAGTATCCAGTATTTGGGAGATAGTAGGTTTGAACCCCACTGTCAGCAGCCTTGAAAATGGTTTTCCGTGGTTTCCCATTTTCACACCAGGCAAATGCTGGGGCTGTACCTTAATTAAGGCCATGGCCGCTTCCTTCCCACCCCTAGCCCTTTCCTGTCCCATCGTTGCCATAAGACCTATCTGTGTCGGTGCGACATAAAGCAGCAAAAAAAAAAAAAAAGAATGCTTCCAGTCACTATGTATTACATTCGGAAGTACAGCTTATAACTAGAGCCCGGATTTCCATGCAAATGCATGTTTTTAAGTGTGCCGGTTACATTTCTCAAACTTTGCGAATATTTTTTTATGACTTAACAATTCCAAATAACTATTCTTTTTCCGTGCACATTTGCATGTTTTGGTCAGTTTAGGTGAAAACTCATGCATAACACATATTTTGCAGGTTTTGAATTTAATAGCGAATATCTGGGCTTCACATTGCATAATATGACTTCTCTTCTGACTTTGGAGAATATATGATGTTAAAGTTGCATGATAGTGACTTTTATGAATGTTAGTTTGCAGAATTTGGGACCGTCTTTCCACTTTATATGTCTATTATTGAGAGATGGAGAGAGAATTTTACTGAATCGATTCATTTGATTCCGTTTGGTTTCTGAATTGGTACAGTGATCCGATACACAGCACATAGAAATCTGGGCTCTACTTATAACATATGCTAGTTATCAGCTGGTGGGTTGGCACGCTTTTTACAGCATGGCTTTATTCAGAAGGGGTGGCTTCTGCTACACATACACCAACTGGGAATAACAGAGACCATCTCCAGAAACCATTTGTGAATAGATTCTCACTGTTTGGACTTTATATTCAGGAACGAACCTGTTTTTTAAGTTGCAAAAAGACGGGATATCGAATACTCACGATTGCCATGAAGATGATGTCATTTGGAATGATGACACGCCGGTAGGAAGGAAGTTAGCGGCACAAGACGACGATAATTCAAATTAAAGCAATGACCAGGTTTACTGTGTGGTTGGCCTACTGCTTAACTGACAGACACAAATGACTTCCATTCTTTTGTATTGCATAATACGATACCCTTATCCCTTTTCTCGACGGGGTCAAGTATTGAGACAAATTTTCGTAGCAAGTTTTTACGACCGCATGCCCTTCCCAACGTCAATCTCATCAGAGGAGTTGATGAGATGAAACAAATGACGTGATGGAAGAGTAACTAAAACTGACTATATTTACTTTATATGCAGACCTAAAAGTCATGTATTCATCATTTATTCTTTTTAAATTTAGAAATGCTGCCTTCCAACAAAAATAGCCTGAACTCAGAATACATTCATTTGTTAAAGAATAGTGTTGAATGTTAACATGTACAATTTTTAGCTCTTTATAGCCTAGAAGTCATATGTTCACTTCAAAAAATTTGAGGTTATCACATATTGGACCCCCTTACTTTTCTTGGCTGTAAATGTAGGACAAAAAAGGGGGGGTCGCTTAAGTGTGGCCAGTATCCAGTATTCGGGAGATAGTAGGTTCAAACCCTACTGTCGGCAGCCCTGAAAATGGGTTTCCGTGGTTTCCCATTTTCACACCAGGCAAATGCTGGGGTTGTACCTTAATTAAGGCCACGGCCGCTTCCTTCCCACTCCTAAGCCTTTCTTGTCCCATCGTCGCCGTAAGACCTATCTGTGTCGGTGCGACGTAAAACAAATAGCAAAAAAAAGGGGGGGGGTCTAATGCGTGAGTAAATACGGTATTTATCAAGGGAAGGCTAGAAACTGACCAATACAGTATTGTTTTGATGAAACTGTTGCAGATTATAGCCTGGGAGAGAGTTTTAAGTATGAAAAGTCCTGTGTTTTACAACTTTTAAGAATCTGCAAAGATTCATATTATTCACCACAGCCCCTAACAGTTATGTACACTTTCGACACAAAAAGTTTGGCTGAAAATTAAGTCCCCGAGTACAAGCACAACTAAAAGGAAGGTGCATATTATCAGATTTCTTGGCTAATTAATATACAGAAATTTATCTACACTCTGCCAGTAGGAGGGTATGTTTCTTTCAGAATGAGTCGGAATTACCCTTTATGCTGCTAGTCACTTTCCTGACATTATGGCAAAACACAAGTTTATAGACAAAGTGTGTATCAGACAAATGTATATTAGAGAGTAAGACAAGAAATATTTTTAGCAAATAAGGAATGATTTATTACATGGATCAAAGTATACGAAGTTTGCTGCTAATACTTCCATAAAAGATGGCAGTCAGTTTTTGTGTCAGGAATTGGGTACACATGTGCTTTATGAGCAGTAGCTGAATCATAGAGAGGTAGAGCAGGCATTGGTATGCACTGAAATCATTTGACTACAATATTACCCTCACTAGCGAGTAGGCCACCATGGTGGAAGGTAAAAAATCTTAAGAAGAAAGGGAGAATGATGGGATTGAAAAGAGCTTTCCCAGCCTAAGAATAATATACCCTTCCTACTTTGGGCAGGATTTTCTTTGTGATAATGTGGTTCTCAGGACTGTCATATCATATCACAGCAGATTCAGGTTGTTTTGTCAGCTTCTTCTTTTATATTAAAAATAAATGATCTCATCTGTCAGAATGCAACTCATAGGGCTGATGCCTTTGGTGATTTTTATTTACAACTTATCCAAGGACCTGTTTGATAAAAGAGGCATCAGACCCAGTCGAGAAAGTCAGTAATACTGTTGCAGATATAATCGCGCTGACCTCATGACCCTACAGTATCTTCTGGCCATCTGGCTGGATAACAGTTTTCTTGGCAGACCAGGGCTCTTAATGGTTTGCCTCTTCTGTGGAGGTTTCTCCTCCTTCCCTTGTCCCCTATTGTGTTCACTGGGATTCCTTTGTATGCAAACAGTATAACATGTTATCAAATCCCGGTCACTCCATGTGAGATTTGTGCCGGACAAAGCAGAGGCAGGACAGGTTTTTCTCTGGGCACTCCAGTTTGCCCTGTCATCTTTCATTCCTGCAGTACTCTCCAATATCATTTCATTTCACCTGTCAGTCATTAATCATTGCCCCAGAGGAGTGCGAGAAGCTTTGGCAACCAGCACAATTCCTGTCGTCGCTGCTAGATGGGGCATTCATTCATTCATTCATTCATTCATTCATTCATTCATTCATTCATTCCTGACTCAGTCGAATGACTGGAGAAAGGCTGTGGATTTTTACTTTATTTTTATGTATTCCTTTTCTTTTTTAAAATCCACCAGTATTGGCCACAGATGAATCCACAATCTTGTGAGTAGTAACAGATTGCCCGCATCCTACTCTTGATGTTTTTATTTAATGGAAATAAGGGATCCTCTTGCTTCAGATTTGACTAATTATTTTACGCATATATATAAATATGTATTCTCATGTTTCAGAACACCTTTTTGTGAATAACTGCAAGTGGTTTTAATATAAAACCCATGGTTGCACTGTTTTCTTGGTAGATATTTTGTTTTATATGGAAGTACATTTTTATTTTTCACTTACAGTAATATAGGCAAGCTTCCAAATAAATTTCAAATTATTTTTGTTAGCTTTGGTGATGTGTTTTTTTTTTTTTTTAATAGCTTAACATTGGTCATCAGTTTACTGATTATCTCTTATATTTTAGGTGAAAGTAACTTGTGAATGTGGACACCGGTCTCTAAGCAAGACATGTTCCGACAATGCCAAAGAATATCAACGAATTGCTACAGCTCTTCTTGCATCAAGAATGGCAGACATGCAGATGGGACATTCTGTGGATATCAGTGATCTAAAAGGAATTCAGAATGCTCGTGCAATGAGTCTAAAAACGTTAGTGGCCTTAGTATTATTTGTAGTGTAACTTACATTACTACTGTTTACGTTAACAGATGTTATCTGCTGCTAATATTTCTTGTACCTTGGGGATTTTTGAATGGATAAATTTAGCATTATCTTTAACATTGTTGTAACTCTATAAATTACTTTGCAGGTTGGATTGCAATGACGAATGCAAATTGATAGAGCGCAATAGACGGGTGGCAATTGGTCTTCAGATCCGTAACCCAGACCTTAGTTCTAAGTTAACACCTCGCTACTCTGATTTTATGCGTCAGTGGGCAAAGAAAGACCCTCATTTCTGCAACATGGTGCATGAAAAACTGACTGAGCTGGTTCAGCTGGCCAAACAAGTAAGTTCTCATAATAAATCTGCTGAGACTTTATAACATTGTACTGTTAATTATATTAAACTTGATTCTTTCTACTTCCAGTCAAAACAAAAGAGTCGCAGTTTTTCTTTCGATTCTATGAATCGAGATAAGAGGCATTTCATCCACGAGTACTGTGAACACTTTGGCTGCGAATCTCAGGCTTACGATAAAGAACCAAAACGCAATGTTGTTGCTACAGCATCCAGAGATAAGGTAAGAAATCTGTTGAAAAGGAGAGAAAACTGCTAAGAATTTAAAATTTTCTTAATAGAATATTTGGTCCTTCATGTGGAACTTGAAATCCATTTATGTTGCATCCTTTCAATCCTGTTGTTTTTCCATTTTATTATTTTGTTTATACAGTACATCCATAGATAAAACTAATTGAAGATTCATCTACCACTTATCCCATACCTGTGGGATCACGGGTACAACTGTGTCGATCATGTGAATTTGGCCCTTTTTTATGGCTGGGTGCCTTTCCTGCCAACCCTCTATGAAGGGATGTAATCACTATTGCACGTTTCTGTGGTGGTTGGTAGTGTGGTGTGTTGTCTTATTATGTAGAGGAGAGTGTTGGGACAAACACAAACACCCATTGCTGAGCCAAAGAATTAATCAGATGTAATTAAAATCCCTAGCCCAGACGGGAATCAAACCCAGGACCCCCTGAACCAAAGACCATTCAGCCAAAGTGCCGGACTGATTGAAGGTTACACTGATTAGGGAATATTGTTCAATAGCACTTTTGTGCGTTGAGAAAAATATCATAACAAATATTAAGTTTAAACTTATTTTCTACAATACCGTAATGTTATTAATGTCATGAACTGTGTTTTCCTAATATTATTTACTTACTTCATAATATTGTTCATTTCCTAAGTTTAAGTGCTTCATATAATGTCATATGCTAAATAAATAAATAAAGTAAAATAATTATTTTAGCTCCCTGCACTATCTAAAAAAACCATGACAGATTTTCTTATAGAATAGTTGTTTGCATTTGGTCAACTTGTACAGTTGTTGTCTAGATGCTCTTGTTGTAGAAGGGGGCATTGCTGGTGCAAGACCCCTAGTACAGTCATCTTATTAAAACTATGGACCAAGGTGTACATTCAAACCATTTAAAAAATCATTGAACATGTTATTGCCATATTAACTCACCTATAAGACTAGTTTTTTATTCTTTATTTAATGTCAAAGTATTGAATTGAGCTGGTGTTGTATGTGCATATCACAAAAGTCAGTAGGGTAGCAACACATGAATTAATCAATGAAAAGACAACCACCTCGAAAATATATTGTAGATCTCTCCATGTACCCTTCACAGGGTGTTATGGCTTGACGGTGGTTGCAGAGTTTTTTGCCATGCTCTTCTATCCTGCGCTAGATGGGTCGTTTGATGTAGA
This sequence comes from Anabrus simplex, assembly GCF_040414725.1. NCBI lineage: Eukaryota > Metazoa > Arthropoda > Insecta > Orthoptera > Tettigoniidae > Anabrus > Anabrus simplex. The sequence goes on from NC_090270.1 coordinate 79,998,403, forward strand.
GACCTCCCAGCCAACTCTCTCATCTGATCAGTCTACCTTGCTGGAGCTTTTATTATTCACTCACTGGCACAGTAAATGCTAAAGAAATTATGTGTATTTATCTGTTTAATCAAAGTTTAGAATCTGGAAAGCTGCGGGCAAAATAAGTTGGTTCTCAGATACTGTGTCCATATGTTAATTTTTATATCAGTTTCGGTGTTCTCCCCAGAAATTTTAGTCAGGCGTGTGGCAGGAATGACTAGCCCAGTGGGGAATACTATGCAATAAACGAATACTATAAAATTTCAGATCATTCCCCTCAGTGCATTGACAATATTAGACAGGTAAACATTAACTGTTAAATTGAGCTATTTTATTGTTATTACCACAAACAAGACAGAACAGTGTATTCTGAACTTCTAGTTTTCTACTGCTCGTTCATGATCCTGTAACGCCGGGTTACCACCGTCGCTGTGAAGTGTCCTACGGATTTGCGACCTCATGCGCACATGCACGCACGACACTGCACGAGGTGATGGACTGGCAGTGATCGTTGTTTTAAGAGGAAGTACAACTAGGTAACCATCATTAGTCAATGTTTAGATTGATGCTTTCACAGCCCGTAATTGTAGACATGATAAGTTTTTGGGCTTTTGCCGTGTCAAGAAAATAAGGTGAAATTCCTTATGTTTTGCAGAGAACTTTGCTCTGCGTCTTCAGAAGAAAATCTTGATTGTTTACGAGGAAGACTTCTCCAATACTACCATTAGTAAAGCTAAACATTTAACTCTGATGTAATGGGTGCAATGAAGACTTATCATATAATAAACAGTTTTATATTTAAATTTTAATTTGGACACTTGAGGAGGTGGAAAGGATGTTAAGTAACTCCACTGTAATAAAGCAGCAGGAATAGATGAAATTAGACCTGAAATGGTGAAGTATAGTGGGAAGGCAGGGATGGAATGGCTTCATAGAGTAATAAGATTAGCATGGAGTGTTGGTAAGGTTCCTTTAGATTGGACAAAAGCAGTAATTGCACCTATCTATAAGCAAGGGAACAGGAAGGATTGCAACAACAATTGAGGTATCTCATTGATTAATATACCAGGCAAAGTATTCACTGGCATCTTGGAAGGGAGGGTGCGATCAGTGGTTGAGAAGAAGTTGGATGAAAACCAGTGTGGTTTCAGACCACAGAGGGGCTGTCAGGATCAGATTTTCGGCACCAGGTAATTGAAAAATGCTACGAAAGGAATAGACAGTTATGTTTATGTTTCGTAGATCTAGAGAAAGCATATGTCAGGGTACCGAGGGAAAAGATGTTCGCCATACTGGGGGACTATGTGGTTAAATATACACTCACTCACTCACTCACTCCGTAGGCGAAGTTCCCGTGCCGATCTCACTATCCTCTTGCATCCATTTCGATCTTGAGCCTGCTCTTCCCAGTTATCAGTTTGGAGGATCCAGCATACCTTGTTGATCTCCTCCTTCCAGGTGCTTCTGGGTCTTCCTGAAGGTCTTTCCACATTAAGAGATCCCTTATATAGATCTACTGGTGCTCTGTTATCCTGCATCCTCAGTACATGTCCAGCCCAGCGCAGTCTGTTGGATTCTATCACACCCATTATAGTGTGTTGTTGAGAGAGGGTGTAAATCTCATAATTAGATCTTTTTCTGCCAGTTTTGAGAGATAGGATTGAACCATGGGCCAGATATTTTTTTATAAACTTTATTCTCAAAGACTTGCAACTGCTGCTGCTCTTTCTTGGTTATACTCCATGTCTCAGAACCATACAGAAGTACTTGTCGAATGATTGTATTGTAGATAATCATTTTTGCATTCCTTGTTAAAAACTTGGAGCCTAATATAGGACTCAGAGTAAACTGCATCATTTGCATTCTTAATTCTAGCTTGGTGTTCCTGTTGCCTTCGGTTTTGCTTATCGATTAATACACCAAGGAATTTAAACTCTTCTACTCTTTTAAATATATATTTCCCAATCTTCAAAGACAATCTGTCACCCTCCTCAAGATTCTGTCTCTGTACAACCATGTAATGTGTCTTTTCATCATTTACCCATAAGCCAATTTTTGCTGCCATTTCCTCTAGTTCCATAAATATTTGCCTAATTTCTAATTCATTGCAGCCAATAAGAACACTATCATCCACATATGCAAGGACTTTATGTTGTCTCCCCAATATGATGCCAGCAGGTAAAGAGCTAGTTTCCTGATAATCTCCTCCAGTGCAATGTTAAATAGAAGAGGAGATATTGCATCCCCTTGTCTCAAACCAGGTTTATTCTGGAAGGAACTTTATTTTCTGCCCTTGAGCAAAACACAGCTAACATTACCATCCATACACAGTTTGCACATGTTAATTAATTTTATGGGAAAGCCAGACTCCGTCATGATGTTCCACAGTTCTTCTCTATGGATTGAATCATATACCTTGAAGAAATCTATAAAGAGATAATGAACCGACTCCGTGTATTCCCACGCCTTATCATTAATATTCTTAATTTAAAATATGTTGTCTCTAGTGGATCTGTTACTACAAAAACCATTCTGATAGTCCCCAATAACATTTTCAGCAAATGGTTTTAAGCGCTGTAAAAGAATAAAAGACAAAATGTTGTAGGCCGTGTTTGCAAGAGATATGGATTAAGTATAGATTATTAAAATCAATCAAAGGCATTTATGTTGACAATTGGGCTGCAGTGAGAATTGATGGTTGAATGAGTTCTTGGTTCAGGGTACTTACAGGGATTAGACAAAGCCTTAATCTTTCACCTTTGTTGTTTGTAGTTTACATGGATCATCTGCTGAAAGGTATAAAGTGGCAGGGAGAGATTCAGTTAGGTAGAAATGTAGTAAGCAGTCTGGCCTATGCTGATAACTTGGTCTAAATGGCAGATTGTGCTGAAAGCCTGTAGTCTAATATCTTGGAACTTGAAAATAGGTGCAATGAGTATGGTATGAAAATTAGCCTTTTGAAGACTAAATGATGTCAGTAGGTAAGAAATCCAAGAGAACTGAATTTCAGATTGGTGATACGAAGCTGGAACAGGTTGATAATTTCAAGGTTCTCCTAGGATAGTAAGAGAGACTGAATCAAGGTGCAGTAAAGCTAATGCATTGAGCTCACAGTTGCAGTCAACAGTATTCTGTAAGAAGGAAGTCAGCTCTCAGACGAAACTAGGCTATCTTTGCATCGGTCTGTTTTCAGATCAACTTTGCTTTACAGGAGTGAAAGCTGGGTGGACTCAGGTTATCTTATTCATAAGTTAAAAGTAACAGACATGAAAGTAGCAAGAACAATTGCTGGTACAAACAGGTGGGAACAATGGCGGGAGTAAGTCTGAATGAGGAGATAAAGGATAAGTTAGGAATGAACTTGATGGATGAAGCTGTTCGCATAAACAGACTTCGGTGGTGGGGGGATGTGAGACGAATCGAGGAGGATAGGTTACCTAGGAGAATAATAGTCTCTGTTATGGAGGGTAAGAGAAGTAGAGGGAGGCCAAGACGACGGTGGTTAGATTCAGTTTCTAACAATTTAAAGATAAGAGGTATAGAACTAAATGAGGCCACAGCACTAGTTCCAAATAGAGGATTGTGGCAACATTTAGTAAATTCACAGGCTTGCAGACTGAACGCTGAAAGGCACAACTGTCTATAATGATTAACATAAAGAAATAAACGAACTGGATTAAAGCCACTATATATATTTATTAATAATAAAGCCAAGCTTTCAGCCAAATTGCATTGGCCTTCATCAGGGCAAAACTTCACATGCCCTGATGAAGACCAATGCAATTTGGCTGAAAGCTTGGCTTTATTATTAATAAATATATATATAGTGGCTTTAATCCAGTTCATTTATTTCTTTATGTTAATACAATGAGCCACGAAAACTTACGTTCATTAATGTCTATAATGATGTTGGAACACCTAGTGACTCAAATGTGTATTAATATTATGCAACTAGCACATAAGTTATCTAGGTTATGTTAGTCGGGCGGTCTGAAACAAAAAGGTCGTAGGGATGTAATTTTTATGGTTCTGTTTGTGATGTGATGCATTTTTAATACTTTTTACCGTTTCTTCAAGTATTTCATATTTTAGTTCATGGTTACAATTGTAAGAGACTATTTGTTTTTAATGGTATCCATGGAGTACCTAATTTCTGATGATGATGATAATGCTTGTTGTTTAAAGGAGCCTAACATCTAAGGTCATCGGCCCGTACCTAATTTAATATTCCATATTATTCACCAAGCTTTCGTGCATACAGTTATTCTTTATTATCTTTTATGTATTTATTCAAAATCAGTTTCATAAATTATCCTTCAAATTTGATTAGATGTGATTCATAGGAAATATTTTTACTGTGCTCAGTAATACTGTAGCAATAGAGAGAAATGCTACATATATGCGCTGTTCATACTGCAACAGGAATTTAAAAAATTCAAGTGGCTTGCACATTCATATCTCCAAATTAAACTGTTATAAATTGTTTTCAGAAACAGCTGATCTAAAGAACATTAGTGCTCGTACTCTGTCAGAACCATCTACGAGGACCCTACTGAAAGTCGTGAGCAGTATATTTTTTAAAATTTAATTTTGATGCACTGGATAAATAATTTCAAACTATACACTTTTGTATATTTTCGAACATCGTCTCTATTCCTTTGGATACATTTTTCCCACCCTTGTGGAAGCTTGAAAATCTCTTGATGATAGAAGTCCTTTCCAGCACGCCGAAGGCGCTGACGCACTGCTCTCTTCACGTCCTCCTGTGTCTCATAGCGCTGGCCACTTATCTTCTTCTTCTTAAGACGTCATCTCCAAGCGGAGGTAGATGATCCACACGGCCAGCTCTGATCTTGATGTTGCAGCCATGCCATGTGAATTTATTGGAATATCTCTCAGGATCTTTAATGCAGTGGTTTCCCGTTGCTCTCTGCATCCTAATGCCATTGACCAAACTGGTTCCATATTACATGTTATAAACCTCATTTTAGGTCCGTATTGAAAATTTACAGTTCAACAATAATAAAGGTGATTTAATTTGTTCCACCTATTCAATACTTTTATTTTCACTTATAGTGGTTACATAAATAGACTCTTAGTTAAATGGGACATGTTTCGCCCTCAATTAAGGGCATCTTCAGCCTAAAAACAATCATCAAGAATACAACTAATATTAAAAGTGAAAGCTAAAAGTTTAGACAGTTATTAAAATTCAGAACATAAAAATGTGAAAAATGATACAATATATAAAGATGCTAATGAAAAACTGTCTATGATTAAACTATAATCTTGTCGGAGACTAAAACTTCTTCCATTAAAATTCTAATTAAAAACAGTTCATTTAAAATATTAGTGGAAAACCAAAGTGGTAATAATATGAAGCCAACGACATGAGGGCGTGAACACAAGCATAAGCATGATTGTCATAAATACAATCTTTCCAAGGCCGCTGATGAAAGTCGTCAGCATAAAGTGAGACAGAAGCATCCGTTGTAAAATTGTAACAGGCCCTTAGCACCGGTAGGTAATACAATTGGCTGGAACTTTGCCAGGAAATGTCAGTAGATGCAGAAATAATGTTTTATGTTAGTGGAAGTTGTTATTTGTTATCTACTGTTGTGTTGGTTGCTGCCCGTCTGTTGGCTCTGGCTGCAACCAACACAACAGTAGATAACAAATAACAACTTCCACTAACATAAAACATTATTTCTGCATCTACTGACATTTCCTGGCAAAGTTCCAGCCAATTGTATTACCTACCGGTGCTAAGGGCCTGTTACAATTTTACAACGGATGCTTCTGTCTCACTTTATGCTGACGACTTTCATCAGCGGCCTTGGAAAGATTGTATTTATGACAATCATGCTTATGCTTGTGTTCACGCCCTCATGTCGTTGGCTTCATATTATTACCACTTTGGTTTTCCACTAATATTTTAAATGAACTGTTTTTAATTAGAATTTTAATGGAAGAAGTTTTAGTCTCCGACAAGATTATAGTTTAATCATAGACAGTTTTTCATTAGCATCTTCATATATTGTATCATTTTTCACATTTTTTGGTTCTGAATTTTAATAACTGTCTAAACTTTTAGCCTTCACTTTTAATATTAGTTGTATTCTTGATGATTGTTTTTAGGCTGAAGATGCCCTTAATTGAGGGCGAAACATGTCCCATTACTGAACCCTTTGGTCCATATTGAGGGATACCTACCTTTCTTACCTATCAGCAAAGTTCATGAGATCTGTCTCTTGGGTCGTATCGGGTTCTTCGTCACTTGCTGAGGTAAAGGTAGGGTTCAGTAATTCTAATCTATCTACTGGAATGAAAGGTCTGTTTAAAAGATTCCTAATTTATTCAGGAAAATTCTGAAGCAATCTGATATGTCAACGGTATCATAGAAGTCAATTTTGTCAACTGGACACCACAGTCATTTTACATAAAGGTCAGAACACTGGTGTGAGACTTTAACGTAACTGCCTGATGGGCATTCTTACTAGAAACCATTGTCTCAATTATTAATCATTTAAGAAAGGAAAGTCTGGAAATCCTTAAATTCGGCTTCCATGTGAGACCAAATGTACCATCATAGTGATTCGTTATGGTCCAGCCCTCGTAACACGAACTCTGGACTCTGGGTATAATTAAGGCAGTCCAATTGGTGTGTGCCACACAGTGGTTCTACGGCATGGACCCTTAATTGAATCGATGTGACCTGCGTCTATGTCATGGACCGACATCTAATCTTCTAAGTTACTTTAAAGTCATTGTGGATGATGACCGCAAGGAAATGAGGCTACAATGGCATACGGCCCTAATCTAAGTCACTGAGGTTGATGACCCCCTGACCATCCAAGTTTCTAGACTGAAGGCTAAACACAATTAAGTTACATCGGTTGATGACCAAAGTTTTCACTTTACTATCCCAGCACATTCACTGCTCAATCAATCAAAGTTCAATAATTACAACAATAGCAATGCTCATAAACTTTGTGGCAGTAAAATCCATTTCCTTCGGATATGTCCCCTTAATCGTTACTTTATTTTTAAATATTCCCCAGAAAACAAACTAAAATTTCCAGAATGCATCTCCAAGTTATTCGCTTGATTAAAGTTATTTCAAAATGCGGTTTCACTGAATTTAAAAATTAAATAAATTTAAATGATTTGACGAAATGTTAATGAACAACAAATTTTATCTCCACGGACTCTGGTTTCTTCACAAATTCCTACGCAGCTGTGATGTGAATTCAATCTTGTGATATTTATCTGGCTAGAAAAGAATTGTTACATAATTCATGTCCAGTTATATATCTTGTCTCATGATTTCACACTTTAAAATCTAATCTAGTCCTAACCATTATTAACACTTGGATATCCTATGAATCTACGTACAAACCAAACAACTCGCCATATAGTTACGATGTCATATCTCGTCATACCATTTATGAATTTTGCACACCCCTCACAGACAAACCGATCATCACAACCATCGCTCTATATTTTGGACAACCCTGAATTTGGTTACTCTGTTCCTTATACTCAAAGTTCGTGATTTCAAATGTTCAATACGTCCCCAATTAAACAAATTTTACAGTATTTCACAATACTCAGATCATTACCGGCTATGAATTTCAACTAAATCCAGCATTTTAACGTTTTCCCCGGCCGAAAATACAGTACAATCTCAATTCCACGCCTGTCCCGTTATCACAGCTGAGGCCTCTCGTCCCCAAGTTCGCTTGGCAGTAACATGAAACGCCTGGTTTATTCCAGTTGACTGGCTTCTCAAAATGCTCTCTTTAAACTCTGCCGACAAAATTAAACAAATACGATATTCTAACCAACAAAATGTACAGATTAAGCTTCAAGATGCCCACACTAATTATACGCGTCGCCAATTAATACCGCTATGGATTTCTATGAATTTCTTTCCATTCCCAACATTATAAAATATACCTCGGGCTATCGTGTCCCGGCTTCAATGACAGGTCCAACCTGATTCACACATCTCATCTCAACTCGTATAAAACATTCCTCGGGCTTCCATGTCCCGGCTTCAATGACAGGTCCAACCTGATTCACAAATCTCATATCAACAAAACTAACCTCTGTTTCCCAGCTCCACAATTATCATCGACAAAGAACTGGAATAAAATCCTTACTAGAAATCTCGACATCTAATATCGCACAATGCATTAATCATGAATAACTTCGCATAAATGATATCGTATTTAATAACTTGATTTTTACGAGAAATGACTGAAACATTCTACTAGATCTTTTTATTGTCAGTCAGACACAGTGTAAAATGGGCCTAGAAAAAAGTTTCTCTCCGTGACCAAATTCATCACCCTAGGTTCTCACCCGACAGCGCGCTTCCACTCGATTGAAAATGAGTAACCATGGATTTCTACATTATTAACGTCAAATTGCAGACAGGAAAAATTTACGTCGAATGAACATCTTAATTTGACATCACAAAATATAGGCAGTACACTCGCACGGATGACGATCTACATTGAACGTGATATCACTTCGAAACCCTATTCAATAACTTTTTACAACATTATACGGCACTCGCAAGACTTCAAAAATTTATCCAAGTGGAAAATGAAACAAATGACTCTTTTAGTCGTATTCTCACATTTACAAAACTTAGTAGGGGTGACCACTGCGTCGTATATCCCCATTCGAATACACTTTTAGAGATCATGAGACAAGATATAAGAGGTAGTAAGATGGAAAGTCGCCTACCTCATGTAGTCACACCATTGTTCGTCATAGGGCTCACCTGCGACCCTGGCATTTTATTTAGCCATTTTTACATTCATGGCTGTACAGCTCATTATGTTTCTTCAGGTTTCCTGGAATAAAGCATTAAAAAAAAGAAAATACCCTTCACTTGTTTGCTGAGCGCACACGATGGACTATAATTATTTCCGCACACGAATTACTTAATCACATTAGAATTTATTCAGTACTTTGACCGTCCTATCTGGTACAGTTATTTCACTCAAGAAAACTATCTCCTCATGGAGACAAGACCTAGCCACAATGGCTAAAATTTGCAGTTGAACTCAGTCTACTTTCGTTGGTTGGATTTCGCAGAGCAGCTCAACAATTTTTCGTCCGCTTTGTATCACAAATGCTGGAGAAGGAGACTTCGTCATGGCGTCCCTTCATATTTATAGCAGTCACCCCCTCTCTTCGGATATCTCCCTTTGCCGCCAAGAAAATTTCTATAAATTTTCTGACTTAACTAAACTGTAATTTCAAGAGTTTTGAAAGTGACTACATGCTTGCTACATTTCTGGCGGTAGTGTTCATGGACATTTAAAATTTATACGGGTTCGATTTGTGAGATGATTGACCCCCTTTGATAGGCACTATATTTTTTTGACTTGGCTTGGATCACGCCATGTACACGCGCTTTGAAATAGTTCACAAAAATGACTTGAGATTCTTCCGCCGTCGACACGTGTGGCTGACGTGATGTACCCCAGAGCGTGGGACCGAAGGTAATCACCCCCTCGTCACATGTCAAATCCATGCTATCAAGAATCCAACTTTTAGTTTAATTGTTAATTTATGCATAATGTTCTTAGGGCACAAAGGTCATGGGTTCAATATATTGTATCATTTTTCACATTTTTATGTTCTGAATTTTAATAACTGTCTGAACTTTTAGCTTTCACTTTTAATATTAGTTGTATTCTTGATGATTGTTTTGAGGCTGAAGATGCCCTTAATTGAGGGCGAAACATGTCCCATTTAACTAAGAGTCTATTTATGTAACCACTATAAGTGAAAATAAAAGTATTGAATAGGTGGAACAAATTAAAACACCTTTATTGTTGTCAAACTGGTTCCTCCGCCTTTGGGAACAATTTCTTGTCCCCCAGGACAATAGAGTGCCCTTACCCATACCCGCTCATCCACTCTCAAAGAGACTGTTGTCACTTGATATAGGGGATCTCCTTATACCGGGAGATAATCAGTCCCTTCATCATTAGCCGCCTACATATAAAATGTAATTTTTATATGCAGTCGTTGCCCCCTCTCTACCACGGGAAGTTGAATGTCAGGATTTCACCGTCATTGAAATAAGGACCAAATGGCATTTCCTTGTTTCTCTGGTTCTTAGAGAGGGGCCTCTCATCTGCTCGTCCAAAAAACCAGGGTGCCAAGTCAGTACTTCCCTTTCAAATTTTTCAATGTTCTCGCTGGTGAAACGAGCACTGTGGGGGCAGGCATTATCGTGTAGCAGGATAATGTTCCTTCCAGGGCGTTTATCACACAATGCACGACAAAGCTTGTGAAACATTGGTATCTCAGTTTACAAATGATTAAAAATAGCCACCCCCTTATGACCGATCTATGGTCAGACCTGTTTCCATTCAGCTCTCTTGCAGCATGATTCACATGCGTTTTCAAGATCAGTGAAGAAATTATGCTAATAAGGTGATAAACATGCGTGTCCATTGGATTCAGATCTAAAGCTTGTGAGCTTAACCTAGAAAACAAATTTCTTTCATACAAATGAGCTGTGGCTTCATTAGGTATGTTTCCTTTCATGACTGAACTTAAACCATTGCATTTTCTCTAAAATACATCTCGGTAAGTTTTCACACATGAACAACATCTTTCGTAGGAACATGGAGATTATCCCTATGATATTCTTCAAAGAAATGAATGGATAAGAATTGTCCGTTTGTACAATTGCTTCCTTACAAGTATAACATTGTAGAGAATTGACTAACATCTTTACCACAAATCCTGAGTAATATTCAATAAATTCTGTAATATAAAACTTAACACATATCGATATATGAAAGCTTACTAATCTTTCCACTCTAATTTTGACAGTAATTTTGGCATCCTTACAACATATTCTTAAAGAATAGAAGAGACCAAGACCACTATTATTTAATTACTAATATAACCAAAACAAAAACTCAACCTATAACAAAGTGTTGCAGTAACATCATCATTATTATTATTATTTTTTTTTTTTTTAATTCGTTGTGCCCAGCTGTGGAGCGCGTTTGAACTTATTTTGCACAATGTTTCTTCTTCTTTTCTTCCCAATATCTCTTCATTTTTTCACTGTGTTCCTTTCTGCGTGTTTCTGTCCAGCCTGTATTTTTTCTTGTTGGTTTCTCTGCAAATTTATGTTTGTTTACTAAGCTTCTAAATTTCATTCTATCTTGAATGGTTTCGTCCTCAATACCCATTTCTTGTAGATCTTCATGAATTTCTGCTAACCAATTGTTGCGGATTTTCAGGGTTAGAGCTAGATTTAGAATTTTCTTTTTCAGCCTGTTGTTATCCATTCTGTGTAGGTGTCCGTAGAATTTTAGTCGTCTCTTTCTGATGGTATCTGTGATTTTTTCTGTGAATTGAAAAATTTCGTGTGGTTTCTTTTTCATCCAAATTCCATTTTCGAACTTTGGTCCTAGGATTTTTCTGAGAATTTTCCTCTCTTGTTTCTCAATGCTTTTCATTTGTGACCTGCCGCCAATGATCAGTGTTTCAGATGCATAAAGTGCCTCTGGTTTGATGACTGTATTGTAGTGTCGTAATTTTGCATTTTTTGATATACATCTCTTGTTGTATCTGTTCCATGTGATTTTGTAAGCCCTTTTGCAGTTTAGCAGTTCTTTCTTTGTTAGCTTCCTGATTTAACCTTGCTGGCTGAATAATTTCACCTAGATACTTGAATTTGTCTACTTGGGAAATTATTCCACAATTGGTGATTAATGGTTGATTGTCGAATCTTGATTTAGTTCCTTCCATAAACTGCGTCTTTTCAAATGAAATTTGAAGTCCGGTTTTTGCGGCTATTTCATTCAATTTTTCTATGGATTGGATTGCTTCTTGTCTGTTGTTCGAAAGGATCGCAAGGTCATCTGCGAAAGCTAAGCGGTCAAGGTGAATTTTGTCTTTAAGAAGTCTGCCAATGTTTATACCTTTAGTTTCTTTTCTCCATTCACGAATCACTTTTTCCAGAACTAAATTGAATAGTAGTGGGGATAGTCCATCTCCCTGTCGGACGCCAGTTCTGATTTCGAACGGTTCAGAAATTTCTCCCAAGAACTTAACTTTTGATGTTGTGTTGGTCAGAGTTTGTTTAATCAGTTCCCTCGTTTTCCTGTCGACTTGAAATTCCTCTAGTATGTTGAACAGGGTCTGCCGATCTATGGAATCATACGCTTTTTTGAAGTCAACAAAGGTGATTACTGTTTGTTTGGTTTTGCGAATCTGTAGTATGGTTTTTAGGTTTAGGATTTGTTCTGCGCAGGATCTCCCTTTTCGGAATCCAGCCTGATAATCTCCGATCAGGTGGTCTGTTTGTTTCTCTAATCTATTAAGTAGAGCTTTAGAGAAGATTTTATATACGAGTGAGAGGAGAGAAATTCCTCTGTAGTTATTAATATCTGATTTGTCTCCTTTCTTGTGAAGTGGGTGAATCAATGCACATTTCCAATCCTCCGGAATTTCTTCAGAAAACCAAATGTCCTGTAAGATTTTTTGAATACTCTGGGCCAGTTTGTCACCACCAATTTTCAACATTTCAGCGATTATTCCATCTTCTCCTGGTGCTTTGTTGTCTTTTAAATCTCTGATTATTTGTTTGACTTCTTGTAATGTGGACTACGCAGAGTACTTAGAGACAGGCATTTGCCTTTCTTTGTGCCCACACTTCCTTCATTTGTTTGCTGTGTGCTTCTTTTCTCTCTTGAGACCATGTTGTTCCGGTCTTCTTCCTTGGTTCCTTCTCTTGGTCAACTTGCCACTTATGAACTTTGGCTCTGAAGATAACCCGGCTTTGGATGTCTTCAGGTGTAATTCCTGCCAATTTGAGATCTGTTTTAATTTCGCCAATCCATTTTATTGTGTCCGTTTTGGCTTTACTTCGGTTTTCATAAAATTCAACTATTTGCTTGGTAAGTCTATCTGGGTTCATCCTTTTTATATGTCCAAAGAATCTTAATCTGCGTTTTCTGATGTCGCTGTGAATGTTAGAAAATTGTTTGATTTCCTGTTTCCCTCTAAGGCGGTACTGTTCATCTACGAGTTTTGGGCCTAAAATTTTTCTAATGATCTTGCGTTCCTTTTTCTGAATATTTTCTAGATCAGTTTTCCTGTTCAAAATTAGTGTCTCTGATCCATAGAGGCATTCTGTTTTTATTGCTGTATTAGGGGCTTCTTTGCTGCAGGTCATGTATTCAGTTTTTTCAAACGATATTTGGAGGCCGACTTTTTCCGCTGTTTCAGGAGTTCGATCTGGTTTATGGCTGTTGAAACGTCACGAGTTAAGATTGCCAGATCGTCCGCAAATGCCAGGCAGTCTACTGCTAATTTGCCCCTACCAAGAGTGCTTGGTTGGTCAATCTTGAGGACAGACTTCTGTTTGCACCATTCCTGTATTACCTTTTCAAGGACGCAGTTGAAGAGTAGTGGAGAGAGCCCATCTCGCTGTCTTACTCCTGTTTTGATCGGAAAAGGGTCTGAGATTTCCCCCATGAATTTAACATTAGATTTTGTGTCTGTCAATGTCTCTTTTACAATTGCGAGTGTTTTCCGGTCTAGACCCTGTTCTTTTAATATCTGAAACAGTGATTGACGATCAACTGAATCATAGGCCTTTTTGAAATCAACAAAAGTACTAACTACATTTTTGCTACAAATTCTCTGATGCCTTAGGATTAACTTTAGGTTCAAAATTTGCTCTGGACATGAACGGCCTGGTCTGAAACCTGCTTGATATTCTCCAATTTTTGGTTCTAGTTGCTGTTGGGCTCTATCGAGAAGGCACTGAGATAAAATTTTGTAGGCAACAGATACCAATGAGATTCCTCTGTAGTTATTTACGTCTGTTCTGTCTCCTTTCTTATGTAAAGGATGAATTAGTGCACTTTTCCAATCTTCTGGAATTTGTTCTGTTTCCCAAATCTCTTGGATGATACCGGTGAATTCTTTTATAGTATTTGGGCCTGCTGATTTGAGAATTTCTGCTTTGATCCCATCCTCACCTGCAGCTTTATTAATTTTAAGTCGTTTTTTCTGTCTGGTAATTTCTTCTTCATCCGGTGGTACTGAATTTGGGTTTGTGAAGTCAGGTTCCTGCGGTGGAAATCTTTGTGTTGGCTCTGGGCAGTTAAGCAGTTCTTCAAAATACCTTGCAAGTTCGGTGCAGTTTTCTTGATTGTTCAGTGCAAATTGCCCATTTACTTTCTTAAAGCAAAGGTTTTGTGGCTGATACCCTGTTAGCTTTGTTTTGAAGTTCTTGTAGAAATTTAGTGTGTGGTTTTTTTTCGAAGTCCTTTTCAATTTCTAGTAGTTGATCTTTCTCGAATTTCCTTTTGGTCTGTCGGATTAATTTCGCTGCCTCTTTCCTGACTGCCAAAAACATTTTGTGATTCTTATCAGTCTTTTTGCTGTTCCACTTATTGTATGCATTCTGCCAGGATTGGATGGCTTGTTCACAGTCTGCGTTCCACCAAGGGTGTTTTTTTCTTTTCTGCAGAGGAATCAGTGTTTGTGCTGTTTCAATTAGTTTGGTCTTGAGTTGCTGCCAATTGTTGGACTGCCTTTTCTCTAATTCTTCGGTGAGAGATGGCTGGATCCGACTAGTATCAAATTTCGGAATTATTTGCTTCCTTCTTCTGAACCATTGGGGTATCAACTGTAGTTTGACTCTTGTCAGATAGTGGTCTGAGTCTATGTTTGCACCCTTCCTTACTTGGACATTCATAATTTCTCTGTGGTTTGGGTATGAAATTGCCACGTGGTCAATTTGAAACTCGCCCAAGAGGGAGTTGGGTGATCTCCATGTCATTTGTTTAGAAGGTTTCTTCCTGAAGTGAGTCGACATGACTTTAAGGTTGAATGCCCTGCAGAATTCGACTAATCTCCGTCCATTTTGGGTCGTCCATTTATGTGCTGGGAATTTTCCAACTGTTTTCCTGTATTTCCTTTCCTTGCCTAGCTGAGCGTTGAAATCTCCTAACAGAATTTTGACGTGGTTTTGAGGAATTTTTGATGCTGTTTCTTCTAGTATTTCCCAGGATTTGTCTACCTTCTCGCAATCTGTTTTATTGTCTTCATTGACTGGCATATGTGCATTGATCAGTGTGTATGATTTGTTTGCACACTTTAGGGTGATTGTCATTAGCTTATTGTTTACACATTTCACACCTGTTACTGAGTTAAGTATGCTCTTCTTGACTGCAAAAGCAACTCCTAAATGGGGTGTGTTTTTGAGAATCTTTTTGTCTGTTTTACTTTTGAAGAGTCTTTAGTTCCCGAAATCCATTGCGTGTTCGTCAGTCAGCCTCGTTTCTTGGAGTGCCAGTATTTCTATTTTTTGATCATTTAGGCTTTGCTCTAGTTCGTACAACTTCCCTGCCCGCAAGAGAGAATTTATGTTCAGTGTTCCGAAAAATGTTTTGCTGTTTGTGGGCGAAGTAGGCCAGAGGTCTCCGACTCCCTCTGTTTGCGTGTCCAGCCAGACTCCCCAGAATCCGATAGTCTGGTTGTGCTGCTAATGTCAGCAGTGGATTGGTTACCACCTGGGGTACAAATTTGTTTCCTGCCACGCCTCATGGTACTTGATTATCCAAGTATTGGACCGTAGTCCAGTTTCATAGGACTGGAGTGGATAGTTCCAGAACATACATTTCCAGCCGCACCTCTGGTGAACAGACGCTGACCACTTTGCCGCTTGCTGCAAGTCAGACGCGAAGTGGATTTCAGTCAGTTCTTCTGCCCTCTCCGCCATCGGGATGAATCCTCTTCTGCCGTCGAGGCCGTTGACCATTTTCCTTGTTCCCTCAGTTGATCTGCGGGTGCTTATTTGGCTACGCCTTATTCGCACCTGTCCTGCATATCTACAGGAACTTTCCCTATCAGCCACTGGGACGCGCCGTGTCTGGGTTGAGGGCCCCCACCCCAGTGTCTTACATAGAGTTATGCCTAACTCCTACTCAGTTCAGAGCTAGACCCCCAACGCAAGCCAACCGGGCACGGATTATTATTATTATTATTATTATTATTATTATTATTATTATTATTATTATTATTATTATTATTATTATTGTTACGGGGTTTCCATGGTTTACAGAGGTGAAAGAAGGTGTGGGCATGAATGGGTGGATATAAGACAGTCAGAAGATTTATTTAAAACTTTAAAATTAGAGCTATATTTCTTTCACTGCTATCTTTTGGTTTCTTTTCAAAGTCTCAACTTTACAAATTCAGGTTCAAAGGTTCATAAAATAGGGTAACAGTTTTAGAAAATCGAATAATAATCCATTAACAAATTTGAGCTTGAAGTTCCCTGATTATAAATTCTCCATGAGGCTTCTTTCAACAAACAGTCAAGGAGACGGCTCTCCCAATTTCTTGTACATCAATAGTAAGTACATCTTTGCTCTATCAATTATCTAGGAGACTACACTCCAAACATTATATCATTCCAGCCTTCCAAAGGCACTATTCAACTTTTACATTAATAGGAAGAGCGTCTTTGCTCTATAAATTTACACTCAGTAATCTATTTTCAAAATTTTACATCTTCCAGGCCTATCAAAGGCGCAACTCACAGTTTACAAAATAGAACAATATTCACTATTTTAAATGCTCAATAGTCTAACCTCTTTACATGAAAAGAATGAAAATAGAGTTTAACAGGGGTATCGAGTACCCATTCTACCAGGCATTTGTGAAAAACAACAGGTTAAAGTTACTGGCCCAAAAATCAAAATGGTGAGGAGATGGACACTTGCGCTCCTTGAAATGAAAAGCTTAAAACCCTATTTGAGCTTATGGCCCGAAGCTACAGAGGCTAAGCCTATACTACTGAAGTGACTAGATGAAGAAGAATATTTAAGTTACAGATATTACAAAATGAAATGGTTACAAAATAATAGTCACCTCAAAATCAAGTTAAGATTCCTGATTTTAGTTAAGTTCTTTCAGCTTGTTGAAATTTACATTTAAGTTTGAAATTTACATTTTAGAAAATAAAGTTACATTACTAAAGATTTGAACCCTTCCCCTCGAGATAGCTTTGAAGACTATAAGATTTTAATCAGGATCTGTCATTACCTTCAGCTGGTGGGCCTCTCGAAGATGGACGAGTTGCCCCCGCCTCCTTCACTAACACACACTCTGTAGACTGGAGCAATTAATAAGACAACTTGGTCCCAAAAGTGCCAGCTTTTATAGTCGAGGGGAAAGTTCCAGAAAACTCTGGGCTAAGGCCCGACACACCCCCAATTCTGATTGGATAATTAAATAAATACCAGAAAATTTTGATTGGATGAAAAATAAATGTACAAAATTTTCTATTGGCCAACATCTTAAGTTGGCAGGAAGATGTAGAAGTGTTGTAAACCTTAACACACCAAAAACAAAGTATACACAATTCAGTTTAGGAAACTTTTAACATGCAAAATTACTCTACCTCCAGTACAATTATTATTATTATTATTATTATTATTATTATTATTATTATTATTATTATTATTATTATCATCATCAATATTACATCCATTTATGAAGGTTCGACTTGTACTGATAACATAATGGGCTGACTCGGCCTAAGCAACGAGTCCCCCTCTTGATTATGAAAGTGTACAGATAACTACAAATATTTACAACCGATTATTTATTTATTTATTTATTTATTTATTTATTTATTTATTTATTTATTTATTTATTTATTTATTTATTTATTTATTTATTTATTTATTTATTTATTTATTTATTTATTAATCCGTTTACCCTCTAGGGTTGGTTTTTCCCTCGGACTCGGCAAGGCCTACCTCAAGAATAGTATCCTGGAGCGTGACACTTTTAGTCGGGAGGATACAACTGGGAAGGAGGACCAGTACCTCACCCAGCCGGCACCACCTGCTAAGCTGAACAGGTGCCTTGTAGAGGGATGGGAGGATTGGAAGGGATAGACAAGGAAAAGGAAGGAAGCGGCCGTGGCCTTAAGTTAAGTACCATCCCGGCATTTGCCTGGAAGAGAAATGGGAAACCACGGAAAACCACTTCGAGGATGGCTGAGGTGGGAATCGAACCCCTCTACTCGACTGACTTTCCGAGGCTGAGCAAACTCCGTTCCAGCCCTTGTACAACTTTTCAAATTTCTTGGCAGAGCCGGGAATCGAACCCTGTCCTCTGGGGGTGGCAGCTAATCACACTAACCACTACACCACACAGAAATGGACATTATTATTATTATTATTATTATTATTATTATTATTATTATTATTATTATTATTATTATTATTATTATTATTACTACTACTACTACTACTTTACATCACAAGGGGGCTAACACCAACAAATATACATCAGAAGGAAGTTATCTCTGTCTCCCACATAATTACGTTAGGCATCTTTAATAGTAAATTTAATAGCAGTAATAACTAGACAACATGTGTACATGAGCATATGTGAGCCACTTACCGGTGTATTGAAACTCCTGTTCCTTCATTCTTCTTTGTTCGTGAATAGGAAAAAACCACACCCAGACACTGCACATATATTCTCCATTCTACCACACAGTAGTGTACCAGTAAAAGTTCCGGGCGTAAGGCATGAGAAGGATCTCAGGTAGTGGAAGTTGGTTTTTGGAGCCGGTACAGAGCAGGATAGACTCGCAGGGCGAATAATAGATGGTTATACCCTTTTTCAAACAATTTATTAATAATGTTAATCAATTCACCACCCTGCAATGTCGATATAGAATGCAAATAATTTGTTGAAATCAAAAGGGTTAACGTAAATCTTCTTGAATGCAATTTGTGAAAATAAATAAATCTCACAGATCCAATAGTCTTTTGCGAAAACATAAAGAGTCAGTTTTTCACCTAAAGTCTTTCTAAGTATTATGACATGACATGAACACACTTATAATTGAAAATAAGAATTTGAACTTCTGTTGAGAGTTTCTCAGTTTGTGAGCCTTGAAACATAGAACACTTGAAACTCCTAGAGTCGTTCTTATGTGAAATAGATTTTGAAAATAGATTTATCATTAAAAGATGAATTTTGAGTAATGGTGGAAAACTACGAAGTATCGTCACACGCAGCACTGGGTAAACCACTGTTCACGATTGGTAAAAAAGGAAAAAAAAAAAAAAAGAAAGTCAGTTTGTGACTACTCACTTATTAAAAAGAACTTGGCTTACGAATACTGATGAGAATCTGGAACATTCCGCTGGTGCAGATGATGACTCGAACTTGAAGTTCCACGAAGAAACCACGTTGACGTCATAGATGAAATGATGTTGAAGGTAGTTGGATATTGTAGAATTTTCTGAAGATTTCTGCTGCTCGTGGAAATGATCTTAACACACGGAACATGCAAGTAGTATTTACAGATACTATGTTAATTTTAGGACGTCCAATGAGTGATCACAGTCCTTGTTGCAAAAAAAAAAAAAAACACTATTTTAAACTGTCACTGAGAACGTCCAACACAGTGCAAACACGTAATATTTCTCATGACCGTCTCTAACCACAGTCTTTGAATCGTTGTCCTGACAGATAACACTGATTCTCTAATGTTGATAGAACTATCTTATTTTAGCAAAAGTTCTTAACTTTCACTAAGTTTATCAGTTGTAACACGTCATGTCCTAATATGGCACATAAATAAAAAGACATATTCCAAGGATATGCTATGTTAGAAAATAAGTTCTAGAATAGTTAAAGTTACTGTACACGACAGTTTCTGTTGGTAATTTAATATTGTGTGCAATTAATTAAGTCCACACGTCATGTTGTGAATGTCCAATATATAACTTCGAACTTCACTGATTTCGTACGTGTTATACTTTGAAATGTCTGTAAGTTATATCATAGTCGCGGCACAATAGACTACTTACGGTGCGACGTCTTTTTTTTTCTCAAGTACGATGGCGATTTACTAGCCCGTAATTTCGTCTCCGCGAAACACGACGAAAAGTACTGTCTTCGAGACTGCACGAACATACTATGTGAGGGCCAGTCTCCCCTCTCTCTTACTCATACACATACTGCACTGCTAGACTGGACTGCTTGCAATGAACTGAACTCAACTCAACACACAACTACCTGTTAGCCTTGACCCAGTGGCATATATAGCTGGCGCTGGGAGGGGTAGTTTCTCTCGGTCATGTGACCGTGAGTGCGTAATTTCTGTTAGATTTTAAATCATTGTAACTCAGCAACCATAGGATGGATTAATTTGGAATTTATAGAGGTTAGTTTTCATGACGTCCGCTACCATTTAGCGTTTGTTCCATTAAAATTGGTACAGGCGTTGAAAACTTGCGAAAAGAAAGATATTTTCAAGAAATATCTCTAGGGGAGGTGAGCTTTAAATGACAGGTGACGTCACTTGACTCCGCCTAGCGCACTCGTGGAGTCGGGTACATACTGGAACATTCTTTTACTTAGATGTTCGTACGTCGGACGGATCTTATATGCTGGAACAACATTTCTTTTGATAACTATGGACCAGGACCTAGGCTTTCCTGGTACAGTAGTTTGCCGAAAATAAAGATGAAATGTGCATAAAAATAACATAAACCAAAACTGCGCGTAACACTGTAACATATGTTTACAGTGTATGTGTAGTGACGAAAGTGACTGGCGGTGGTCGCAAGTTTCCGGTTTCACCAGCACCAATGCTACGAGATACAGTGCTCCCAGTCTATTTACTATATGTCTGTGGTTGAAACCGAAGTATTATAAATTGAGTCAAAACTAATAAGAAATGGCTTCCACTGTAACAACACATTTTTATGGTACTAGGTAGCATTGAAAATTAAGAACAGAAATTGTCTTGTTTTTTCCTTTCAGATAGCTTTTACATTTTTCTGATATGATTGCATACTTGGACTTTGAAATTTTTAAATGAAAAATGAATGCATCCATCACATTGTTGTCATTCCTGCAAAACCTCCTATGTGACATTTTTGTCCATTTTCAGGTTAAATAGTAGGAGCCATGATGCATCCCAGGCGTGAAACCTATGTGAAAATAAATGTCGTACCAATCAAATTTAATGCAAACAATGTCTCCGATGTGTTTGTGTCACATATTAAGTCTGCAATACCTCCTATGTGACAGGGCGAGCACATACCTGATTTTGCAATGTTATTACGACTCTATTGTCTCACTCACTTAAACTTCTGGAGAAGATAATTGAAAGAAGAATCCGGAATATAGTTGAATCATTATTGGAGGAGGAGCAACACAGGTTCAGGAAGAGCCGAAACACTACAGACCTGATATATGCCGTCAGAATGCTAGCAGAGAATCACTGGGAATATGCTAAGAATTTAGTGATAGTTTTGGTGGACGACATTGTACCTAGAGAGATAATCTGGGAATGCTTAGAAGGTATGGATGTGCTTAAGCTGTGTCCAAGTAGGGGATGGAAAATCAGAGAAAGGGTAGCGCTGATGCTGATTCAGAATTATTTGATAAGATAATCAGCTGTGTAGGAAACGACATGGAAAGGAATGTGATTGTAGCGAGAGATCTTAATTTACCAAATGTCAATTGGGAAGTCAATGCGAACGACAGGAAGCATGAACAACAAATGGCAAATAAGTTAATATGGAAAGGTCAGCTGATTCAGAAAGTGATGGAACCTAATAGAGGGAAAAATATTCTGGGTGTGGTACTGGTAAAACCAGATGAGCTCTATAGAGAAACCGAAAAAATAGATGGTATTAGTGACCCCGAGGCTGTTTTTGTCATAGTTAAAAATAAATGTGTGAGAAAAGAAGGTCTTAAAAGTAGGACTATTAGACAGTACCATATGGCTGATAGGCAGGCATGAGGGAGTTTTTAAAAAGTAACTATGATTGGTGGAAAATGGTAAATAAAAATGTAAACAGAGTCTGGGATGGGTTTAAAGCAATTTTTGAGGAATGTGAAAACAGGTTTGTACCTTTAATGGAGGTAAGGAATGGTAAAGATCCACTTTATTATAAAAGAGATATAAAGAGACTAAGAAGGAGGTGCAGATTGGAAAGAAATAGAATAGAAATGGCTGTGGAAGTAAGGAGAAATTGAAGGAACTTACTAGGAAAATGAATCTAGCAAAGAAGTCTGCTAAGTATAACATGATGGCAAGAAAAATTGGCAGTCATACAAATTTTAGTGAAAAATAGAAGGGTATGTATAGGTACCTTAAGGCAGAAACAGGTTCCAAGAAGGACATTCCAGGAATCATTAATGAACAGGTGGATTGTGTATGTGAGGATCTTCAAAAGGCAGAAGTATTCAGTCAGCAGTATGTAAAGATTGTTGATTACAAGGATAATGTCTAGATAGAGGAGATGACTAATGCTAAAGAAGTATTAAAATTTACCTATGACAACAATGATATTTACAATAAGATACAAAAGTTGAAAACTAGAAAAGCGACTGGAATTGATAAGATTTCTGTGAATATACTAAAGATAATGGGTTGGGATATAGTACCATATCTGAAGTAATTTGGTTATTGTGTGCGTGAAGGAGCTATTCCAAATGAATGGAGAGTTGCTACAGTAGTCCCTGTCTGTAAAAGAAAGGGTGATAGACATAAAGCTGAAAATACAGGCCAGTCAGTTTGACATGCATCGCATGTAAGCTTTTGGAAGACATTCTTTCTGATTATATTAGACATGTTTGTGAAATTAATGACTGGTTCAATAGAAGGCAGTTTGGGTTTAGGAAAGGTTATTCCACTGAAGCTCAGCTTGTAGGATTCCAGCAAGATATAGCAGATATCTTGGATTCAGGAGGTCAAATGGCCTGTATTGCGATTGATCTAAGGAATTTGATAGGATGGATCATGCGAGACTACTGGCAAAAGTGAGTGCAATTGGACTAGACAAAAGAGTGTCTGAATGGGTGGCAATATTTCTAGAAAATAGAGCTCAGAGAATTAGAGTAGGCGAATTTTATCTGACCCTGTACTAATTAAAAGGGGAATTCCTCAAGGCAGTATTATTGGACCTTCATGTTTTCTTGTGTATATATATATATATAAATGTTTTGAGTAAAGAAATGGATTTAAATCTAAGAATTTCATTTTTGTCCATATTGAACTGAGAATGGAAGATAGGAAAACTTAAAAGGGTCCACCTTTTCAATACAAAAATGTTATAGTTTATTTATAACATATATTTGCACTTGGAACTAGTTTCGACGCTGTTTGGCGTCATCATCAGCCAAAATGTGGGAAATAGGCCAGCATGTAGGCATTTATATTACACAAGGTGTTACATTAAACAATACATATCTTACAAGGAGATAAAAAAAGGGACGAATATAGAAACAAATGAATCGTTGAGAAAGCAAAAGTTATACATATTAAAAATAACCTTAACCACACATCTTGCAGTGCGAAAATATTCGTCTTCAATGATTCCTGAATACAAAACACACACGCACACATTTCTGAAGAGCCAGCAGGCAGGAAAAAGTAAAGTGAAACCTTAAGAGTTCTTCTGAGAAGAGTTCATCATTTTTTCTATGTTCCGACTAACTAATGAAGTCTCCCTTGAGTTCCTGATAAACATACACAACAGGAAATTCTCCTTCACTATCAACAATAGCTATAAAGACCAACAGTAAATTTCATTTTAAATATTGTGCAGAGACGTGAAAGCATGATCTTGAACATGATATAACTTCTTCATTTAACCCAATTTTTTACACAAGGTGTTACATTAAACAATACACATCTTACAAGGAGATAAAAACAGGGACGAATGTAGAAACAAATGCATCATTGAGAAAGCAAAAGTTATACATATTAAAAATAAGCTTAACCACACATCTTGCAGTGCGAAAATATTTGCCTTGAATGATTCCTGAATACAAAACGCACGCGCACACACTTCTGAAGAGCCAGCAGGCAGGAAAAAGTAAGGTGAAACCTTAAGAGTTCTTCTGAGAAGAGTTCATCATTTTTTCTATGTTCCGACTAACTAATGAAGTCTCCCTTGAGTTCCTGATAAACATACGCAACAGGAAATTCTCCTTCACTCTCAACAATAGCTATAAAAGACCAACGGTAAATTGTATTTTAAATACTGTGCAGAGATGTGAAAGCATGATCTTGAGCATGATATAACTTCTTCATTTAACCACCTTTGAAAGTCTCTCTCTATATTACATAGCTTCATTAACACCACCGTTCTGTAGATGCACAAAATAATCTTGTAATCTTCACAGGTCCGGTATTCTGCTCGACAAGAATATAAAATTGGTATTAAGTAATACGTTTTCTGAGAGTTTGGAGGTTGACTGTGCCAGTATTTGTCGTGTATTGTTGCAGCGTTACGTATAGGGTGGGGGCAGGTTTCTATGATGTTTATTGCGGGACATGAGGCGGTAAAGCTATGGCGTGAGATGAAGAGGAACAGAGCGTGTTGGATAGTTTAAGTCTGGGGAGCGGCCATTGTTGGATTAGGAGGGGAGAGGGAAGGAGCGGTAGGGGAGGAGGAGTGGAAGGAGGGGAAGTATGGAGGGTGATGTGGTGAAAGTGTGTGGCGTGACAAAGTATTATGCATAATCTGAAAGACAGATCTGTTTTTCGGGATATTCATGTTTTTGAAAAATTCAATGAGAAAGTCGAATAGGATCTTTGGTTTCTCTGAGATATCGTTTAAGTTTAGGTTAGGATTGAAATATTGGTCTAAATGAATATAGAGGTTTTCAGTGACGTCTAGGAAAGAACCTTTGTTTAGAATATCTAATACCTCAAGATCTTGATTTATTTCAGTAAAGTTGTGCTTAAATTCTTTTATATGTAGGCCGACCGCAGAAAAACGGTTGTGTTTTATGGCATTGGCATGTTCTGCATATCTGATTTTAAAGCTGCGTCCTGTTTGCCCTAGGTAAGAACTTTTGCAGTCTTGGCAAGAAAACCTATATACACCTGATTTAGAAAAAGGACTACTTTTATTTACTGATGAAGAGTTGTGTAGGATCTCTGTGCTTCTATTGTTAGTACGAAAGGCTATTTTAACGTTGTGTTTTTTAAGAACGTTAGTGACGTTGTAAATTTCTTTATTGAAGGTAAATGTGGAAAACGTGGCAGTGCTAGTATTGTCTTTTATTAGGGTGGTTTTTGGGCGGTGTCTGAATTTATTGATTATTCTTTCAATAAAGGATTCATTATATCCATTGAATTT
The DNA here is from genome assembly GCF_040414725.1 of Anabrus simplex. Lineage (NCBI taxonomy): Eukaryota > Metazoa > Arthropoda > Insecta > Orthoptera > Tettigoniidae > Anabrus > Anabrus simplex. Next base: position 80,023,632 of record NC_090270.1, read on the forward strand.
TGCTATAGAGCGAATGGTGTTCAATTCTTTATTTAAGTTTTTTCTTGACAACGGAATTTTGAATGCTCGGTCTACTAAGCTATTATATGTAGCCGCTTTGTGTGTTTGGGGGTGTAGTGAGTCATTTCTTATAGTAGTGGCCGTTTGAGTGGGCTTTCTATAGATACTATATGTGAACAAATAGGGGTGCCTATTGATTGTTAGGTCTAGGAAGTTGATGGAGTTGTTTATCTCTGATTCTAAGGTAAATTTAATGTCATGATCAATGTTATTAAGGTTTTTGAGGGTGGATGGCGCATCTATGGAGCATTCATCTAGGATTATAAATGTGTCATCTGCGTACCTAGCCCAGAGTTGGATATTAGCAAATTTGATGTTATTGTCGATGGCGGTGTGTTCTAGGAAATCAACGTAGATCTCTGCTAAAATTCCTGAGGCTGGTGAACCCATAGCCAACCCATCTTGTTTGTAAATGATCTTATCGAATGTGAAGTAGTTATTGTTTATTAGTAATCTTAATATGGTCATAAAGTCTTGAACTTCTAGTTTACTTAGTTGATTGTTAGCAAGTAAGTTCTTTTCGATGATCAGGAATAATGAGTTGGTTTTTATACTGGGATACATGTTGACTATATCAAAGGAGTGCATTGAATGATATGGTTGAAGCTTGAAACTGTTTAGT